>NC_091111.1:8374166-8740000 GCF_024713975.1 Paralichthys olivaceus
TTGGTGCAGAGCCAAATGAGAACTGTTTACCTCGACGCAGCTTGCGATCTTCAAGCAAGCGGGTGTTCTGTCCCTTCCTCAATCTATGGGCCGAAAAGGGGGGGAAGGGGAACTATTTTGGTCTTTATCGCTATTATTATTATTTATGTAGAGTTAGGGTCTGTATTTTAACCATTTGTTTCTTTGTACTCTGTGTTAAAAAGAGCTCTATAAATAATAATAACAATAATAATAGTAATAGTAATAAAAATAATTATTATTTTAATAATAACAATAATAACTTTATTATTCTTATTTTTCATATTATTATAATTATCTGGTGGAAGCATGCACTCTCCTGACTGTGTGATTCTTATTCAGTAATAGGTTTTACCACCTGGTATTCATATGATTTTAAAAAGGTATCATGTATGCATGTGGTGTTCTCTGCTACTTGATTGGATTAAATACTTTCTCCTCACTCAACCAAACTCCAAATGTAGCCTATAGCCTTATTGAAGCTGCTCGCCTGCAGCTGACGTGCAGCATCAGTTATCATCTGCGGTCAGCTATACGCAAACAGGAAACTTATCTCCTTTCGGTTGTCCCCACTTTAATAATGAGAGCAATTAAGGATTCAGGTCAGGTGGCTGATTGAGCTGTTGTTATCTCCATTGAGTAAACAAGCTTTCTTTCTTCTCATCCCTCAGCTTCATTAGCAAGCACCACACACGGCTGCATCCTGGCACTCACAAAGGCATGAATCTATACCTCAAAGTGGAGTCCAGCATAAATGGATAAACCCTTGCGGAAAAGAAGGCACAAACACAGGCTTTTATTTGAATAAAGGTTTTAAAAGGAGTATTTGTCCTGCGGCACTGCGGCATGTTTACCTTCCTCAATCTAACTTGAGTTGAGTGAACTATAGATGTAATCTAATTTAATCATAAAGGGATTTGAAGGATTCCTCCAGTGCTACTTTTAAAGTTTTTATATAATACTCCCTGGGAATGGAAAATAACTGGTTTATTCATAGGATAATAGATCAGGGACAGTTTAGATAGGGTCACATTTCTTTGATTGTACTCTATCACTCACATGGAGAGCAATAAATAACCAAATATTTTTACAAACGACAATTTCGTATCAGCTGGATATGAAAGACTTCAGGAGCAATGATGAGGTCTTTATGATAAACATGAAGGACCCTCAGTAGAGCTCATATCTCCGCCAAGGCCCAACAGCCTGTTTAAAATCAGTCAAGCAGCACTAAAGTGCACAAACAAATCAGTCCTCTAAATACACCTGATTGCTTTCATCAAGATCCATGAATTATTTTTTGGGAACAATGATTGAAATGTTAAAGAAAATGAAAAAGAAAATCCTGGATCCGCTCCTTTGTCCAGATCCACACCAAATTTGAATGGCTTCTCTTTTGACGCATGTCTCATCTTTCCACCAAGTTCTCTGGGAATACGCCCATTTACTTAATCTTGGTATCAAACCAACAAACTAAAATGGCACTTTGTATTTTACTATCTGTAGCAGTGAAGTGTGTTTGAAAAGAACATGTACCAAGATTTAATTTGGATTTTTTTGCTAATTTTCTTTTAACATATATCCATAAACCGTATCTCACCTACAGCTAACCCTAACTCTAATGATCTCATTGATATTCATTCAGATAAAATAAGAAATAACATTTTACCCCGATGACCTTTCATTTCACACACGTATGACAACAGACATGCCTTCCTTTATCCTCACCTCAGCCCTCCCTCTCCTTCTCTCTGTGTAAACTGGGAATGCTTTTCATGCTTCATTAAGACTAGCAGTGAGTTTCCATTTAAACCCATTACTTTATAAACCTCAGCGACACGCAGCGGTGATGATGTTCTCATAACCCCATTTAAGATTTCATTGCTGCTGAAATGAGCTCTGGTGTAACTCATAAGTAATAATGACATTTGGACCACGGTCGCTACACTTTTGGGCCTTTTCCCCCCAATGTCTGTGGCAGAAATGTGACACTGATGCTTCGTAGCAGCCTTATTCAGAAACATCTCCATTAATTCTGCAGAACACAAGAGGACACCCATTCTGCATGTTCCTCATCAAGTGCTGAGAAATGTATCATGTTAAAGCAAAGCTAACTCCCAGAAATGAGCAGGTGATATATCTCCAGTCGTTCGCTGGGGCAGATGATGTGAAGTCCACTTGGACGAGTGAAGGAGCGGCGTGCTCTCCTCCTGATGGAGCTCGTGGAGGAAATGGCCGTAGCATTTATTGGCGGTGATAAACCTCTTACCTGTGCATTCTCGTACCCCTCACCTCTTAATAAGCTCTGTTCCTCTAAATTCCATTTGGCCACAATCAGCCACAGCGATTTCTTACCCTCTCAAGGCTAAATTATGCCTCGTACATCATCATTTCCTTGAGCCGCAGCAGACGCTCTGAGCAGAATGAGGTTGGGAAGTGTGTATCGAATTAATCTAAATAATTGGTTCTAGCTAGTTTGAGCAGGACTCTCACACTGATCTCAGGCGGCGTAATGAAGTTGCCCCCCCGCCTCTAACACGAGACAGGCCAGTTAGCGGCAGCTCATGAGTAGCATGTGTCACAGGTACAGTTAAGTGATCACATCCGAGGTGAGGAGAGATGTGTACAGGGTAAGCCCTGACCCTCGCCCTCATAAATCAGAAGCTCCATATTGTCGTCCTAATCTGGACTATAAATAACATGCTGGGATCCAAGAGGATGAATTATTCATGATTTACTAATGGGGGTATTTAAAGATAATCTGTGTTGCCTGTTTTCTTCTCATGGCCCCTGCTGGTTTTTTCTCAAGGATATGTTCCTGGTTATTGGCAATAAAGTAGGATTTTAAATAAAACAATATAAGATTATGAAATGTTGTCCCAGGTTTTACAGCTTTATGAATTATGAAGATTTTACCCATTAAATTATGACTTTTTATTTATTATTTACATTAGGACTGTAAGGCCTTTATTCATGACTTTACTCTTGTAATATTAGAAGTTTTTTGTCATTAATTTATGACTTTATTCTCATAATATTTCTGACTTTTTTCTTCATTAAATTATGACTATTTTTTATATTTAAACTTTTTTCTTCATTACTTTATGACTTTATTCTCGTAATATTAGAAGTTTATCCTTGAAATCGTTTTTCTACAATATGGCCCTAATGCTCTGTCACAGATTCTTACAGCTGTTGCCACGAAGCAAATTTTTTTAGCAGTAGCATCGTCATCAATACATTCTAATAAATAATAAAACTGATTTTATAATTCATATGGTTTTGTCTTTAACATTTCCCCTCTTACCAAAGCACCCCTTTATCCCTTATCTAGTGTGGCAAGAGAAACAACACCCCCTCCGCCACATGGTGCATGGAGCATGACATTGGGTTTAGTTGCTATCTTCTGCCTTGTTTACCCAACGGGCAGCTCACAACTTAACAGAATGGATGGAGATGGGGACCTCATGTGACCAGTGAATAGCTGCTGGATACATTTCATGCAGGAAACATATATTTGGCCTCCTGCAGGGAATATCTGGGGGAAACAAAATAGGGAAAAAAAGCCTTTATGTGAAGAAAAACTCCACTACCCTTGCGTCTCGCCGACTTTCATTCAGGCACTTTTGGGGTTGATTTCATGGAAGAAAACTTCATTTTACTACATACTACATTTTACACAAACCAAGTGCATTGTTGGTCTCTAGATGCTCCTGAGAATCATCATAGGAAACATAGCGGAAAAAGGAACTCCAAACTGAAACCGAAACAGCAACACGAGGGTTGATGTGAGTGGAACACAAGGATGGAAATACCTTGAGGGCAAAACAGATAAAACTGCCCTGATGCCTGAGAACCCAGGTTCCCCAAAAGACCCAACCTCACTTCATTTGATGAATTAAACATTTGAAACATAAATACAATAGGCATTATTTACATATTATACACCATAAGCAAAGACTGCATATAGAGATGGAGGCGACCCAAAAAGTGAAGCAGAAGGCTCTGGATTGCCCCCTGGTGGCAGTATTAGTCATAAACCACCTCCTCCATGTTCATAGTTGAAACATTAGCTAAACTAAAAAGTCAAATGATTTTTTCCTAAAGATGGTTTGCAAGTTTGGTTTTACTATTAGCATCTTGATCCCACCTCTTGTATGCAAGTGGAAGGGACTTGGACCAAACAAAAAAAAACTTTCAAATATCAAATAACTTTTCTATCCCACTGAAGTATGCCCAAGTTTAATTTTTTTCTGGTTTGGCTTTAATTAGTTATTTGATGGTATAAAAACGGGTGAAACATCACGATTGACAGCTGAGACTGACGAGGGTAGGCATCAGCGTGACCTCGATACCATGGCTTCATCCCCAGATTGCTCCTGCACATTTCTGGGTAGTGACAGGAAGGACAGATACACTGTCCATCCTTATATTCAGGTTGTAACAGAGAGAGTACAACAGTATGCAATGAATTAATCATATAACACAATTTTTCAAATCTAACTGGTTTCTATCTCAAAGTCTGGGGTTGCCATGTTTCAGTCTTATACAACATCATTTGGTCAGGGAGTGGAACAAAACTCTTCACCTCAGCTATTTCTCTCCATGGGAACAGGATTACTGCGGATTGTTTCAGGCAGGAAAACAAGACTCTCCCATATGGTTCGGATCTTTGTCAGAAATCAAACTGCGGCCTCAGCGGAGGGTTTGTGCTGCTGTTTTGCCCTGAAGCAGCTTTGAGGAAGTGTACATAAACCAGTGATTGATATGGAAAGACTGAAGTAGTGGGGTACAGCGAGAGAGTGGTGAGGACAAACCCAGATAATCAAAGTGGATTGTGGGGAACGGGCTCTACATGGGATGCTTTTCCCTTAAATTGCTTTCAGAAATGAGACTATAGGAAAATTCCCTGAACCTTTTGTCACTGGCCCACGGTGATCCTCCCTGACATTTATGAAATTATAAGAAGACTGCAGAATGTCAGACTATCTATTTGTAGGTTTGCCCAGAGAGGATTTGTGTACACTGTACTCGCCTGTTAAAAGTAACACAAAACATGCACAGACATACACGTGTCCACAGTGGGGGAACACAACACGTAGCTTATTCCACTTTGCCGTGCTCTATTGTACTGACATGTGCACCCACGCTCAATACAGCATCAGCTGCTCTAAATAAGGCCACTAAATGATGTGTACCAGCTACGTAATGAGAAGAATACCCTAACCCTGTATTCTGTAAATAAAAAAAATGATGTACCCGACCTATTTAGTTTCATGCACTGTGGAGCTGCAGACAGAGTTTGGATAAATGGAGGGAGCTCTCGCTGTTCTTTGAGCAGGGGCGCAGGAGCATGCTGAGCATAACTGTGATTTGCTGTGACAGCCGTGCCTGAGTGCAACAGTCATTTAAAGCACAAAGTGAGCTTTGTCCATTTGTTTCTGTTGGTGTGTGTGAGTGTGTGTGTGTGGGTGGGTGTGTGTGTGGGTGTGTGCAGGGCAGGGTACAAGATGAACATCGTGTGCGTTTCCCAGCCAGGTGGAATCAGACAGTGACTTCTTTTAAATGACAGATGAGCTCGGAGACCATCTACATATCAGGTTTTGCCAGACTGATCATCAGTCTGAGTGGGAGTGAGATGGAGAAATCCCTGTAGCTCGGGATCTTGGACTTAATAATTTCATGAGAGGCTGAACACTGTGAGAATTACACCCGACAGACGGGAGCGCCTGCATATTTCCAACACCAGTCAGGTGGGTTTTTTGCCCAGGCCTCACTGACTGACTGCTTTTGCAGGGTCACACAACACAAGGGCTGTGTTGTTTTCTCCATTTTGTCCCATCTGTTTAACATTGAACATTACTTACACCATCAGCCCATCCTGGCACAGTGTGTACCAGACATCAGTGGAAGTATACTGCCACAGAAACCTGTGTATTAACACTGCTATCTTCTTTCATTTGTTAGCAAACACAATTTATGAGGTTGTTAAAAATGAGAAATCTTGCATTCTGGGAGCTACATGGGTGTAAATGTTTTTTTTTACCAAGTGCTGTTTGTTTTGTTTTTTCAATCATAGTCTGCCATATATAAAATACGTTAAATTGCCTTCACTAGTGCAGTGTCCTTTCTAAACCTGCCTGTTTGGAATGGTCTGTTCTCTTGTCCAATGCTCCAGAGCTTCTTCGGAATTATTCCTTGTCATTAGTGAATCCTCCTCAATAAAAGAGTGAAGTTAGAAAGCTTTATGTTCATCCTACCTGCTTTATCTGCAGTCTTAGTCTGTGTTTTGTATCAAATCTTAAAATATAAAGCTTTGCAGCAAAACGTTTTGCTTTTACTTTGAAGGTAATTTAGCTAAAGAGGAAGTAACTCTGTGAATGTTGTTGCCATGACATAAATCAGCACCCATGTATCCTAAGAATGTTTGTGTCAGTCTGATTTGAGGAAATCAAGAGTGGGTCAGATATCATTGCAGGCTCCCAGCTGCCAACCGATGTAGTTGTAGTAGTTTATCTGCAGACATAAAATACATCATGGTCAACTCAGGCCACAGACTGAAGGACTGCCCCGCCCCCCCGACATTTACAGAGTGGTGTTCGTCTGTTTCTGAAAGTTTTTTTTTAAATATTGAATGTATCACGTGCATAAATCCCATCAAAATGAGCACAGTGCTTCCCCAGGCAATCTACAATAGATGTGCCAAGTGTGAAGCCGATAAGATGAGCGGTCCATGAGTTATATGTTCCACATACAAACCGACAGACGTTTGTGGAATTAGTTCTCTGATAAGCATTTTGTGAGCTACAAGGCAGCAACACCTGGTGCAAATGTTCACTAAAGTCGTATTTACATTCCTGCCTCTTGTTTTGTCTTCAAATCTCAGTCTGCCTTATATAAAACACTTTAAATTGCCTTCATGTTTGAATGCCTCTCTATAAATATAATTCCCTACCCTGCTCTGCTTTGTTTGTGCCAGTCTTTCTGAATTCCTCAACCTCTCTATCTCTCATGGTACTAGCCGTGTCCGCGGCTCCCACAACCATTTGTTATGCAGGTTCACGAGATCAAGTGGGTGTTTGTCATTCGCGAGCACACTCCTTCACAGTGGTTGGCTGCCTGTCTCCCTCTGATACCACGGCAAAGACAGAGCAGCATGGCACAGACCACGGCCGTATGCCGAGCAGAGAGGGAACCCACAGAGGACACTTCTCGTGTGATGTCCGTTTTGCTCCAATATTACATTGATTTGACGTCGAGATGGTCAGGCAGAGGGTTTTTGCTACAGCAGTTTGAATTATTTGGAAGTCATGCGGCGGCTGCTCGTGCAGATAAGGGAGGAAGAGGAGGGGGTTTTCTCACACACACGCATTGACAGTCACGGCAGGCATGAGAGTGACCTCACAAATGGTGATGAGGTCATTACAGCTGACACAGCCGGGGCCCGGAGCCTGGAGACTGTGCGGCGGTAAAAACAGAAGAGAGTACAGCGTGTTCTTTGGAAAGGCCAGAGGTCGGGACGTGCTCGTCGCCCCCACACTCGAACTCGGTCGTGGATACAGAGGAACGGGGGAGTCGGGTGACATCACGCTGGGTCACTCACGGTGACTCACAGACACTAATTATGGTTTCAACCTCCTGCTCTCTCTCAGTTTGACTCCTCTCCACCTCGCCACTGACATTTCCACCTGCGACATTTTGACAATCTCTCTCAAATCTCTCGTTCTCTCTTGCTTGAACTTCTTCTCTCACCTCTCTGTGTTTGCGTGTCTTCCACTTCCACACTCTCTCTCTTGCACACACACACACACCTTTTATGCAATGATTAAGTACTACAGCAAAATTCATATTCACCTCAGTTCCCGTCATCTTTCCCTCAGTGGACCTTTCCTTTTTTGCAAACCAAATTTTCAACTCCTGTAAGAGCAGAGGAGCAACTGTGAACTGAGTCTAGAGGAAATGGACTCGATAACATGCTGACACTTGAGTGGGCAAAAAGGCATTTGGGTAAATCAAGGCCCCTTTTTGGTCAGGTCTGTTGAGGGATGATTCACTCCTCATCCAAGACCGGTGAAAAGACAGAGGTGGAGCGGTTTCACAGCGAAAAGCAAGATGTGGAAGGATGAGGTGGCGAGAACCTGAGAATGCAACAAGTAAACTTTGAGGAAAAAGAGGTGAGCAATCGGGAGGGTTTTGTCTGTAAGGGCGATGGGTGAGTTTCTGTTTACACTCCCGGTTGGCTCTCGGTTGGCTGAAATGAAGAAGCCTTGGCAGAGCAGTCAGCCAGCAGCCAGCACACCTGAGGAGTAAACATGACAGATGCTGATAGACCCTGACACCGACTGATAAGCGCTCTCTCTCCCACAATCCCGCAGCGCTGTCCACAGTGATGCAGAAACCTTATCGTGCCGTGCACCATGCCAGGCCTGCCTTCCCCACTGACACAGTCACCGCTCGGCCACCCCTACAGGCAGGCGCTGTGGTGCGATCCCCCTCCTGTAGCGTGACGCGGGCACACTTGATCCCAGTGGGGGCCTGGAAACCATACTTGACTCCCACGACTATTAATTTCATCTGGGCAACCAGCATGTTTTATTAACATCCTGTGGTTTGATTGAGCACCACTCCAAAGCCGAGAGTAATGATGTAGGAGGCGATCGTAGAGAGCCACATGAATGATAAGATGCCAACATTACACCGGATATATGGAAATTGGCTAATAAGGATATCTGTAATTATGTATAGGCTGATAAATACTCAGATCAGCTTGTCTCTTCGGAATATTTAGTAGAGAGTATGCTGGATCCAGTAGAAGTTACAGGGTGCAGTATTACTCCTAATACACCTCAGGAAGTACATGCAATAGTAACCTAACCTGTCAGCAGGTACATTTTACCGAGGACCAAATACCTGATGCAACTCAGAACCGAAGGTGGTTTAACAAAAGTGTGTTTTCATGCTTCTACAGACTTGACACCTTCCCATCTGACCAAAGGGGTGGATGCAGGATTTTTGAGTGTGTGAAATTTGGTGCAGCTTGATTGAGTAAGACATTTTCTTGCTTAAAATTGTTTTAAATATACATTTATCTTGTTAACTGAGAATTTACTGGAACTAGTGAAAACTAGTGGCAGCATCGCTTTTGTCTGGTTGTTAAATTTTAAATAGCCTTTAGAATGAATCCAATCCTTGCTCACTGGTCCTGCTGCTCATAATTTCCATTGACCTGTCTCTTGATGCTTTTATCTGCTTTTAAACACACACCTCCAACTGATCCCTATCACTATCAATTACCAATCAGACTATGGTGTGCTGATACCCTGCAGCCTCTAAATATGTGGACTCTGCATCATGTTAACCGGTATCGGATCCTCTGGTGGGCGGACAGGCTGGAATCAATAAAGGCAGAGAGGATCCCAGAGCAGCGGCAGCACGCGGCAAAGAGTAGGCAGGTCAGGTCGCCGCGGGCGAACAGAAAGGGGAATCTACTGGGAGTGATGCGTCGCAACACCAAACAACAATGTGCTATACAATCCTTTTGCCGCATGACTTCTTAATCCTGTACTGGGCATCGCTGCAGGCAAGAAACCACTTTGCTGAAAGTGTTTTAACCTTTCCAGATCCCCGAAGTCACAGAAAGTATCTAAAGTTATGAACACATAGAATATATATCATGCTGTTGAGTAATATATAGAGGAAGGTTAGGTAACCTCTCATCTAAAGCACTGTTCTCCATGAGAATGTGTCATCACAGCTTTGAAAATGCTCAGGAACCTTCTCTGACAGGCTGTCTGTGGAAACACGTCTATTTAACGTATCCATAAAGAAGAGCTTTCATTTAAAAAAATAAAAACATAATCAGCAGTAAGTGCTGTGAGGTCAAAGTGGGCAGTTCATGCAGAGAATGTACCCGACAAACACTTGTGGATCTGCATTTCAAATGCGGCTTTGAGTGGCGACTAGCTGTGCCAGTCAAAAAAAAAGCTGCTTGAGCAAAGGACAAAGGCGATGAATCTCATAATGGTGCTCAACTTCCTGTGTGTGTGCATCCTGAAAGCCAGCGGTTGGTTATGGATTTCTAAAAGACATGCAGGGGAGAGGAGGAGGAGGAGGCAACTGTGAAAGTTAGATGACCCAAAGTCTGCATTAGACATGTTTGTCAAAAAAAATAAATCCATTTTGCATCATTTCGCTCAAGAGGAAAATGGCCCTTTGCAGTGATGGCATAAGGACTGTGTGTCATATTTAATGCCAGTCATTTTCTAACATATTGCTCAGTCCGCAGAGATGTTGTGCGTAATAGCCAGAGGCGTAATGGTTGTGGTAGGAGTGCAGTTCATAAAAAAGTAGGTGAGGAGAGCTGGAGCTGGAAAGGTCTTCTCTCTGTGGCTCGTATCAGTCGCTCTGATCAGCTCTGGCTCATCCGCACGTTGTCACGCTTTGAATTGTCCTGCGTCTGAATTACTTCCCTCAAATATTCAAAATGGGGAAGACGGATTGGTTGAAAATGTCCTGCCTGTCTGCCCATCAGTCCAGCTCCACTGGTAGAGGTGTTGTCACGGAAACCAGCAACTAAAAACGTGTGACAGCTTATTCCTCCTGTTGTCAAGTGAGCCGAGAGAAAGCAAAGCCGAGCTGTGGCAGAGCGTGGCGATTGGCAAAGACGCTTCACAACTAGAGGCGCAGCGGAAAGAATTAGCGACCGTTAATAAGATCAGTAGGTGGCAGCTGTTCACTTGCTATCTCAAACATCTGTTTATCCGATCAAACAACGCAGGAACGCACAAACTCAGAGGAGGGTGAATTCTTATCGGGCCCCTGTTAAAATGGAAATCGCACATCATAATTCTTCATCTCTGCATGTGACCCCGCTTCTTAATAATATGCACTTCAGTACAATGCACATGCAAATCAAGTTAAATATTCATATTCCGCTCAGGCTGTCTCTGATATTTCATAAATGTGTTCCGGTGATAGAGTTAGCGAGGGTCATATTCAGGCCACGCATTGTGAATTGAAAAGGTTAACACCCAAACCAGTGTACAAACGAGATTGGCAGACGTGGTTACGGCAGGATATTTCCACACGACGTGTGGTCTCTCGAAGGCATAAAGTCTAGTACACACATAGTCACACCTGCACTCTGGTGGAAATGTGCCATATATGTGTGCGACCATAATGGGGGATTACGACAAAACAGCAGAACGGCAAGGTAAAAGTATACGGTGTGATTGCCCGGCTATGACCTGTGCAAGAAATAAATTACAATGCTGACAGAACATCACATCCTCCTAGCCCGGGGAGAGCTGCAAGACGAGGTCCCTCCGTGACACCATTTCTCTGCAGATTGTTAAATGCCACTATTTGATCTTTTCCATTTAGGAGTAATAATTTTCTTCCCTCTCCCCCATTTTCCCCCCTAAGCGCTGCGCTGTGCTAAGCTACATATGGTAAAACAGTCAGACGCTGACCTCCACTGTCATTTTCGTGCCTCCCCGTGAGTCACCCGAGCCAAGTTTGAGGTTGTTTAACCTCCGTTGACTCAAAATTGTGACTAATGCCTTCCTTTTTTCATCATTAGATGCTTTCAAAACAGACTGGAAATGAAGACTGATATGGGTTTTATCTGCAAAATGCCGACGTTTCACTCGTTCTCCGTCACCTTTCATTTATTTCTTCAGCCACTTGACTCGACAGACTTGCGGCCTCCTCTTCCTCTCTCGCATTCTTCCACCGACGGCACATTGGCGACAGTGGGAGACGTGGAACACAGAGCAAAGATCAGGGCTATCCGTTTGAACATCTTTGTGTTTGATTTCTTTCTTTTTTGTGTGTGTGTGTTTGGCAAAGGCAGCTCTCCTACTGTGCCTGCCCTACGCTGGGCTCCCTTTTTTCACTTCAAATGGCGCTGCGTGGCCTATTCAATTAGATCTGCCTGGAGCTGACAGCCTGATCAAGGTTGCTTCTTACCACTCTGCATCTCACATTTTTCTCCCCACTGGGACTGAAGAGCTCCTCCCCAGAGAAGCCTCCCGTCTCATCACCTTCCACTGCTCCTGCCTCCTCGCTCTCTCTGCCGCTGCGGTGCAACGCTGCCCCTGCAGGCGTGATTCGGTTTCTCAGCGTCTCCTCACTGGGGTGTAGGCAAAAGCAGACAGTGATTTATCGACTGCGCTATTTGACTCATGAGGGGTGGTGCCATATACGATGAGATGTTAAATCCCTCCAGCTACAGTGAGGAGAACTATCAGACGATTCAGTTGCATGCATGGTGTGATCCATGAAATGTACAGGAAGCATGCAGGGTCCTTTTATCTATCTGTCATATTCGGTAAAAAATGTTCATCTTTGGATCAGAACTGGACACAGTTGTTTCCGCATCTCAGGAAACCCCCAGAGATCAGAATGTTTTTATCAAGATGAAACTAGGAGATCATGAATCTGGCCTTCATATCCTCTCGTTTGGATAATTGCTAATCTCTCTTCATCTTTTTGAGCCAACAGAGTCGACATAAATTGCAGCTCATCCGAACTGCAGCAGCCAAACTCCTCACCAAACCTTCTAAAAGAGAGCATATCCCTCCCATTGTAGCTTCTATTCATACGCTTCCAGTTGATTTTAGAATTGAGTTTCAGACTTTATTGCTGACTATTAAGGTCCATTCTGGACTTGCTTTTTGAATCTTTTGACGCAATATGTGCCTGGTCGCAACCTGATTCCACAGACGCTCCCACTCCTTATCCTATTCAATTACATTCCCCCCTTGCAGACACATGTTTCAGGTGTGCTTTCTCCTAGTTCTGATCATACCATCTATTTCCACCATCTATATCTTATATCGTTTTTTACTCTTTTACTCATCTGTAACATTGTTTTATTTCTGATTTCTGATCTCCAAACTGCTTTTACATCATTTCTATTGTTTCCTTGTTAACAGTTTCATATTTCACTTGTAAAGCACCTTGTAACTCTGTTTAAAAGGTGCTTTAAAGATAAAGTGTATTATCCTTACTTCACATGGGAGAATTACACAGTTACTGAGGAGGTATATGAGTGCAGATCATCCACCTTACTCTGCAGTGAGGTTATATATTCTTCAGTCATCAGGCAGATATGAATCCCAGCTATTAATATTCATTATGTCATTTCTATGTTTATACAGTACAGATGTTTGAGCTTCGGGGTTCGATACACTGCTCTCAGGTCTGTTGACTCCGAGGGTGTGATCAACATACAGGCGAAGGAAATACGGTCCGCTTTCTACCCAGTGAGCTCAAATCTGATTTATTCTACAACTTATATCACAGCTTTAACTTTTAGACACTTTTAGTTATAATCCATGAGTTCCTTTCTCATTATCTATATTTTTGGTAAAATCTTTGAATGTCATCTCCAGGAACTTCATGTTACCACAGTTGTACCTTCCTGAAATGTTTAAACATTCATTAAAAGCTGCAGTTCCAAGTCTGACACGCTATACAAGGCTGGTTTCAACTTTCATCTCATTCCTTTTACAGGCAAATTCAGACAGAACAATTTAGCAGTTTTAGCATTGGCCAGATTTTGACAATGTTTCCATTAAATTACATTTTATTGGTTTTACATCACTGACTCTCTTTTTCTTTTGTTAGTGGTGTTACTGCCTGATGTCTTCTTGTCATATCATCACAGGTAGTCTGGTTGGTCATGGTTTAGGCATAGGAAGTTTAGTGCACGGTGTGACCAGACAATTCTTGGTTGAAATAAATTTTACAGCAGCAGAGCACATTTATTTTGGCATCTTGGCTCTGACTTCATCGCCCCCCCTCAACCTCTTCTGGACTAGAAAATCCATCCTAGTAGATCCTTTTTCCCAGCAGCCATTATAACCAGTCGGAGCAGGTGAAGAGCAAGTGTAACTAACAACACTGATAGTGGTTCCGTTCCATGTAAATGTCCCAGTAAGCTTCGGTGAGCCAAACTGCAGCAGGACCCTGGAACCAGCTCACCTATAGCGGAGAACAGCCACCATGAGTGTTATTAATCACACGTGTGCTCGTCCCTGCTGCGACACATCAGCCATGAAACAGTCATATGCTTTTACTTTGGCGAGTCTTTCACAAGCAGCTGACAATACTGAAGCTTCATCATTTTACGTGTCATTAGCCTGGAGATAGATGGACTGCATGTTCCTCTGCGGTGCAATATGGACCACACAGTGGACTGGGGGGGAATAAAGTCTGGACTGTGCGCAGCAGCTGAAGCGATCCTCTGTTTCCTTATTCTCCCCTTGAAATCTTCAGAGAAATTAATGTTTGCTAAAGTCATCAAAACCTAAATTGAGGCCTTGCAGCAGGAGGAGACTTATTCCATGGCGGTTTGAGAGTTAGCCGCTACTTGACTGGAACAACTGAGTCAGCCAGGTGCTCTATACTGGGCCGTAATGAAGCCTCTGTGCTGTGCACGGCTCACTTCTCAAGTGGGAGTGCACCTGAGACCCTGCAGTCTGCTGATGTTTGTGGCTAAAAAAGAATAAAAGGATTACTCAGGATTTTCTTGACCATTTTACTCACTACAACCCAAAGCAAATGAGGGTATCATGAAGAAAACATAAGGTAATTATCAGTACTTAGAGCTGCTTACACTACAGCCTTTTAGTCACTCCATAATTTCACAATGAGAATCAATTGCTCCCTTATTTACTGATGCTCATTTTTTAAATTATTCTCTTACTATATTTGTTCTTCCTTTAGCTGCAGATTTAGTTTATTAGACTGTTTTTCTTGTCGCTATGACTCAGTCGATGCCAACCTCACTCAATCAAAACTGAAGGAGAGCATGAATGGGCCATGTGTTTGTTCATAGACCTTTTTAAGAGACCTTGTAGCAAGAAGTGGCTCTTTTGGTCCAACAAGTGAAAGCAGGTAGGTCTGCAGGGATGTTTCCATGCCAACTGTGCACCACAACACTTGCAGCTCGTTTATTTTCCCTATGATCTCGTAGATGGAAGTGAGCCCTCAGTCTGAGCAGCGCTGAGACTTTGGGTCCCAAGGCCTTCACATGGGCGCTCACCTGTGATTTGCTCGGAATGTGGCATCTCATTCAGGTTCGTTTTCGGTGCTGAGATGTGCTTATAACCACAGAGTGAGTGCACAATAATGTGATTATATAAGGAAGCGTGTTCAAACTACAGCAACTGATGGTCCCCACATGTACGTCCCCCCTGCAGCATATTATTCAATCAGTGCTGAAAACATGGGAGCGCTCCTGTCTCACCAACAACCACCAAACTGGCTGACAGTAACAAAAAACTGTGGCAGAGATGACATCATTAATAAAGCTTTTGAGCTTTTTTTGCTTGATTTACATGTATTATCTGTATTCGCACATTTACAAAGCAATGTTTTTTGTGTTAACAACATCTCAAAAGATTAGTTTACCATGTGGCAGTGGAAGGTCACTGGTAATCATCCCCTTAACGTGCAGCTTTGCTGAGCATTTTAGCCTCTTTTAGCTCCTTGTTTTAGTTTCATGGCCTTCACACTTACTGATGATGTCATTAGTGCATCCCTGCTTGAGCCTGAAAATTCAACGGTTTAAGGAGGAATATGAAAGAGTATGAAGTATATAAAAGCTGCAAACAAGTTGCACTATGGGAATTGTGGGATCCAGCTTTTGGTGCTTGAACCCTGTCTGGGACTAAAGCGACCTCTACCTCTGCTGCCTCCATTTCCACCATTCTTTTTGTTGTTGTTTTGTTTTATTTACCTCTGTGACCCTCAACCTTACAGAGCGGCTGTGCTAAATAACTGAAAAACCGTTCAAGCCCTTTTCTTTTTTAGGTAAAAGCTATTTTCAACAAACAAACTCTGATAAACTTAATGTAAAACAGATAAAGTTAGTGACAATGGTGACAAAAGCTAAAGCCTGTGATTTGTATCTTATATTTGGAACATGGTGATAAACGTGAGTCTTATTAAAGCTTGTGTAACTACATGTCAGGTTGATGTATAAATACATGGTGTATGTCAATCATGTGTATCTGTTAAGCCGGCTGAGGAGTTCTTCTGCCCCCATGTGGCCAGAAAACATTTTGTTGATGCTTTACATATGTAACAAATGGTATCAACTGAAATCATGTCCTAGGAAACTAGGTCCCCATTTAATTCTGGATCCGGATCGGCGGCAGATCCAGGTTGGTTTTTGACATTATAACTAATTTCCTTAGAAATCAGGCAGGTTTAGGGGACTGATATCTATAAGTGGGTGTAATGTGGTGTGGCTTGATGGAATATCAGGGGACCACTGGGACTTGTCAGAGTGCTGTGCTCTATTGAGTGCTGTTTAATAAGTGATGACAAAAATAACTTTAAATAAATGGTTATATTACCACGTCAGGTAGATATATAAATATGCATGTGTTTGCAAACAGATGGTAATATGTCAGTAGTGTGTATCCATTGAGGAGTACTCCTGCCCCCCAAATGGCAAAAATGTGGAAAGAAACATTATTTGCCTGTAAGAGCGAATGTGTGTTGCCATTATTTGATTGCATCTCAGAGGTGGAACTGTAGCTTTTAATCAATCTTTAAACATTTCAGGAAGGAACAACTGTGATAAAATGTCATTCCCCAAGATGATATTGAAAGATTTTATCAAAACTACTGAGAAGAAAGAAAGTCAGAGGCAATTTCACATTCAAACTTTAAATTTGATTTATCTGTTTCCTTGATTGTGTTGATCCCTTGATTTTTTACAAAAGGGGCATAAGTTAATTCCAGCCAACTGAAGAAGCAAATGTAATTCTGACTTTGAAAATGGTTTTATATATTTCTTGCCTGCAATATACACACTAGCTTTTTCTGCAAATGGTTTAAAAGAAATTCATTGTGTTAAATGTCCCTTTGGGTTCATCAAAGATCACCCATGATTTATTTTTCAGGGAATTTGATATGTGGCTTTGTTATTGTTATATACAACAGCGTTACAACATCCAGTAAATTGTAAAGTGGCCTCAGAGAGGCACTGAACGACAGAGAATGTTCCTAAAATGGCTGAGTTTGGATGAAACAGACGTCTCATCATGTCCTATCAGTCAGCTGTCTTGATGGTGTCGCTCTAAGGAGGCAGAATAACAAGAGCATTAAAATACAGCTGGGACTGAGACTGAGGCGACCATCAAAGACAACACCTTCCACCCGCCTGCAGAGCGGACTGATGCAACACTCGTGTGTTCAATTCCCTCTGTCCAAACAGCTGCAGCCTCAGCCAGCCTGTGTTCACACAAACTCCTTTTTATGCATATGAGTTCATGATTATACAACACAATGCATACATATTTGATGTACACAGACATCCTGCATCCAGCAAAGCATCCAGCCGGCGCTTCCATCTCTATAGCGTTTTATGGGATAATGAAATTTGACTCCTCACATTATGAATAACTTGCTGGATCTAAAATGTAAAGTATGTTCACCTCTGCATGTCATATGTATCTGTTTCTTTTTGCCTCATCATATATTTCACTGCCACTGCACTTGCTATTTTTTGAACACAAATGACATCTTCTGTGCATCGTTATAAAAGATACTGCCACTGCAATCCTGCATGCTTCCATTCCTGTTCATACATGATGTTGTTTTCATACATGTACAGTGCTGAGATTGTACGGATATGTTTTTATAAAAACCTTCATTTTGCTGTACTTATTGTTTCTTCGTGCAGCCTTGAATTAAATAGGAGAAAACACCAAACGTATGAATCAAAATGAATGTTTCATAAGAGTTTCTGAAGGAAAATCCAAGGAACAGCATATGTACATGACATGAATCAAATATTTTCATTTTCAGAGGTAATCTTCATCAACTGTTCACCATGTGGCCATCAAGCCCTTAAATTAAACTTCTAAACCTTAACATGACGGTGGATAAAGGGGAATGGGTATCTGCATATGATGATTTCAGAAATGCCATTCCTAAGTGCTATTGTGCAACACTTTCCATTGTCACCAGCCCTGAATCATGAATGTGAAGTCATGCTGCCATCTAGTGCTTCAACCTTCTGTGTTTACGCCAGAGGAAAAATAAAAATGACTTCAGTAAATCCTCAACAGTCTATATATGGATCATCTGCAGCATCCCACCTGCCACACTGCTGCTGCTGAGCTGATTCATTATTTAAAGTTTGGTAACCAAAGTCACTGGCACTATGCAATTAGCCACACTACAGGGGACCTCCGATTTCATTAATTTTGAATGAGACCAATATCTCAGCGTGTCGCCAATTCTGGGATGTAAAGGGGGCCGTGTTGTTTCATGTGGATCCACGCTGACTTGGAAATTAATCTTTTTATCTTATAAAAGTTCATCAGTAGTTCTTTGGTGCAGTGCAGTTTATTATGATGCACAGGCTCATAACTCAGTAACACAAATTCATTTCTTTCACAATGAGTCTTTAAAAATTGTGTATGAAACATGATTTGATCTCAAAATTGTGATACAAACATATATATTATAGACTTGTAAGTATTGGAATAAATTATCAATTTCTTACTTTTTATTCTCTATGTGTAATACCCCTTCTGTATTGTGTGTTACTTGGACGCCCACATACAGCAGCTCAACAGTGGTGAGACCAGTGTCCCAGTTAGAAGACCAAAACGCCCTTTAAGATGTGATGTTAGAGGCCTGCAATCAATCCCCTGCTCTAAATAAAGCTCTATAGTAAGAGGGCCAACACTGTGCTGTCATTACACTGATCTTTTCTTTGTATTGTCCACACACTACAGCATCTAATAACCAACATTATCTCAGAAGCTGAGTATTTGCCATTTAAATGGTAACAGTCTATCAAAGTAGCATCCATGTTTTGCCTTGTGGTTCCTCTGAACTTGTTTCATATGCTCCCAACCTTGTACAAAGCATAATCCATTCAAAATTAAGCGTGAACAGCTGTGAAGCCGAAACTGATATTACCCAAAAGGTACAATAACTTCTTGACTTGTTGAACACAGCACAGGACGTTCATAATATACTTTGAAGATTTTAAGTCTTGGAAAAGTATGAATATCAGTAATTTACGAAAAGTGACTACTTCAATATTGTGACAGTCAACTTTCTTCTCAGTTCCCATGTTTCCTGCATGATACCAGCAAGTAGCACCATTCATGTGTAATGTGCAGAGAGTGATGAATAAACAACACAAAACAATTAAGCTTTGGACAAAAAACACATTTATTTTGCAGTGCTGAATTATCCCATCATCTTGGCCGGTGCTCCAGAGATCAGGTGACCCATCTGAGGACGCGTCAGCACAAGAGATCTAGTCCAGCTGCATGAACAGAAGAATAGATGCAATGTTAATGACAAAGACGACAATTATTCCAACAAATTCAAAAGATCAATCTACTTTTGACTAATATCAACTTAACTCTTAACTAGGATGCTGGGTTGTTGCAAATGTGCACAATATTCTCACAGGCAGATTTCGTACACTAAATTCATTAAGCTTTACATCAAGTTGCTTATAATCTAAGCTTAAACCAATCAACACTAAGCTGGAACTCAAGTTGTCATTGTTTACAATGAGTCTTTACGACTTCCTAACACCCTGACGGCATCCTCTACCAATACAAATGAATGCGACATGTTGTAAAGTGAGATATTGACACAGTTCACGTTTTCAGATAGTCAGTAGTTGTTACCTTGACAAAGCCGATGTCTTTCGCGTACTGCCTGAAGCACTGGCGGCACATGTTCAGTCCGTATTTACGGATCAGACCGTGTCTGTTCGAGCAAACCCGGCTGAAAGAGAAGGAAACAGCAGTTCAATGATTGATTCACATTAAATGTTAAGTATAAATGCAGCTTCCGTTCATTCACAGCAGCTACACACGTGGATGTGCACAACAGCTCGACACCGGGTATCACCCCTGTCCGACCATCGCGGCTAACGCTAGCTTAGCTTCGCTCAACACATAATTTGAAGCTAAAGAAGTTAGCAACGCAGTGTTAAGAGGCGGGATTTACACCGAATATCTGCGTAAAGACGTGTGGACGGTTTAACACAAACAAGAGAACAATTGGGGAAGTTTCGCTTCAACAGCGCGCGGTTGCCTCCACACCACTGTTGCACTGCTAAGCTAACTCAACGCTAAGGCATCCTACGCCGCCATATTGGCGCTGTATCCGCTTCCATGCGGTGAGAGTCCGCGGATGAATTATCAAGTATCTGAGGAAACAAACACATTCAATCCGAATCCTCTCGGTTCACATGTGGATGCTCGACATGTTAACGCTCAGAACTGACCAGGAGCGGGATCCCTGACCGAACTTTCTGGGGTGACTCCAGTAGAGCTGCTGGTGGCCCATCTTGTCTCTTTCGCTCGGGTGTCGGAAAGGAAGAAAAGAAGCCGCGCATGCGCAGATGAAGCGTCCACATGCGGTGTTTCCGGCGGTGGAGTCTGAGTATGCTGCTCCCTGGTGGAGAGAACGGTGACAGCCTGCAGGGGGCGCTGCATGCTGCTCTAAAGACTGTCAGTGATGAGAGGAGGCTTTCAGTTCATCCAGGAATCAAACCCCAGCTGCTCCTCTCATATCCGGGGTGAGCTGAATAAATAACAAGAGAACTTTTGTATGACTGTGTATTTGTTTTTCCCCAAAGATCCAGAACTTGATGTTGTTGTGGCAGGGAGAAGTTTAGAAGTCGTGAACACAAACATTATTATATAATTAAAGATCAACACTTTTAAAACACAAGTTAAAGGGATTGTTCACCCAAAACTGAAAATCCACTCATTGTCTCCTCACCACTATGACGATGGAGGGGTGGGTGAAGTGTTTGAGTCCACAAAACACTTATGGAGTTTCAGGGGTAAACAGTGTTACAGCCAAATCCAATACAATTGAAGTAAATGGTGACCACTTCTTCGAATGTGAAATACCTCCATAATGCTCCTGTGGTGTCATGCAAGTGTCCAGAATCCCCGACATTCAAATTCGACTCAGAATGGTAACATTTACATCATATTTTTAGCCTAAATATTGAATACTTCGATTTTATTGGATTTGTCTGTTCTCTTTTTAACCAAATGAGCTTAATCAACCTGTCAGGGACAGCAGATGAGAATTAGTCTGAGACTTATTCTGGTACATTTATATGAACCATTAATTAATCTACACTGTCCCTTTTAAATAAAATACAACAACAAAGAAACACCAAGTAGACAAACAAAAATACATCTGATTTGTTTTTTATCTCATAGTCAAAGTCAACTTTATTGTCACTTCTGCAATATGTACAGGACATAGACAGGATTCAAATTCTGTTTCTCCCTCATCCCTAGTGTAAACATATAACTAGACATAGAAGTACCGAACGTATAAGTAAAACACTCAACATATAAGTAGCACAACATACAGTATAAGTACACAACATATTAAGTACTCAACATATAAGTAAACATAGTATGCAGTCAAAAGGCAGAGGATAGATAGGATACGAACTGCAGTGTGTGATTTGACCAAATATCTAAACTCCTTCAGGCAACATTCTTAGTAATGTGTCACGACAGAAGATGGATTCATTACTTTGTATTTTTTAGATTCTGAGTATGAGAAGTAGCACTGCTGGGAAAGAATAAGGCAACAGCTGGAGCAGTTCCATAGACAGTGAATAATGGAGCAACCCCCAGGTCACTGTGACAGCACCCCTGGAGATTTAAATAGGAAATCATTTCTCATTCACAGCTGTGTTAAATGTTAATAATACATGAAATATTCCAACATTTAAAGTATTGTTGCTCTGGTTTCCAGTTTAGGGGAACAGATGTTGGTATGCTGACCAGCTGCTCTGAAAAATCACAAGTTAGTTTAGCTTAGGTCATAGGTCCATATCTGTAGAAAAGATACAAATGCATAACATATAATAACATACTCCTACTACTACTACTAAAGAACAGAACAGTACACAAAATAAAACACATTAACTGTCAAACATTCATCAAAGCTTTGCAATAAAATATTTAAAGAAAGCGATTCAGATCGTAGTGAATGCCCAGGCTTGATAATATATACTAAAATACAAAAAGAAATATAGGACTACATACATATAGAGGTACAATCATCACACTTTACCACATATCCACAGGGATCAAAACACAAACAAACACCTGTTCCAGTATAGTTACAAAAACAAGATGAGTACTTTGTATCACATGCCATCGTCTTTAAGGCCCTTATGACCAGACTTCTGAGTCATCAACACATACATTTGTACATAAAATTCCCCAACAATGCATGAAAGGTGGAGGCATGTCTAGCCCCAAAGATGTGACGTGCACTGTGCACGTTGTGTGATGAGGATTTGAGACTTGCAGATTTAGGGATATCTTTTAAGTCACTTCTCAAAACGCATCTGTGTTTGGTAAGCGTTTGATTGATTCCTATATTCCAATTGACTATAGATCATATAAGTAATTGTTGGGGGGGGTCTTATTTGATTTTAATTTTGTACTATTGACTAATTGTATTTGTCCTGCCAGAATTGATCTTGTTTTGAAAAGTACTGTATCAAAATAGTTGATTATTATTATCATCGATGTTATTATTAAAAGTGGGATATGTAGGACATTGTTGTGAGTATTAGGGCTTGGGAGCTTGAGCAAAATTCTGAGTACATTATTATATATCATTATTATTATTATTATTATATTATAAAAATATATTTCGAACACAAAAAAGAACTTATACAAACAAGTGAAAGTGAAACAAACATCATTTATAAACTCATGAAGCAAAAAAATCAGAGGCTCAATAATCAAGAAATAATAATAATAACCTCACCCCTTCTCCATAAATCATTAATAAATAATTATTTTACACTTAATCCAGCTTCCTATGTATGAGTGAGGCATGATTCATGGTTTTCTTATTTATATATATATATATTAAACCTTGGTGTGGGTCGTGCTGTGAGCAGACAGTGATCACATGACATGATGGAGAAAAATATAAATAATATTTGGGTCTCTCGGGTGCCCCCCTCTGGACCGGTGCATTGTGGGACAGCGGCAGGAGCAGGCAGTGGGTCCGTATTTGGGGTTTGAACAGCGGCTAGCTTCGAGTCGCGTTCCCCGTGCAGCCCGCCGGACGGAATGGAGGAGAGCGGGAGTCCAGCGTTGATGTTTCTCGGTGCAAAGACCTCGCGGCTTCTCCAGTTTTAGGTAAATATGGCGTTTTCATGCCCGCAGCTGTGGTCTGGTTGTGGGGGGGAGTTGTTGACGAGGCTCGCTGCGCGGTGGACGGAGGCTGCCTGGCAAGTTGCTAGCGGAAGCTAAATTACAGCTAGCACGTCCGTGGATGCTCGTCGTGGGGTTTTTTTAAAGAGCGGGACGGACACGGCAGCTCGTGTTTTTCAGCTTCGTGTCGGTGACTTGATGACGGTAACGGGTTGTCACGTTAAAATGGACGGAGGCTGTGTCTGTGGTGTGTCCGTACTGACAGCGGCCAATCGTGGACAGTAAAACTCACCGCTGCGGGCTTCAAGTCAAACATGACAGATGCAACCCAGCAGGGAGAACACGACCGATGCAGACAGAGAGGAACAAAACCACGAGGTTTATGTTTAAATAAAAACAGTGGAGACAGCAGCAGACACCTCAGCTGCAGGGTACACGATTCCACTGATGCAGCGAGCTGTAAACATACAGAAGAAACATCTGACACGGTTTGATCAGGTAGCTCTGGAATCTAATCTCCAATATTCCAGTATATGTAAAGTCTAAATCAAGTATTACTATGTTAAAGTACATGTTAATTCGTGATATTATATTTGCTTTGAGTTAAATAACAGCTGTCAGGAAGGTTTTTATTAGGGCTGAACCATATGGTCAAAAATGATATCAAGGTGTCAGACAATATCGATAATTATCACGATAAGGTAAGATGATGCTTTATTAGTCCCACTCTGGGGAAATTAGTCATATTACAGCAGCAAGAGTCCAAAATAGGCCTCAGTAAGTAATAATAAGGAACTTAAGTGTAAGGATACTGATAAAAATAAAAAGTATAGAAAAATATAAATGGAATGTAAACTAATATATATAGCTCTGGCTCCTACTCTACTTTTTGATACTTTAGGGACAAGTATTGGGGCTGGGCAATGAAAAATATATTGATAATTATCAACAATAGTTTTCATTGATGGCAATGTAAGAAAGGTTCAGGGTATATCGATATAATCCTTATGCATACGTATGATACATCACTAATATAACTCAGATTTGCAAAATGTTTTGCTGTTTATCAAGTGTTTATCGTTCTTTGCTCATAGAGTGTAAAACCACAACCTTCACTCTGGAGCAAATATCAGTTTTTAACATTCAAAGAAATGATAATGTGATAGTTATTGTATAATTATCGATATTGATTGATATGAAATGTTTTATCCTGATGTAATTATTAGCCAGACCACCCAGCCCTAGCTTAGGTTGTGGTTTTTAACTCTTTCTAATGAGCAGAAAATTACAAACCTGATGAACAGAAAAACATCAAACAAATCTGAGGTCGATCTGTTTTGTGTTATACCTCCTCACTGTGCTTACACAATGCATAAGCAATATACAGATAGATATTTAACTTTCATTACAATGCTCTTAATCCTGCGGTTATTATTGATATTTTATTGCCCAGCTCAGTATCTACTCATGATTTCACAGGCTCTCTTGGTGTGTAATGCCTGTACCAGGCAGTGTTGGATCCACAGTAAGAGCAGTCAGCTGAGGAGAGTGCTGGCAGAGAGGAGATGAACAGGGTCAGTGAGGAGACCACTAACTTAATAACAAATGAGATATGGAGGCTTGTTCAGCTGATCTGAGCAGAAAGGACGAATCAATATTTACAAAGCAGTTAACAACAGAGATTTATGCACAACGAAATAAGCATTGACGATAAGGCTCAACAGAGAGTATTGTGACAGGGGCCATAGCAGTGAGTGAAAGTTCAGCAGGATTCATGTGTTGAATCATTAATGGTGGGGGTTTTCATGGAGACTATTGGATTCTCATACATAATGAAGTTTGAACTATTTTTGCTTATGCAATTCAAGTAAGAATGGACCATTATAGGTTATCGATCTCTTAATGAAATCATATAAACCTTATATAATGTGAACATGTTCTCATGGTACATCTGTTTTCCAATTGTATCACTCAAAGAAGACTGTAAAACCTACATTTATTGTTGCACAATGTCGTACATCAAATGATACTATTTACATGCATTAAATGAAAACTTCAGCAAGCGGCAGTTTGATGAAATAATCATAACTTAAGGGCCAATCTTTTGCTTTTTTTCAGAGATTTATACTACATCTCATGGTTTTCTTCTCTGAATTAAGTTTAGGTTTTAGGTGTCATGGTATTGGATTAGTTGTTGACATAGTGTGGGGTGTTGGAAGTAAAATTATTTATCAATCAATACAAAATAATTGTAATTTTCCTATTGCTAGAAAAGGAATTTGCCTCTCTTTTCTTTTCCTCTGGTTCATTCGTGATGGAGAAAAAAACCAAGAAAGACGCTCTTTCACCTCGCTGTCATACCAAAGAAGTATATTCATCCGGATGTCACATTTCCATCTCCTTCAACCGGAGACAATAAAAACCCGTGTCTACTTCTGAGTCATTTGACCCGGGAGGGAATGCTGATTGAATCCATTCCAATTGTAGAAAAAAAAGCTATCTGTTAGTGGGTTAGTTTGTTTTTGACCAGTTTCATTACTTTGATAATAGTTTAAAAAAAATGATTTTATTTACTTGGAGTAAATTTTCCATGTTATGATATGATGTGTATTTATAAAATTATGACAATGACCAACCATTCCTCAGCCCTAAGTTTTTCCTGTCTTATTTTTCATCCAGGTGGTTCATGCACACTGCAACCCTGCTGCCTCCCAGCACCGGTCATGCCTTACGGAAGATTCATTCACCACCAATGACATTCCAGCAGGATCCATGTTTACAGCAACTGTTCATTTTGCCAATAATTAGCCTCATCACAGTTTCTTTTTAATCAAGCCTGCTCCCCGTGCAAAGCACAAAACCACCACCACTGCAACCCTCCGCAATCAAGTTCTCTCGCTTCGCAAGAGGCTGACCCCCTATCATGAGATTCCGAATCTACAAGAGGAAGGTGGTGATACTGACTCTGGTGGTTGTCATCTGTGGCCTAGCTTTCTGGAGCAGCGGAAGGCAGAAAAAGAACGACGGTGGATCAATCCCCAAGGAGGTGGAGACGGCGAAGAAAGGCAGCAGCATTAGCAGCAGCAGTATCAGCATCAACAATCATATCCAGGTGCAAGTCACGCCTGCAGTCAGCAGGGCACCTGTTCCACCTCCTATTGTACAAGTAAATGACACACATCCAGAAAAAGCAAAGGATAAAGAGAAGATACCCAAGCCAGAGGTGGATAACACCACTTTAGTCTACCGTGGCATCGTCTTCCAGCTAAATTTTGACCAGACAATAAGAAATGAGGAGAAGTTTAAAACCTCGCGACAGAAAGACGATCTGGTTGTGTTGGTTCAGGTCCACAATCGACCAGATTACCTTAAGCTATTAGTGGACAGTTTGCGGAAAGTTAGAGGTGTGGAGAGCATACTGCTGATATTCAGCCATGACTACTGGTCCCCTGAGATAAATAAAGTGGTGGCTTCTGTTGACTTCTGTCAAGTCCTTCAGATTTTCTTCCCCTTCAGCATCCAGCTGTACCCACAGGAGTTCCCAGGACATGACCCCAGGGACTGCCCCAGAGACATTCCCAAAAAAGACGCCTTAAACCTGGGATGCATCAACGCAGAGTACCCCGACTCATTTGGCCACTACCGCGAGGCCAAGTTCTCCCAGACCAAGCACCACTGGTGGTGGAAGCTGCACTTTGTATGGGACAGGGTCCGGGCTCTTAAGGACCACAAGGGTCTGGTCTTGCTGATTGAAGAGGACCACTACCTGTCTCCGGACTTTATCCACCTTTTAAAGCTGATGTCAGCTCTCAAACGGGAGCAGTGCACAGACTGTGACATCCTCTCACTTGGAAGCTATAGCCACATTGGCTACTCCAGCAAAGCAAATAAGGTGGAGGTGAAGGCCTGGAAGTCCACTGAGCACAACATGGGGATGGCTCTGGGCAGAGAGACATACCAGAAGCTCCTCCACTGCACCGACACGTTCTGCACTTACGACGACTACAACTGGGACTGGTCCTTGCAGCACCTGACCGTGTCCTGCCTGCCCTCTTACTGGAAGGTCATGGTGAGCGAGGCGCCACGGATTTTCCACGCAGGCGACTGCGGCATGCATCACAAGAAGGCTTCCTGCATGCCCATCAGCCAGAAAACCAAGATAGAAAACATCCTACAGAGCAGCGGGAACCAGCTGTTCCCAAAGAACCTCCTGATCGCTAAGAGACTGCCAGCCAACGGGGTCGGGGGGGTGGCCCCACACGTGAAAAACGGTGGCTGGGGAGATATCAGGGACCATGAACTCTGCAAGAGTTACGTTCGATTACAGTGACCTTAATTGCTACTAATTATATATTATTGTCTCTTTTGCATCCTCTATAAAGAAAAAAGCCTTTTAAAAGTAAATCTTTATGGAATATTCTTCATATTGCCTGTTTTATTGGACTGTTCTAAATAAAGACGAATGTTGGATTTTTGGCTTCTTTAACAGAAATATGACTTTTTAGTGAATTATTTAAGGGATTCTGGAAAAATCCACTTTGGTTTCCAAGTTGTAATGAACAAATACAAATTAAACAAAGTATAATATCAGTTACTTCAAGTTGACAATAATGTAGAACATAGTAAATCAGAAAGAGCAGGTAAGTGCTCATCAGGGCAGTCATACATTTGGGAGAATCTGTGGACTTACCGTTCCCACAGCGCATGCATAATTCATTTGAAGTTATTTATATCGCACAAATTTGCTGAGATCAAAAGAGATCCCTGGAGACACCTTGTTCCATTTAAATAATCTCCCACTTAGCTGATCTTCAACAGGTTTCTAGATCTCATTACTCCTGTGACTGCAGAAAGACACACTTCAATGACAAACAGAGCAGTAGTCTTCGTTTTTATTCTATTGCACTGTCTGGTGTAATAAGTCTTTGGTGCAGAGATTGTTATTTCACAGAACCTGCGCTCGGCTCACCTAGAGAGCTCCCAAGACACTGATACAACTTCATCTGTTTTGTTGCTGCCACTGAAGACGCATTTTCATTTTAAGTGCTTGGACCACAGCTCAGTATCGACAGTTTCAGCCGAGGCCTGAGCTCAGTGGCTCCTCTGAAGCTGCATTGATTCCCCTCATCCCCCCCACCCTGCTCCACCAAAGTTTAACAATCGGTTCTGCACACTGTTCAGCCCGGAGCAACTGCAAAGTTATCGCTGACTGGACTCTCCGTACAGTACATATTAAATATATCCTCTGGCAGACCCTGCTGCAGGGCCTTTCACGATGTAAGGCATGCAGTATATCTTGAGCACTTGGCTGAGAGATATGTTTCCAGACAGAGTTTTACACTGACTAAGCCTAACAAAGCTTCCTCTGTGAATCTCTGCAGGGTAAGAAGTCCCATTTTATTCTCTATCTCGAGAACTTTTAATTCCTAATGCAGTGTGAAGATGTGATGCTGGGACCACTCAAACCGAGGTCACATGACAAGTCAAATTGTGCAGCTGCTCCCATGGTGGAGGCTCAGTAATTGGGCCTGCACCCCGAGGGACGCGGCTCAGAATAGAATTGAGAATAGGACGAAGTGGCACGGCCCACTCGGTTCTTGGTGACTAATGGTTAACTGATGCAGGAGCCCTATAAACTGTAACGTGCTGTTGCCACTGAAACCACGTTCTACTTAGTTTGTTTGAGGGCAAGAACACACACAAAAACCACAAAGACCTGTGAAATGTTTCACTGGGCCAGTATCTGTACTGTCCATTCAACTTCAGACAGCACATAGATCTATAGTAACAGATCTGTTGGTGCATTTAGCAGCTGACGAGAATGACAATCTGTTCAGGGTGGAGACCAAAACTGGAGCTAAAAGGAGAAGGAATACTGGACTTTGCTGCATAAACATGTCACTGGCTGGTTTGCTTTAAAGGTAATATAGGAATAGTAGTGAAATATTTCCAATTTGTTTCTGACACCCCCAAGTAGCCAATTACATAGTTTGGGGCATTTTTAAAGGGTGGTGTGCCAGTTTGCAGTTGATTTAGTGCCTCCTGTGGGTTCCAGACATCTGTGCACCTAAATACCCTTTACCTATTAAGGTTTTATCTCAAGTTACCACACGTAGATGTGGTTATTTAAAATTTAAAGCACGAGAAGATGAACAAGAAAATGACACTAAAGTCTAAGCTCTGTTTTCCAGTGTCATCATTTTCATCATCACTACTTCCCAACAGAAGGCATTGCTTTGTGTCTGATCTCACTACAAGTCTCAACAGTGGGCTACAGAAATATCTCAGTGGAATATTTGATTGTAAATCTGTCTTAATTTGATCATTTTCATAATCTCTCTAATGCCTAATTTGTTCCAACAATCCAACCGATCAAAAAGTGCACGCCACTTTGCATGCTTAATTCCATGCATTCATTTTTTTCTACATCCTCTACCTAAACCATCAGGGTTTTTTTGCAACGCATCTCCTGCTGCTCAGTCTCCAGGCCCGAAGCCTTTATAGCCATCATTCATCATCATAGCACACTTTTTGCTACATAAACAGAACTTGGGGTCAATATGTGGAGGCATGCAGACGAGGGAATTGCATCACACAGAGAAGATGATTAAAGCAGGGCCTTACACGAGCGATGGGATTCTCTCTCGCTGCAGCTATTGAATTCCTGTCGAGTGGGACCCATTTCCCCCGAGGATGCCAGATTAATGCTGCTGTTACTGTATACGCCACGGCAGTTATTCAAACGGACACTGGGGGTCGGCCGGGCTTGTAAAAATGAATAAATGTGGTCAACACAACGTAGATTAGAGACAGAAAACAAAACCAGAGCATATATATGGGTATATATATTAGTTTGATGGTGCTTTAGAAGACATCTCTCAAAGTACAAATCCTAATCCAATACCAAGATGGCGCCACAGACGGCTGCCTCGGTGTGTTTGTGTGCACTTTTTTGTCTTGTTTGCCTCCAGGACTCTGAGATTAGATTGTAGCCGACCCCTTTGACCCTGGACTCAAAAATTGAGAGCCACTCCCGTCTGTGAGCCATCAGCACCAAAAGTTCACGCCACAAAACTAGTTTTTTCCCAACTGCTGCTGGCCTCATCAAGGCCTGGGACCCCATCACTCCCCCGCATAAATATCCTCACCCTGAACTCTCCGTGGCTAAAAACAGTCACACTGTACAAATATTTTTATACTGTTTCTTTTTTTATATTTTAATGTTTGCACAAACACACCATAGTAAATTCCTTATGAACTCTGATTCGGACTCTGATCCTGATTGATAGCTGCTCGACAGTAATGCAAGCGGCCCAGGGGAGAGCGGACAGTCAGTCGGAACCTGTCAAGTGTTGAGTGACACCCTGACAGGATGATCGGGGCCTCTCTCTCTCCGGCTGATCACACCTCCCACCCCTCACACTGAGGCCACAGGCTGCTAATGGCTGTGAGTGCTAGTGTTTCTTCCAAAAGTGACTCATAAATTATGGAGGGGCAGTTTTACTCCCCGCTTGGAGCATCAAGTATATATAAAGAGCTGGATGAAGAGGTAGGAATACACTTATAAAGGGCTAGGGGTGGGGGGGCAGGATGTACATATAGACATATGCATGTTTTCCCTCTTTGATCCAGTGATAGATTTATCAAATGTAAGTTAAGTGCTTGCATTTGTTAAAGCAATGCTGCCCCCAACGGGCCAACTGGAGCACTAACATGCAGGGATGCTGGAAGGAAGTCAGTTTTGGGTGCTGAGAGAAAGTTGATGTAATAACATGATAAATGCAGGGCTGCAATAAAACTCACTTTTGTGTTATTTGAACAGCCAACAACATCTGCTGGCAGACTTCACACAACAATAGACAATGAACTTGGCTTTGAGGCAATGAAAGAAACATCTAACCAACTACTGCCACCATTGAACTCCTTTCAGATCATGTGATCACAGTCTGCATTCGTGTATCAGTTAGGCTACACAGGAAACACACTGCCTTTTTTACTATTTTATATCTTCTATTTCTTTTAGTTGTTGACTCTTGTAACACAATTGCATGTTTCATTGCTTCATCTACCTCTTCATGTATAAGCTTTAATATAGTTTATGCTTTTATTTGATTTAATAGATTAATGTTATCTTTTTTATTTTTTATAAAGCACTTTGGGCTTCATTTTGTGGAATATTTAAATCTTATGTAGACTTTGTCTTTATCTCAGGAGACCAGCTTATTGGAATGTTCACTGCATTTTTCTATAATGACATACTTACTTCATGATCGGACTACACTCGGGAATATCAGCTACTCATGTAAACATAATTGAAATGTTATTCATAATATGGTCAGTAATGGGAATATTGGCATCCATTTAACATAGTCATAGTAATAAACCTCTGCTCTTGAAGGGAAACATGGGGTATATTCACAATGAAGCAGCACAATCACAATGTTACACAGAAACATGGGTTTCATGGGGTGATTACTGTATCAACACTTTAAAATAATAAACACAATCAGAACGTATAAGTCTGTCAAAGCTGTTTTAATAGGCGTCACATGGAGGAAAAGGCTCCTACTAGTTTAAAATCCTCACTCTTCCTTTTGCGGGTGCTTGAAACAAACCACCCCCCCACACACTCCAAGCACTCATCTACCATCCGGTGCTGACGTCAGTCAGTTGCTGTTCAACACAGTGTCAAAAAAGGTTTTGTTCACAAGTTCAGCATCAGTTCAGTTAATTATTACTCACAACAACAGGAGTCACAGAGTTCAGCCCTGTCTGCAGAACATGGTTGTCAGTCGTATTCGTTAGTTCAAGTGAATTCACACGCACGTCGATGGATGGGACTAGTGCTAACGGGCGAGCGTTAGTTTTCCTGTTGTTTACCTGAGCTCAGAGTGATGGCTGAATTAGACCGCTGCGTCTGCGCCTACCTGCCTACGTCGTAAAAGGAATCTGCAGCGACAGGCTAGCTAGCATTCAGCACTACCTGTTAGATAAGATTTCATAGATCTCTTATACCAAACGTTTCATTAATAAAAAATACACCTGAATTCTCTTTATGTACAACAGAAAAGAAACATTTTCACCTGCATATTCAAGATTCTTTAATATTAGGTATAGATTTTTCTGTATTAGAAATATCACTATTTTCTGAAATGAGGATCTTTCAACTAATGTAATGATGGTTTCACCCAAAAATCATTGAAGTACAATATTTACATATAATACAGGGCCCATTTAATCTGAAACAATATTAAAATAAATGTTCAATAGATACAAATGTTTTTTTTAAATTCTATTTATATTTCAACCTTGTCAGGGGAGTCCTTACACACTCCAAAAATGTAAAGCCATTCTCCTCTAACTATTAAGTGCAAACAATTTTTTTCCATGTAAAAAACTAGGATTGCAGTATCCAGCGTTGAGACAGGAGGCAATAATGCGCTGTTTCCTCAAGTGCTTCCAAAACTGTCCAAAAAATTATATCGCTCATTCTCCACTGTTATGATTTCAAAATGGGGAAAAAGAAAAAAAGAATCTGTGCAAAATACACTTTTTAGTGTGATACCTGTGACTGAAATATTTGTAAAGGAAGTAAAAAAGTTTCAGTCTCTCTTGAGCAGGTTTTTAAAGGAATGTGGCTGCACAAGGGATCACCCAGGAGGTTAGAGAATGAAAGAGACTTGGCGTTGAGGATATAATAAGCTGCTGCTCTAAAAGCAATCCCTCCTCATATTCCCTTTATCTGTGAATACATCTGAAGAAACAAGTATGACCAAATTAAACCCACGCGAAAGGTAAGGTTGAGGCATTACCACGATGCTTACGCTGTCTTTAGTCTTTACAGAACTACAGGCACAAAGGATCGGGTACGAGAGTTTGTTATTTTCAGATTAGATGTGACTTGATATGACCATGGATGTAACAGTGAGCCAGTGAGCCCCTTTCATGAACCTCCTGGATGATTTAAAGCTCGCCCTCCTGCTTCCAATAACACCCTTTTCACCCCCCACACAAAAGGAGGTCAAGTTTCTAACCCTGGCTCGGTCAACGTCGGTTTATCTGAACACAAGCAGTAACACAAAAGAGAGCATCTGGGTGGTTTAAGGATGAGAATGAGGGTGACACTGGAGGTCATGTGGTGTGTGACAGTGTGTGAAGAAGCGCTGCAGGGGCCGTGGCCTTGGTCATCCCCGTCTCTGCTGCATGGAGCTGTCATTAGCAGCACCAGCACTGGGGCTATACTACTGTTCCACTGGGGGAGTTGGCTGGGTTGTTTTGAGATGATTGCAATCCCTGTGGAGAGACAGATAACACACAATGATAACAAACAACAGCGTAATGTGAATGTTATACAAGCGGCAGAATTGTGAGGCCATGAGGTTTACTGTCGGAAGAGGATGTGCGATCGTAACAATGCAGAGGGTTTTAGTGTAAATCTGAAATAACCGAGATCGAAACACAGTGGCATTAACAGCTTCTGCCTGCTGCGAGAAAATTCCTGTACTAGAAGCAATGTGAGTTGAGAGGTGTCACATGACAGTGTCCTCGAGAGGCCTGTCACTCACCACTTTCCCAGGCCTAGCCCATGTGCAAACGAAACCCTCCTGACAGGCTGTTACCAGACAGTCCTCAAGGAAGATTAACACAGTGAGTCTCTCGTGAGCGATCTTCTTGCACACCAGCGGCTCGAGCAGTGGCACCTCATCCATGCGCGGGCACAGCGTCGTGCCCAGAGTCTTAGCCGCGTCGGCCTTTGCCGTCCGCGTCGAGCTGAGCTGGTTGAGCTTGTCGCTGCTCTTGCTGCTGATGTGACCCATGCTGTGGTTTCGTTTGTGGTCCTTCTCGTGGCGCTCCTTGCGCGAATCGTGCAGCGACAGTGTTGCAAACTTGCTGACTCCAGTGGCGATAAAAGCACTGTCGATGATACTGTTGCCCTTGGTGGATGTGGTGGTGGTGCTGCTGCTGTTGCTGCTCCCTGTGTGACTGTTGGGGGTGCTGCCCCCTGCCGGGTTGGAGGAGTGTGGCAAGCTATTGGACCGAGGCAGGGTGTTGGGGAGGGAGTTTGGTGTGTTACCACTGGAGCTGCTATTGCTCACATTGTCTTTACCATTGGTTCCACTGGGATTAGTAGTGGTGGTGGTGGTGGTGGCGGTGGTTGCGGTGGTTGCGGCGGTTGTGGTGGTGGTGGTGGTGGTAGATACAGTAGTAGTACTAGTTTGTCCAGTGGCTGGAGGGCTTGTGGCACTCATAACATTAGTGTGAGTCCTTGTGCGAGACAAAGGAAGATGAGGGAAGAGAATGTCCTCTGTAAGGTCCCACAGACACAGCTGAGTATCCTGTCCCACTGAGCCAAACCTGTAGGTCACACTAACAGGCCTACTGTCTGTAGAGTTTCTCTTAGAAAGCCGAGAGTGAGCGCTGTTCGCTCTGTCTCTGCCTGCACCAAAGTGAATCTGCTCATGGAAGTCCTCGTCACTTCCGCTGAACTCAGCGGGGGGGTCACCGTCTTCCACGCTGGTGGTACAGTGGTCAAATGCCACCACACTCACCCACGACTTGTGACCGTGCCCCCGTGCGATCACTCTACAGTCTGAAAACGACCACACCGTCACCAGGTCATCCTCCCCTCCCGCCACAATGTATCGTCCATCTGGGCTCCAGCACACACACAGTAAGCCACCGAAGTAGCTCTTCATTGTCCCATGGAGCTCTGCGGCGTCAAAGCCAAATACCCGCAGGAAGCCATCCTGGCTCGCACAAGCCAGAAACTTGCCATCCGGGGAGAAGGCGAACTCATTGAGCGCACCTTCACCCACTGTCCAGCGGAGTAACGGATTTCGAGCCGACTTGCTCTTGCAGGTATGCACAGCATAGTTTTCACCCTGCTTGAGGAGCTGGTAGTGAGGTGCTGTCGTGCCACAGGTGTTCTCCACGTTGTACAAGTACATGCTGCCACTGGAGTGAGCCACCAGGAACAGACTCTCTGAACCAGGAACCCATCGTACACATGTTACTCTCGACTTGTCTATAAGTCTCTGGGGGAAGAGGGACAAACGAAGACAGAAAGAACAAAACAGGTCAGCCAGGTATTTCATCAATGAAAGGTAAGATTTGTATAGGTTCTCTAAAAATGCTGACTAAAACCCACCTCTTCATTGAAGAGTTTGCTGGTTTCCTTCTTTATTGGGTCTATGAGCTGCACCTGACCAGCGGAGAAGCCCACCAGCAGGGAGACGCTCTCTGCTGTAGCTGTGAGTGGGTTGAAATCATGACACGTGGGCTGCGTTCCTTTATATATCCTCTTGTCAATGGGCTTACTAAGATCGGCAGCCTAGAATGACAAAAAAGCACACAGATGAGAACATTTAAAAATATGAATTTTTGATTTGCTACAGTAGCTGTTTGATACTGCTGAGAATAGAAAAAAAAACACGAAGGTTTGACCGAGATAGACAGAATACAGTTTACTACTATTGAATCTAATTCTGGTCGCAATTCCTCCTCCAAAGAGGCCACTACTACTTTACTCCACAAGTAATCACTGTTTATCTAACAGCTTTTCTTCAAACACTTCTTATACAGCAGTATTGACACTCACTCTATTTATTCTTAAGCCGCTTTCAGGTATCCTGAAAATGTCTAAAGGAGCTGTATGTGAAAATGCAAATGCCTGAGTGAGTTGCTCTGGAACTTTTGCTACCAGCCCCCAAGTAAAATGTCAAGATAATGTACGAGTGAGAATAAAGCAGGAAAAACTTCAAGAATAAAATTTCTCAGGATATATATCACGATATAAATCAAATCAGCCCCACTGCACTGAGGCGCATTGCTCTGCTCTTGCTCCTCTGATGTTTTCTCATCACTCACAATTAGAACAGATCTTTTTAGAAACCTGCTGAATTCATATTTAGGTTGCTAGATGAACGGGGTGTTTTTTCTCCTGCAATGAAGTTAAAACACCTTGTTACATCATGATCTGCACGAGGAAACTTCTCTTCTGTCTGCAGGAGTGTGTGTGTGTGTGTCTGTGCCTGTGTCTGCTGATCTCTGTTCCTCTCCACACAAGCTGATAATCAAATTTATTAAGTTATTACCAATGGTGATGGATCATGACTGACGGATCGTTCTTTCACTTTAACCCTGATGTCCTGACTGTGTGCGTCACGTTATGCCTTGTGTTGTGTAGCAAGTTTAAACGTGTGTCTCATAAATTCCAGAGCGAATCAAACAAACACAAAGTAAATGTCAGTCCCGTATGTGTTCTAATAACTTGTGATCAGTGCTGGTGTTTATAGTTAAAGTATAAAGTAAATGCAGGTTGGAGGAGTAGTGAGGAGGAAGCTCCGACATGAGACTCTAACACAGGATGACCAGACCTTTAATGAGTGTCTGTCCTCCTGAAGCAGCAGTGGTTATAAACACTCAGTGGTGGAAAACCCACTAAAATAATGAACGTGGCGGAAAACATGAATTGATTATGTTGAGTAACTGCTAAAGGCAGGATATTATCCTTGCAAGCATGTGCAATAACAATATTTAAACAGTACTGCTAACCTGGAATATATGCAATGCAAATTTGATTCTTGCTTTTTACTGCTGCAATTCTCTTGTGGTCTATTATTGGAACATTAAAGAAAAGCTTGTCAGTGCTCTCAGCGTGAGACTAAATAAAATAAGGAACCTGGGCAGATTTCAAACAGGCGTGCAAGAAATATGCTAATTCACCTGAACAGCTATTAATGGGTTTTTTTGTTTTAGAAAATTAATTCAGGAAGAGCTAACTTATTATTTGACCACAAGTGTAATTCAAGACAATGATATTTTTACTTTGAAATATCTCAAGAAAGCTGCACAGCACAGATAAATGTATGGAAAACCTGCATGAGGGGGATATAAATTGAAAACTACTTTGTCCCATATTTCATTACACTTTCATTCCCCACAGTTAGTCAATTAATTGAGTGATTATTTCACCATATCCACAGTTCAACCCCTTGGCAGAAGTTAATTTGGAAACTAATAGGCTGCTATTTCATTTTAACTCACTCTTTTTGTAATGTCTGGGATTCAAACCAGTGATTCTAGGGAGTAGCTGTGTAATTAACACATAGAACACTAATTGATCCTCATGGCCAAACCAGCGTTATGTGTGTGTGAAAGGGTGAATAATAAGAAGAAGAAGAAGAAGATTGACAAAAAGAATTGTAAGTAAGTGTTTTGTCCATGCACTTTATACTGCCTACTTCAAAACTACTTGTGCTTGAAAGGTTTCCATTTTAAGGCAGTTCAAAGTGTATACCACATTTTATATACAGAAACAATAACTTACTGTTTTGCTAAATTACACTGTCCTGTAAGATCTTAAAAAGATAATCTTTTAAAACAACATTAAAATCACACCCTGGTACTTCTCAGCATTCAAAACAACACTGGACTAATTTGTATTATGCTTTTAAAAGCAGATGTTTACTATATTTGTAATGTGTCAAATGATTTCTCGGGCTGGTTTGACACCAGGTCTACAAAAGGAGGACTGTGAAATAATTGCCAGTTGCTCTGATCGTTTATACAATTCAATATGATTGTATCTCACAGGATTCAGGCTTCGGGGATGACCACAACATCATCACCGCTGTCAATGCGCTGCCACTGCAATGGCATCACCGCTGTGTACAAACCCCAAAGTGGATCCCATTGCATTACAATCAACCCCTGACAGTGGACTGCACTCATCGTTACATCACACATGTCTTCCAGTGTGAACTCTCAGCTCTGTGAGGGGGAGCACTGAAGCTGCCACTGCTGCTTAGCACTGTTGACAACTTGTGCAGATGTTGACCATGGAAAGAAGGAGGGTAAACAAACGCATCATCTACGACATGACACGACGAACATTTCCCCACGTCACTCGGTTCATTCATGTCACAGATTGTCACAGACTGACAACTCAAAACAACTGGACGGACCGTGAAGTGCACACGAGTCTCACCGAGGCAAAGACAACAACTGTGGCGATGTTAGCTAACGAAGCTAATTAGCTCCTAACTTAGCTAGGTCTGCTACATGGCCTTGTCTGCGCACTTCAATGACAGGAGCTCGGAGGGTTGACAGCGGCGGTGCGGCGCGTTTCGAGACCCCAAACTGGCGGGCTGCTCCCGGGCAGCGCGGGCTCCGTGGCCCCGGTGGATGGTGTTTACCTTTCTCACGCCTTTGTAGATATAAAAGTAGAGTTCCCGGCCCACATTGAAACAGATCCTGTCGCCGTTGCCGGACTGGTCGTTCACGTTGACGAAGGAGACCTTGACGGGGTTGGAGCCCTGCGAGTTGAAAGGCACCCGGTTCGGGCGACTGTACTCGGAGTGAGTGAGGAGTTTGTAGACGCCTTCCCGAGTGGTGAACTGAGTTTTAATTTCGTTCATCTCCTTCCCTCCTCCCTCCGCCGCCATCTTGGAAACTTGCGTTCATCCTTGTCCGAGCCCCGGATGTTAGCGAGTGCGCATGTGTGAGAGCGCAGGAGCCCAACAGCCATGCGCGAAGAGAAATAAAGAGTCAACAGACATTCACGATCATAATAAACTATAATGTGTTACATTTGGTTCTGTTTATTAATAAAATAAAATGAAACAATCTGTAATAACGATGGAATGACAAGTAGAATTACCAAATCAACAAAATTAAACTGAAACGCAATACAAAATCACAATTGTGTTTAAAATACAATTCAAACTGCAACATTTACAAGCCAAGATATATTGATTCCTCATCTGCATGCCGAAGTGTCCTTGAGCAAGATACTGAACCCCAAATTGCCCCTCATAGAAAAAAAAGAGCTGCCCATAGATGCACCGTGTGAATGTACGTGTGAATAGCAAAAAAAACCTATTGCAAAATCACTTTCAGTGGTCAAGACTATAGAAAAGTGTTATATTGCGCCGTTTCAAACAAGGATACAAAGTACAAAATAAATGGCAATAAAAACAAATAATAATAATAAAAGGTAAGCAGATATTAGGGACATATTCAATTCAATTCAGTTTTAGGCACCAAATCATAACATCAACATACAACTCACCCCAAATAAAAGAAAATGCAATAAATTAATTAAAAATGGAATGAGACACTTATTATTTTAGTTGACTTTTTTTTCTTTTTTTTCTTATCATAGACTAGTAGGCTATTATTTATGTAGCTATAGTCTATAGTAAAGTCTCCTATAGTTAAATAATAGCTAGATAAAATAATAAAATCCTAAAATCCAGAAAGATCTATTCGTGTATGCATGCCCAGTTCACACACGCACAGTCACCATTTTAATCTAGCAAACTATGTAAACTATGGGGAATGTGGCTCTCTGTGTCTGACAATATCTCCTTGCAGTGATTGCGACAGCTCTCCATGTTTCTCACTTACACGGACAGTCAGCTTCTAGCAGTGTTTGCTGTCAACTGGAAACATTTGGGTTATGTAACAGTTGTAGCAAGTGTCACACACTGCCATCCTCTGGTCAGATGAAGTCACCAACACCGACAGTGGACCAGAGATTTCTAGTCTTATGTCCTACAGAAGGCTGAGTTTACTGTGAGGTGAGTTCCTTTAGGTACATGCCAAGTTTGATCAAAATGAGTGTATGCTTCACAAATTCACAAAGCTGTCAAAGCTCACAGTCATGTTTCTTTTAACTAAGAAATATCCGCATGAGATCCTGAATTTCGTAATACTGATACAGGGTTCAGGCCTTCATGTTGTCCCCAGATCCTTTCACTGTAAAACCATGTGCCATACATGTGTAGCTCTATTATAATGGTCACTACATGTTAGAACTGATCTTGAAATTATTTGAATTACGACATGGCATCTGGCAAAGCCCCCACATCATGGTGTATTTCACCAAACTTTTGAAATATATTATCTCACATTGTCAGTTGTCATTGGACTGCTGCAAACTGAACATCAGATAAACTAAACGTACATTTAAAGAGAGAACATGCATTTGTTACCATGGCCTATGTACTGTTTAACATTTTATGATGGCTGATTTTGTTTGTATAAGCTGGAATGGACCTAGTGCAGAAGCTTGTTGTCTAATCGGGATAATAAAGTTTCTTCTTCTCCTTTGAACTATGCACATGAGGGTCAGCTTCATTTTATGTGAATCTCAGCCTTATCATTAGCTTATCTCCGCTCGAAAACATGTGAAACCTTTTTTTAAAACAAAAAAGACCCAAGCGTGCCTAATGGTCTGCATGTGTGTGTTCTGTGGGGCACACCGACAGCAGCTGATAGCAAAGGCAATGCACAGCTGTGACGCTTACAAGCGGGGGTGCAGGGCCTACCAGCCAGACAAGCTATCAGGGAAGCTCTCATTGTGATTGACAGGCACTCCTTGTGACTCTGCGGCCCTATAAGGACACATAAACTTTAGGACTCTTGTGTCTCACTCACCAACCAACCCCCCCCCCTTCCAGGCCTTTCCCTGAAACCCCCCCTTACTGTCGCAAATGTATCTTCTGGAAGCTTCTGAATGGGAGCTTCGAGAAACCACCCCCTGAAGTATATAAAGACACTGGCAAGTTGCGTCAAAAAGTACTCGCTGGAACACACCAAGTGAAACTTACTGCCCACAGGAGCAGCTCAGTGATACATTTGACCACTTACTGCCAGAAATCACAGAAGACAGGATCACACTCAAGGTAAGACTGGAATTACAATCCACTGCAGCTGCTTTTACATTACACAATTCACACTAACACTTTAAATGAAAATTGCAAAACTTAAATTTATAGTATATTGGGTGTTTAATTGCAAGGAACACAGAGAGGCAGAGAGGCATAAACAGTTTCTACTCAATCAGGTTACCTAAGAAATACAACAAATCTTAAAAATGCAAAAAAACACATATAATAAGTCTCAATTCAGATGTTTAATCTAATTAATCTTAATTAATATGGAAGAATGGCATCTTTGCCATCAGTGTCTTTGTGAGTCTGTAACGCATTAGGAGCACATGGCAGGAAGGGTGACCCTGAGTGTGAGAGTAATGGCGAATGGGCAGAATACCAGTTGGCTCAAGATGCAACACATTTGCATCTTACAGCAGTAAAATGACTATTATTAAAAAAACTAAACACACTATTCATTTTTATGTGATCGAACCAAATGGTTCAATCTTTTATCATGAATGGACTTTATATAATTTAGGAAATTAAGAAAGATGACAAAGAAGAACTGTTTTGTGTTTGATAAATATACCTGTCATTAAAATAAGAAAAAAGATTCTCACTGCTGTATGATCTAAAAACCAGACTTAATTTTTCTTTCATTCCTTTAACTGCGAGCCAATACTCCTTCCCTTCACACAGAGGTGTAAAATGACACATGTTGCATGTAGCCCTTTCGGTGGCGGGGGGTTGGGGAAAGCATCGGAGCTCCACCCTTTTCCAAATGGCAGGTCCTTGTTAACAGAAGAACCATGTGTTCATCTAGCATCAGCCATGTCCACCCCCCACCACCCCATCCCCTCTAGCCATGAGGCTGGGAGAAAGAAATTAAATATCCCAGCAGGAAATTATTTCTTAGTATATAAATTAAAACTTGATTTCAGAGCAGAGTAGTGTATTGAGATGATAGGTTTATTTAATATAACATTTGTTTTCTATTAGATGCCTGAGAAAGCTGGACACGTGATGGAGGATGAAGCGGAGACCTTCGCTTTCCAAGCTGAGATTGCTCAGCTTATGTCCCTTATCATCAACACTTTCTACTCAAACAAAGAGATCTTCCTCAGAGAGCTCATCTCAAACTCCTCAGATGTAAGTACAATCAGCATTTTAATACCACTGTCAAAATATGCATATGGTTTGAACTGATATATTTTAAAAACACTTGTCCTCTCTTGTTAGGCCTTGGACAAAATCAGATATGAAAGCTTGACAGACCCCAGCAGACTCGAGTCCTGCAAGGAGCTCAAGATCGAAATCAGACCTGACCTGCACGCTCGCACCCTGACCCTGATGGACACAGGTATTGGCATGACCAAGGCCGACCTGATCAACAACTTGGGTACAATCGCTAAGTCTGGCACCAAGGCCTTCATGGAGGCTCTTCAGGCTGGGGCCGACATCTCCATGATTGGCCAGTTCGGCGTGGGTTTCTACTCTGCCTACCTGGTGGCCGAGAAGGTGACGGTCATCACCAAGCACAATGATGACGAGCAGTACATCTCGGAGTCTGCAGCTGGAGGCTCATTCACAGTCAAACCTGATGCTGGTGAGTTTTATTTGATATATTTCTACATTTAACAATTTACATGATTAATTCAATTTGACTCATTTCCTGGCACTGCTCTCATCATTGATTATATTGTTGCTTTTAGGAGAGTCCATTGGCAGAGGCACAAAAGTGATCCTTCACCTCAAGGAGGATCAGACAGAATACTGTGAGGAGAAACGCGTCAAAGAAGTTGTAAAGAAGCACTCACAGTTCATCGGCTACCCTATTACACTTTACGTAAGTTCTTCTAAAGGCCCTAAATGCAATAACAATCAAATTTAAGACCTCATATTAAAAGTTTTAACAGTGAGAGTGACACAAAAATATCAAAAACTCCCATTCTTTTCATGTACTTAAGGTGGAGAAGACAAGGGAGAAAGAGGTGGATCTTGAGGAGGGAGAGAAGGAGGAAGAAGTCGAGAAAGAGGCCGCTGAGAACAAGGACAAACCAAAGATTGAGGATGTCGGCTCTGACGAGGACGAGGACTCCAAGGACGGCAAGAACAAGAGGAAGAAGAAGGTCAAGGAAAAGTACATTGACGCTCAGGAGCTGAACAAAACCAAGCCTATCTGGACCCGAAACCCTGATGACATCACCAATGAAGAGTATGGAGAATTTTACAAGAGTCTCACCAACGACTGGGAGGACCACCTCGCTGTCAAGGTGAGCTAAATTTACTCACGATAAAACAATGCAACCCATGTTACTTATTATCATCACATCTTTTCTTGATAAATTCATACCTGTATCTTCTCTCCACAGCATTTCTCAGTGGAGGGTCAGCTCGAGTTTCGTGCCTTGCTCTTTGTGCCCAGAAGAGCTTCATTTGACCTCTTTGAAAACAAGAAAAAGAGAAACAACATCAAGCTTTATGTGCGCAGGGTCTTCATCATGGACAACTGTGAGGAGCTGATTCCAGAGTACCTCAGTAAGTAATTTATTATTACTAAATGTGACTGATTTCAAGATAAGGATGGCACTAAGACTAAGCATCCTCTTAATGTCTGTGGGTGACTAAACACATATTATCTTCTTTCAGATTTCATTAAGGGTGTGGTGGACTCTGAAGATCTGCCCCTGAACATCTCCAGAGAGATGCTGCAGCAAAGCAAGATCCTGAAAGTCATCCGCAAGAACCTGGTCAAGAAGTGCCTGGACCTTTTCACTGAACTCTCTGAGGACAAGGACAACTACAAAAAATACTACGAGCAATTCTCCAAGAACATCAAGGTAATTTTATCCATCTTTGTTTATTTCTTTTGCCTTAACCCTTCAGATTATATATAAAAAGGTCATGTTTAGGTTGATTTGCAGTTTAAGTAACACACAATTTTTTGTTTTAGCTTGGCATCCACGAGGATTCACAGAACAGGAAGAAGCTGTCTGAGCTGCTGCGCTACTACACCTCCACCTCTGGAGATGAGATGGTTTCCCTGAAGGACTACATTTCTCGCATGAAGGAGAGCCAGAAACACATCTACTACATCACAGGTTAGCCTTTCAAATTCACTGATTCTTTTTTGTGCTCTTGCTTTAAGTTTCTCACACACGTGGTATTAGAATTAACATATGGATTCAATTAATTCAAATCACTGTTAACAGGTGAGACCAAAGACCAGGTGGCCAACTCTGCTTTCGTTGAGCGCCTTCGCAAAGCCGGCCTGGAGGTCATCTACATGATCGAGCCCATCGATGAGTACTGTGTCCAGCAGCTGAAGGAGTACGATGGCAAAAACCTGGTGTCAGTGACCAAGGAAGGCCTGGAGCTGCCTGAGGATGAGGACGAGAAGAAGAAGCAGGAGGAGCTCAAGAACAAGTTTGAGAACCTCTGCAAGATCATGAAGGACATCCTCGACAAGAAGATTGAAAAGGTAACGGATACGGCCAAATAATTATATCATCTAAGTTCCAGTAGAATTATTCTGTGGCTAATTTTGTTTGATTGTGACAATAACTCAACATTTCATTACTGACAGGTCACAGTCTCCAACCGCCTGGTCTCCTCCCCCTGCTGCATCGTTACCAGCACCTATGGTTGGACGGCCAACATGGAGAGGATCATGAAGTCTCAGGCCCTGAGAGATAACTCCACCATGGGCTACATGACAGCCAAGAAGCACCTTGAGATCAACCCCATGCACCCAATCGTTGAGACCTTGAGGGTGAAGGCAGAGGCTGACAAGAACGACAAGGCTGTTAAGGACCTGGTCATCCTCCTGTTCGAGACTGCCCTGCTGTCTTCAGGATTCACACTGGATGACCCGCAGACACATGCCAACCGCATCTACAGAATGATCAAGCTTGGTCTTGGTAGGTTTTTACTTTTACTTGTCTTATTGCACAATAATCAGAGTGTTTGTGTTTGCTAATGAACGAATATCATTCTCAGGCATCGATGACGATGACTCCGCAGTGGAAGACCTCATCCAGCCTGCTGATGAAGACATGCCAGTCTTGGAAGGCGACGACGACACATCAAGAATGGAGGAAGTTGACTAAGAAACACACTCTTGTGTCTCTTTCCTGCTTCCTTCCTTTTTATTTTTATAAGATATGTTGCGTCTTCAAACTGACATTTTGTCCTTACACACCTCGAGCAGTATTAACGAGTCAATGCGAGTTAATCAATGGAATTATGGAGGCCACAGTGTGGTTCAGTCCTCATTTTATCAGCTGCTTACACATGGAACTACTGGCAGCCGTTAAGAGTAAAATAAAGTCAATGGGGATTTAACTTATGTCTCTCTTTGTTACAGGCACATTTTTTTATGAAATGCATTCAGATTTATAATAAAATCTATTTGATTTGCGATCGGACTGAGTCGTGTCTTTGTTCGGTTCCTGCAAACTAATGACGGTTTGCATTCAGAAGTATTGAATCTAATCTCAACTCATCCTGTTGAACTAGATGTTTCTGGACATTTCAGTGAACCCACTCATGCCGGTTTCAGTTTACAAACCCGGAACAGACAGGCCTCTCCCTCCTTTAATCCCGCCTCCTCCAGCCAATAAGCAGCAGGGAGGGCGTGCGCTCGGGCGTGATCGACAGCTCAGCGAGCCAATCGGCTGTGAGAGGAAGATTCCAGATGGTTCTGGAAAGCTCAGGATTTCTCGACAGCTCGGGGAGAAGAGTATTAATCCGCTTCCTCTGTCGCGACTAGATACGATCTCCGCACATTTATCACTCCTCCATTCTCTGCAGATCAAGGTAAATGATATATTTTATAATGCCGGCTCAATAACAGAGATGCTAGATATGACTTACTTTGACATTCATGCTATCTTAGTTGTTTTAAAGCTGTTCTCATTGAAGCTTGTACTTTATAACGTGACGATGACGCGCATGCATTCAAATGGTGATGAGGTTCAGATTGTGACGATGCCACTAATTGGGGTCTGACATTTGAGTTTCCCACATTTGAGATGTTTATTTGACATGTCAGGTTTATTAGCACGTTAGAAAAACTTCCACCGACATCACCCTCTGCCTCAGCAGCAGCCACATGGACCACATGCTGCACCTGTCAGGCAGCAGCTCAACGTAATGAATCCTAATCAGATTTCCTGAGAAGATTTGTCTCTGATGGTCTGTCCATCCGTCCATCCATCCATCCATCCATCCATCCATCCAGTCAGTGTAGTGTAGGTCAGTCGGTTCTCCTCGAATAGTGAAGAGGAGGAGCTTGTGATTCCTGTGGAAGCTTCTAGAGAGCTCTGATTCGTCTTTTGTCGGTTATGGTACCTTCTAGAAACTTGCATTTCACCTGTGAAACCGACAGGGGGAGTTATTTTATTGGAGCTGATGTCAAAGTGCCATTCAAGCCACGTGCTGATCCCTGATCCAACCATAAATAATCGTGTCAATAACAGGAGCACGATGACAACACGTGCATTTGCTCTGTTCTGATTTGCACTGATTTGTGGGCTGAAATGCTTTTTATTCACGACTGAGGTCTCAGATGTGAAACTCATAATAATGTGTATTCTATATATTTAACACACTACCATCTACATACTTTTATTATATCATTTGCCATTAAATCCCATTATGTAATTTGCTTGAAGGCAGAAGCGGCGGATTTAGTCATAGATGGATTACAGAGAAGTGGAGCAGTAAGCAGACCTAGACAGTCTGTCACACCACCTGGCTGCATGAGTGATACATGCTCACACTTAGCCTGACATTAGTGATGAACACCTTTCTGCAACTTCATGCAACTGATGCAAATATTAGGCAGTGTCAAAAGGACGCACATTCTGTAACATCCGAACCATGACAGTGTGGAAGAGACATTTTATTAACTCTAAGGCAGTTATTGAGAATGGTGGTTGATGGAGACATTGATTCCATTAAATTATATTGTAAGGTGCAACTCTTCATGACTTGAACATAACCTGAGGGTGATTGGCAGGGCTTCTTATTAGTGGTGTGGTGCCTCACTGTGCTGCAGCTGATTGTCAGTCCAATGAACACAGTCGTGCACACAGGACCTTAAAATGTCTGGTTAACTGCAATAATGAGATGAGATCAGACAGAAGTATGTGGCTGAATTTTAGTCTTATGAAAACATGTTATTATGATTGATTATGCCAATGCAATTAGCTCTCTAATCTTAGTCAAAATTGAGCAAGCCTGAAATTGCACCTCAGGCAGAAAGCTGATAGGATGTACTACTTTGTTGCAGGTATTTGCATGGGCATGTGTATTCTATGATTCATGCACGTTATAAAAAGCAATATTTATTCATCTTCTTTTTCTCAGATGCCTGAATCACACGACCAACCAATGGAGGAGGAGGCTGAGACCTTTGCATTCCAGGCTGAGATTGCCCAGTTGATGTCCCTGATCATCAACACTTTCTATTCCAATAAAGAAATCTTCCTTAGGGAGCTCATCTCCAACTCCTCAGATGTAAGTTTGTTATAGTATTATTCTAACACTGATATCTTAATCTAATCTGCAAAACATGTGGATTGAGCCTATTTGGAAATAAAGTAAAACGCCCTGACTATAATGCATTGTAATATGCTAATAATCCAGGAATTAAAGATGATAAATACTTAAAAACAACTTAAATTGCACTTATTAATATTTGTTGCAAAATGTTTCTTTCTTTTTTTTTTACCTCCAGGCCCTGGACAAAATCCGCTATGAGAGTCTCACTGACCCCTCCAAGCTGGACAATGGCAAGGACCTCAAAATCGAAATAATCCCCAACAAAGAGGAACGTACCCTCACCCTGATTGACACAGGCATTGGCATGACCAAGGCCGACCTGATTAATAATCTTGGCACAATCGCAAAATCTGGAACTAAGGCCTTCATGGAGGCTCTTCAGGCCGGGGCCGACATCTCCATGATTGGCCAGTTCGGCGTGGGTTTCTACTCTGCCTACTTGGTCGCTGAGAAGGTGACTGTTGTCACCAAGCACAATGATGACGAGCAGTACATCTGGGAATCCTCCGCTGGTGGCTCCTTTACAGTTAAAGTGGACAACTGTAAGTAATGTAGCTGCCATTGTTTTGTAGTTAAAGGTTCAGTGTGTAAGATTTAGATGAAATGGATCAATTAGCAGTAATTGACTATAAAATAATCCTAGTGATGTTTTCACTATCACTATCTAAATTGTAAAAATTGGCTTTACCCTAGAATGGCCTCTTTATATTTAAATACTTTATATTTACATTGAGAGTGGGTCCTCTCTATGGAAACCACCATGTTTTTTACAGTAGCCCAGACTGGACAAACTTAATACCTTTTGAGGTTTTATGAAAACTGAAGGCTTACACAAGTCCTTGTTCATGTTTGGAAGGGGAGGGTAAGGTGAGGTGCATTCTGCTCCACTAGATGTCACTAAAGTCTACACACTGAACCTTTAACAGTTATTTTTCACAATCTAAGGAATAAAAGGTGCCTTATCTCTGTACCTTGCACTAACCTGTCTGTGTCCTGTGCAGCCGAGACAATGGGTCGTGGCACTAAGGTGATCCTGCACCTGAAAGAAGACCAGACAGAATACATCGAGGAGAAAAGAGTCAAAGAGATTGTGAAGAAGCATTCACAGTTCATTGGATACCCCATCACACTTTTTGTAAGTGCTCATTGAAACTGATACACAGATTGCATTCTTATTTACCTTGAGCATTAGTAGAGGGAATTTGCCTTTAAATACATAGTATTGTGTGATCTTATGGTTTAAATTGATCAGTAGAGTATTCAGTCAACTGGATTAGTTTGTTTACGAATGAATTATTATTTCTTAAGGTGGAGAAAGAGCGAGACAAGGAGGTGAGTGACGACGAGGCAGAGGATGAGGAGAAGGAAAAGGAGAAGGATAAGGAGGAAGAAGAGGAGAAGGACGAAGACAAGCCAGAAATTGAGGACGTTGGGTCAGATGAGGAGCATGACCACGACAAGTCTTGTGACAAAAAGAAGAAGAAGAAGAAGATCAAGGAAAAGTATATTGACCAGGAGGAGCTGAACAAGACCAAACCCCTGTGGACCCGTAACCCCGATGACATCACTAATGAGGAGTACGGAGAGTTCTACAAGAGCCTAACCAATGACTGGGAGGACCACCTGGCTGTCAAGGTAGGTTAATTACTTGACAATGCAAATGTTTTTCATGTTTTAATATATTCTTATTATCAAATGTGAGAACTGACTGGAATCTCAACTGATTTTACCCGCAGCACTTCTCAGTAGAGGGTCAGCTGGAATTCCGTGCCCTGCTCTTTGTTCCTCGCCGCGCCCCATTCGACCTCTTTGAGAACAAGAAGAAAAAGAACAACATTAAACTGTACGTGCGCAGGGTCTTCATCATGGACAACTGCGATGAGCTCATCCCTGAGTACCTCAGTGAGTATTAACCCTTGTCTGGAATGACTAGCTTGAGCCGTTTGTTCATAGATCAAATAATCCGATGATATTATTTGTATAATAAATAAATGAATAATGTTAGAAATGCAATTGGGCTGCTGACAAAGTTGTTTGTATCTATCCCATCAGATTTCATTAGGGGTGTGGTGGACTCGGAGGATCTTCCCCTGAACATCTCCAGAGAGATGCTGCAGCAAAGCAAGATCCTGAAGGTCATCCGCAAGAACCTCGTCAAGAAGTGCCTGGAACTTTTCACTGAACTGGCCGAGGACAAGGACAACTACAAAAAATACTATGAGCAATTCTCCAAGAACATCAAGGTCAGTGTCCTCTCCTTGGACTGCAAGCTGCATGTTTTTTCTAATCTTTTCTCTTTAAAACATTTGGTAGCAACTTAGTGTTAAACCCTGCTCTGCCACAGTTTGATACTGTGTTAATGTGATCTGAGAGAAACCCAAATATTATCGGAATTCAAGAGGTTGCTTACTATTGCTTCAAGTGCACAGCTTTTAAGAACCATTGGAACTTCAGTTAATCATCACCTTTGTTCCTCTGACCTTTTACTCATTAGCCATCTGTCTGATCCTGAGGCCATATTGTCCCAGTGAAAAGACTTAAATATAGGCACTGTGGTTGTCAATGATTACACCTTATAGTGTTTTTACTTATTTTAATCCATGAAACATTTATCAAATAACACTTTGCTTGTAACAACATGGTGCTAACAACAAGCGGTTCCTTTATTTTTAGCTTGGTATCCATGAGGATTCACAGAACAGGAAGAAACTGTCTGAGCTGCTGCGCTACTACACCTCATCCTCTGGAGATGAGATGGTTTCCCTGAAGGACTACGTCACACGCATGAAAGATAATCAGAAACACATCTACTACATCACAGGTGAGGATGAACTCAATAATAATTAATTATTAAATAAATAGTATGAATTTAGTTTCAAATCAAGTGAACTGAGTTCTTGTTATATTACATTATATTACAACATTTCCATATCTGTATTTCAGGTGAGACCAAAGACCAGGTGGCCAACTCTGCCTTTGTGGAGCGCCTTCGCAAAGCCGGCCTGGAGGTCATCTACATGATTGAGCCCATAGATGAGTACTGTGTCCAGCAGCTGAAGGAGTTTGAGGGCAAGAATTTGGTGTCAGTGACCAAGGAAGGCCTGGAGCTGCCTGAGGATGAGGACGAGAAGAAGAAGCAGGAGGAGAAGAAGTCACAGTTCGAGAACTTGTGCAAGATCATGAAGGACATCTTGGAGAAGAAGGTGGAGAAGGTGAGCAGATGAATACATTTTAAAAAACCCATACAACCCATATTGTTGTGCAGTAAAGCTGGAAGAAAATGATGGTATTAAATTTTGTTATGGTTCACACAGGTCACAGTCTCCAACCGCCTGGTCTCCTCCCCCTGCTGCATCGTCACAAGCACTTATGGCTGGACAGCCAACATGGAGAGGATCATGAAGGCCCAGGCCCTGAGAGATAACTCCACCATGGGCTACATGGCTGCCAAAAAGCACCTTGAGATCAACCCTGACCACCCCATCGTTGAGACCCTGAGGCAGAAGGCAGAGGCTGATAAGAACGATAAGTCAGTGAAGGATTTGGTCATCCTGCTCTTCGAGACTGCCCTGCTCTCCTCAGGATTTACTTTGGATGACCCCCAGACCCACTCCAATCGCATCTACAGAATGATCAAGCTGGGTCTCGGTTAGTGTCTGTGTTACAATTTATGGCTGTTAAACTATCATTCAGTGTGTTTGACATTCTTATTTAAAATTACCTGGCTCCATTGATTTATTGCCATCTTTTTCTTCTAGGTATTGATGAAGATGACCTGACATCAGATGAGCCCACTGTTGCTCCCACCGAGGACATGCCGCTTCTTGAAGGTGACGATGATGACACATCCAGGATGGAGGAGGTGGACTAAGCCTGTTTTCTATCGCCCGCTAGCGTTCAGAAGTAGTGTTCTTTAAAAAATTACAAGTTTAATGTTGTAAATGAGCTTGAAAAGTCCCCCTCCTCAACCTCTTTTTGACCAAGTTCACTTCATTTCCCCTCACATTGACCATATGCAGCTCATAGTCATTCCCTTTAGAACATAATTTTCTAAGTTGTCAGTTTTTTGTATCTTAAGTTTTATCGATGCATTTGTTCTTTTGTATTTATTGACATTCCGGTGTACTTTGTGTGTTCTTACATCAATTGTAAATATATGAAAATTGATATGGTTCTTTGAAATGGTGGGACCCATAAATAAAAGTTTACCATGTTAACAAGTCATGTTTTGTCGTACTTATGAACATATGAATAACATGTAATTATTAAGCAATAACATACACACTGACAAACTAAAATTCTGTCACGCTGCACAAAATTAAATATATCTTGATTCTCTTCATCTAGACTCTGTGCATTATTCCTATTGGTGAAAATATCAAAAAATTCCTAGACCTCCCCCCTGATCCAGATCAGCACCACGTGCTGATGAAAACATAACCTCCTCGATGGAGGTCATACAATACATGTAGCGGTGAACAAATATAATCCTACATATCCAATAAAAATAATTGAAATGGATGGTTCACAGAAAAATGAAAAATCACTCATCTATTCACCACTATACCGATGGAGGGGTGGGTGAAGTGCTTGAGTCCACTAAACACTTTTGGAGTTTCAGGGGTAAACAGCAATAAATCCAATCCAATCCAATCCAATTTAAGCTAATTGTGACCACTTCCTCAAACACTTCTGGGATGGTGCCCTGCATGGGGGTGGGGCTGCTTGTATTCTATGCAGAAGTAGAGATGATGCCATGTATAAACGCTGCACCCACCTGCAAACCCTCAGATGGCATGATTTCCTTCCCACTCATGTCATCTCAGGTGAAAGGTTTTTATTTTTTTTTTACAAGGGACTATGGTCCAGTCACTAACACACAGATGGAACGCCTGCTGTCACGTGTTGTAATACCAGCTGCCGCCAGCAGGGAGCTCCCGCAGCGCAGCGTGTAAAATCTGTGACGCCGGGTGGGTCAGCTGACAGGCGGCAGCCAATCACAGAGCGAGGACGGGCTGAGCCGCCCTGCGGTTTGGTGCCCGGAGAGTTGTCAAGGTTTCTGGTTGTGGAGGATCCGAGAGGGAGCGAGGGCGGAGACGCTTCTACGATGCCGAACAAAACGAAGAAGGACAAGGTGAGCTCCCCGGAGTCTGTAGCGCTGGAGGCTAAAGTCTGCGTGAGGCTTATTTCAGCGCATGTATCCATAAGTTGGTGTCACCGGGAGATATTTGAGCTCCAGCATCACATTAGCCGAGGAGCAGTCACCAGCAGCTAGCCGCAGTCTGACCAACATGTTAGCAGTGGGTGCGTTAGCTTATTTCAAACCCGTTATACAGGAGCGAGTTCACTTTGAATGAATGTGACAGCCGATGTGGGTTAATGTCTTTTTGTGTTGTCTCTAGTTTTGTCTGCTTGTAGTTTAAACGTTAGCTAAGGTTAGCTAGCTAGCAGGAGACTCGCTCATTGAAGAGTGAGAGACTGGATGGGCAGCCGCTATATTTAGCCGGGATTTGTGCACAGCTGCGGCGGCACACTTGCAGACTGCTTGCTGATGTTGTCAATCTGCTTATACCAAGATGACTTAAGCACTTACACTTTTCTTTCTTTCTTTCTTTCTTTCAGGAGACCCCTAAATCTGCTAAAGTGGGCAAGAGTGGAGGACAGGAGAATTCAGAGCATGAGGTAGGCTCTTTCAGGAAACCCTATGAGACGCTTCCCATGGCTCAGTGGGTCAGTCCCTCTGTCTGACACAAGTCCAAATGCCACTGATGCTGCATCATAGACATCACAATCCTCGTATTGCATCGTGGCTGTTTGAGAAACTGAGATGATGAGTCAACACGCCCAATTACTGCATTATCAGTAACCACTGCAGTGCTCTGATGTGATTCTGTTTAGACATGGTGATGTTCAGATGGGATAAAATCATATTAATGCATTCTAGCCATGATTGGAAGTCTTGGCGATATGGTAGGAATATCATATACCGTTGTATTTCATAGCTAACATGAATGTTATATCATTGTTATTATGGAAATGACCATAGATTATTACTATACTATGCAATACCATGCAATATCTGGAATACCTGTTCAAAATGTTTGCAATCTCCCATTGTAAGTGATATAACCCACGCAGACAAGAACATGCAAACTCCATACAAAAAGGCCCCTTGGCCAAGAACCCCCTTGTTGTGTGGTGGAAGTGCTCATTAAATGTGTACTGCTAGAATTGAGTAATTTTATTTAACAAACCCCAAGTGGAGCCTCACTTCTGTTGACCTGCTCCTGGTAGACAGGTATTGAACTGGTCCACCTGTCATGTAGTGGAGCCGGTACTCGCATAGTAGATAAACCATCTGTGGAATGGGCAATGTTGCCCCCATACTAATATGAGTCAGTTTCAGACCTTGGTGAGATACTCATGATGTCTTGCAGCTGTAATTCCCTGTAGTTAGGGGGAATCATGTGTTTGACTCTTGCTTGGTTGAGAAGCCAGTGAAACAAAGCTACAGTCAGTGGAATCATCAGTCCTCTTAAGCAGAATTTCATATGTAATATCCTGTTATTATCAGGCCTCTGTTGGTCTGTACAGGATTTATTGATAGGACTGGGTTGTGCCATGGTTTTCCTTCTCCTGACTTTTACTGCTGTTTGTTGTTAACCTGGTGTTAAATGATTTGTGGATGACTCGAGTTTAGGGCACCAGCCAATCAAATTCACGAGTGACTCACTGTTTAATACTTAGATGCCACTTAAATTTATTCCCCAGAACATTTATCTTATTTTTCACGTTGCTTTGAAGCTAAAACGTTATAAACAATTTAGATATGTCTTCCTGACCCTTCCTTTGCTTTCTTTCTTAAGCTGTGTTACCAGCTCCCTGCCCAGCTCTCGCAGGACGATAATCCTGCATGTTTTATATCGTGCAGCCATGTCAAAATCCACTAATGCAGCAGCCTTGTGTCAAATTAAAATCAGTGGGCTCTGAGCTGCCGACACCACCTCCCACCATTCTTATTGTCTCATACACAGTATTGTATGAAACTGAGGGGAGAAGCCATGTCTAATGAAGCCACAACTGTGATGAAGTACAGTCAGAGCATTAAATTAGAAAATAATTGACAGATGTCTCTACTTTTGCTTAATGAACTTATGAGTACAGAGTTAATTCCTGTCTTTGTATTACATTAGTATGTAATCTAGTCCATAACAGCTTAGCTCAGCGTGATTTCCCACTTTGCCTCGACAGCTTGCTCGCAGCCCAGCCTAAGCTGCTGTCTTGCAGCGCTGCAGACTGTGGCCAACTTTATCTGGGTCTTAAATTAATTTGATGAAACTCCTGTGACTCAGACCGACACAGCTCCACAGCTGCATCTGGTGGAACAAGTTCTGTTTCTAAGTGTGTTTTTTAGTGGATTTTTTGAGAAACACAGTTGGACGGCTCAGTGGAATCATGATAATTTACACTGTATGGTTATATATAGTGTCTGTATATAGGGTAAATTGACAGTTATGACCCTAGTTACATAATGCAAGGTACTGTCTTATTGAATAAATGGTGACACATTGTATATAATTAAAATGCGGATCAAGCATACCGCAGCCAAACTGCTTAGCCGGTGGCTATGTGCACACAGTTTCATCAGATCCATAAAGAGATGCTCTTTCACACTGTGTGCGCCACTGATCAGCATGTGCCTGCTCTTACCTCGCTGTCACTAATGTGCTTTTTTTTTCCTGTTTCAGCAGAGCTCGAACAGGAAGGCTAGCAATAGCGTTCCTCCCACCACTCAGCTGCTAAAGGGGAAACAGCCAGGTTCCCAGACACCTGTCAAAAAGGACAAAAGGCAGAGCTCTTCTCGCTTCAGCTTGAGCAACAACAGAGAGCTGCAGAAACTGCCAGCTTTCAAAGGTATTTACCTGTACAATTCCTCAGTCCTGTCACCTAATCACCTTATAAACTAATTACCCAGTGCCCTAGGATTTGGAGCTGCTGTCTGGACGTATTGTGCCGCTGTTTCCAGGCTGGAGCACTTTTCATTTGGTTTAGGAGTTTTAGACAAAATGCCTTTTGGTTTTGCCTTTATCCAAGGATATTTGGGAGTTTTTCCTATTGGTAGGTTTGTAAAATATATGAGTTGGGTGCTTGAATATGTAAGAAATCACTAGACTCTCAACAAAGTGCAATGTTCAAATACAAGAACACACTCAGCTGAAGTGAATACTGAAACATCTATAACAATCCCTGACTGCATCACCCTCATTTTAATACTGAGCTGAGCATGACGTTACGCAATCCATGGAAACAAACAGAGGACGTAAATGGGATGGACTTTGCGCTGGATTTAGCCCAAGTGTCTATATTTAGTGGTAATCCAGAGATAAAGCTTTAATTCCATGGTCCTTGTGTTTAGGATGTTGCCAGTGACCAGACAAAAGTGGTGTCTTTCCTTCCCCCTGGGTGGATCTTTGCAAATGCATATTGTTTATGTATCATTTACTTTAATGTATAAGCTCAATGTTGGCATAGCGCCAGATTGAAAAGGACTGGACTCTGCTGTTTGGCCTCTGGGTATATTGTCCATGCGTGTGTCTGTGTACGCATGCATGAATACACAAAACGATGGTGGCCACTGCCCTTTCCCAGCTAACCTGGCAGTGAACTGAAAAAAACTAATTACATCATGGTCTGTATTTATATAGCCATTCACCCATTCATACAGTGCATCCATGGGCAGCACTTTTTTTCTATGAGGGGCAATTTGGGCTTCAGTATCTTGCTCAAGGGCACTTTGGACATGCAAATTGGGATCGAACCGCCTACTTTCTTCTTCCCCCCTCAGCCACAACTGTCCCCAATGAAGTATTGAATACTTGTACTAATACAAAAACAGTTTTTGAGTCAACTGCTTTGTGAAATTACATATAATTACTAGTGCAATATTAGTTCTATGTCTAGAAATGATGAAATCTCAGAGGAAATGAAGAAAAAACAACCAGAAGCAGTTTTCTAATTGAACAAAGGTTAAAAAAACCTTTCAGTTTCAACTCCCCTAATGACTTTACATTTTAGTAAGCGAAGCAACGTTAAAAAGTTTTCGTCTCAAAGACACATTATTTGAAAAACACAAGTTACACAAATTCCTCATTCAAGAAGCTTGTCTGTGTTAGCCTATTGTTTCCCATTAGTTAGTCAGACCGTGGTGGCCTGCTCAGTTTAATGTGTACCAGCACAATTTCATAACGAAGCATTGCCATTACTTGTTTGCAGTATTTTCTACAACCAAGCAACACTGGCAGACACATGACCATTGTACGTGCGTGGTCGTGTGAAATGCATTTTCATGTGTATTAGTATGGATAGAGATGCCTGTTGATCTGGAGCTAAAATGCTTGTCTGGACAGGGAAGGTTCTCATTTTAAAAGTTCTTTAGAGTGAATGCATATGAGTGTGGATGTAGCCTTGGGGTGTGACATGCAGTAACATATCTTGCTGCTGCTATAGCACTGACACTATTTTCTCCAAGCATATTTTGCATTTTAGTCTCTTTAATGTTAAACTATTAGACTTAACATTACATTTTTATAAAAACCTTTGTTCTAACATGCTGCTGTATCTGCTCCTCTCCATGGACAGAGCTACCACTGCCTGTCTCCTGGAGGCAGCCAGGTCTGTGTGTGCCGGCAAGTCTCTATGTCCAGGCTGTGATCCCTGAGTCTGTACAGTTTCTGATCAGTGCTGGTGGTCGGATAATCTACCACTGTGCCCTTGTCTGTTTAGAGCCAAATGGCATTGTGGGCAGCTGTGGAACTAACCGGAAAGTCAATAATTCGATCCGCAGCTCCCCCAGTCAGCATGTGGAAGTGCATGTCTAAACCCAAACTGCCTGATGTGTGAATGGATGAGCGACAGAGAAATGCTATATATAGAGGCACTATATTTAGAAGCGCTGTATGACTGTGTGTGAATAGGTAAATATGACTCATAGGGTGAAGTGCTTTATGTGGTTAAGACTAGAAAAGGCTATATAAGTTTCAATTATTATAAGTGCAGTTTTTGTGGTAAATGTCCGAATAGTTAATTTAACAGTGTTTTTCTGAAGTTATAATATTATAATATAGTTGTTTCAGGTTGTGTGTGTCAGTTTTTAAATTTTGTGTGATTTGGCTTCACAACATAATTATATGGGACTCATCAATGTGAGTGATGTTGTCGATCATGACGAAAATAGCAGCGACAACTGATTCTCCAGTTCGAGGTTCTGCATATTGAGTCGAGCTTCACTGAACTGTGAATAAACAGGTGAACAAACAGCACTTTGTGCAGCAGGTCACTTTTACAGTTTCAAAAAGAAAGCTGTAACCAACATTACCACAGGCCAAGCAAATGGCCCATTCCAAACAGGCAAGTTTGGAACAGGTGCTGCACAAGTTGCCTAAAGATCCTGATGCATCAGTTGGTTTGCCCAAAAAAAAAAAGCTTTTTAACTGTTCCCAGCTGGCACGCAGAAGTCTGCATAACACAGGTTTTCTATTTTCACACACATGTCCTCCTTTTTTATTTATTTAGTTTTCTATGCAGCTCTTTAAATGTTAGGCACTTGTGAGCAAAGGATGCAATCCTCTTTAGTGAGAATCGTTAATAATCAAATATTCGTTTGCATTTTTTAGACATGGCTAATGGAGCAAAATGTAGGAACTGTAGCAGCTATGGTGTTATCGTGCACCATTTTTTCACCCATTTGTTTTTTCTTTTGGTTTACAAATAATGGACGCAAGAATAACTGCACTTTACCATTAGCTATACCTGTGCCTTTGTCCTGGTTAGCCATTACCCCGGGGCTGCGTCAGGCATAACTTAATTTCTGATAAAGGCTGCCCACTTCCCACACCCCAGTGAGAACTTTGATAACATTCTGCAAAACATTATCCCACAGTGGCCCTGTAGATGTTATCACTCAGTCCTGTCCAAACAGGCTCCTCGCTTGGCCTGTTTTCATTCCAGGCATGTTCGCCACCTCCTGATGGAAACACATGTCCGCGAGCGAGTCTGTCCTGCAGAGCCACAAGGCTGAGGTGAGGATGAAAACCCTGACCAGAAGGCGGGCCTTTCCCATGAGTCCACCGCAAAACCATGTGTACTTGCTGTGACTCCAGAGTACATTTAAACTCTCTCAGCTTTTGTGTTTGGTCACACAATAGTTGAATTTCTTTCTGTTGAACGTTTCGTATGGCGAGAGCCTGTTTCAGAATCTGGGTTTTATAAGGCTTGAGCAAAGTACACAAATCAGGAATTTTGTGTACTGGTTAGATGTTTGCTGGAGATATTCTCTTAGATATTCTACTGTAGAAAGTAAAGAGAAGATAAGTCTTCTACAAGGGCCTGTTTATTTCCTTCTGGTCATAGTCTAGTATAATGCTTGCCAAAAAGCAAAGGACAACAGTTGTTGCTTCTATATGTATTCAGCAGAAGCTGTTCTGCAGGAACCCTCGGCCTCACAGCGTTTGTCGCCATCTGGTGGTTAGAGAATGAGAAAATAATTCTGCCTCCCTGGAACAAAGATCTTTAATTTCAAAATACATTATAATCTATCCCTTTTATTAACATTGAGTGAGAAGTGAAATCTCATTTGTAAATACACTCTTATTTGTGGTGATTGATTTAATGCAGATTTTTTTTTTAAATGGGCACAATAAGGATTTATTAAGTGTTTTGATATTGGAGTATGCAGAAACAATTTCCATGCACCATTTACTACAGAAGTTACGCCACTTATTACAATGTCTATAATCTTGTCTGTGTGCGTATTACAGTGTTTGCTTAAAATATGTGACCACTACAGGTAGGCACATTGCACAGCAACACATTGCACAGCAACGCATTGCACAGCAACGCATTGCTCAGCAACGCATTGCACAGCATTGCTTAATGATGTATCCTCTTTATGTTTTCAACAGCCAGGTTAAAACACTTTGGTGCCTGGAAGGGTAGAAGAAGTCTGATGAGACACAGAATCTTTTGCAGGTATTTTTAATGTGGTCGGCAGAAATTTAAAGCAGGATGCAGAGGCCGAAGCAGGTTTCAGGGAAGGATTTCCTCTGCGACTCCCGCATGTGGTAGAGGAAGAGACTCCCACATCTCATGAGTGAGACGTCCCTGGCCAGACAACTTGCATAAAAACACAAAACCATCTCCTGACATTGGAGGGGTCATGCATGCCCTTTAAACTGAAAACAAGTTTTTTTTATATTGTACAAGCCATTCCATAATGACTGTATGATGTCTTCCCAGTAATTATCTACACAGGGAGGCCCAACGTTCAGATTTGTCTTGCCACCGTTTCATAATGATTTTTTTTTTCACAGCATAGAAGATCTTAGTGTTTTATTCTGTTGCTTTACTGTAGAGCTGTGTGCAGCACTCTCTAAACTGCTGTAGCTCTCTGTCTCACACATACACACACATTAACCCGTTTGTTAGAGTCCAAGACCATAGGCAGCAGCAGCAGCAGGAGGAATCATGTGTGTGCCTATGGTCTATTAAAACATTAAAAATGTTCTCAAGGCAAATACCTCATCTGGTTGACTTGAAGAGGAAAGTTTAGGAAAGTCCCAAAATAATACTGCGGATATGAAGCTTGGAATCTGAATATATTCAATTTGTATTCGAAAGTAGTGCAGGCATGCCATAATAATTGATTTGATCATCATCTGTGTAAGCAGATAAATTAATTCAGGATAAGGTTAGAGCTGTGTTTCTGTCATTGGAAGTTGCTTAACAGGAAAATTAGGTCCAGCTCCTTTTTAAAGGTGCATGTGTGCTCGGCTGCATGGATCGGTCTATTTCTCCAAATAGATTCAAGCCTTAAGCATGTATTACTGGGGGCCATGACATTGAAAATCAGCAGACCTAAATGAAATGAACCACACTACTGTGTATTTTACGCTGGCCTGCTGCTATCTATGATGAATATAGAAAAAGCTTGACTATAAGCAAGCACACTCCCCATCCAGTACAGACTCATGATGCCTCACAGGTTCATTCTCTTTCTGCTGCCACTTTAAAATGCACAAGCTCGATGAATGCATGTGGCAAGGGAGCATTTGGATAGTATTTGTAACAAGCGACTGTATTTAGCGTTATCTGGTCTTGGTCAGAACAACAGGTCTTTAGATGGGAGGTTGCCTCATGACTCAGGAATAGAAAGGAAAGAAAGAGCTCTTTATATACTCAGATTAGACCCTGCTGCTGAAACGCCCCATTATTGTATATAAGAGGACCAGACAGACTGAGTGTTTAAGTTCATTTGCACTGCTAAATTGTGTTTGGGGACTAGATCATTATGTTGGGGATATACTCATTTGTATTCGTACAGTGTAGCCTAGTTTAAGATGTTCAAGGTTTTCTAGCTTTCTGACAAACATAAATGGCTGGTTTACAGGGTCCTGCCACAACAACAAAAGCAAACATTAGTCAAGGCAGAAACTGAGGAGAGTTTAATGTCAATGTGACGTCCCGACTCGTACCACCGCAACACCTCCTGTACCTCTAAAGCAGAAGTACCAGCAAATAATGCATTTCAAGAAATGCATTATATAAAGTCACTGTAGACGACTAGAATACAGTAATTGAGCTGCGCAATTGTGGATAAAAAAAGTGACATGGTAGAGAGAGGCAGGTACACTTCCTGATATGTAAACCTTGATTTCTAACAAAATATATGAATACATATTGTTTCTCACTACCATCAGTGTGATTTCCTTCTGCACAATTAGATTTTTTTTTCTGAATTTCTCCTACTACTTGTTATTTTACTCACTGCCAGTTTCTACTACGTGGTGTAACATCGCTTTGTCATTGGTTGAGGGAAAGTTAGGGAAGCTTGTTTTTATACAACTGATGACCCCAATTAGAATATAGCATTCTAGTGAATGTTTGGCCTAAAAACACATGGCTTTGTTTGGAAAACTGTACATGTCGTCCAACTGTGCGATACAAAAGTGTTTTTATTTATCTTGACCGAGGCCCTATTGACAGCTACATCTGCTGGACAAAGGAAACATTATATTCAACACATAATGAATTCAGCAACATAAAACTGATATGAATTGGACTTTGTTCATGCAACAGTATATAACTGAACTTCATCGGTCCTTGCATATTACACAGACATAGTAAAGAAATGGGGAAACATTCGTTTTAAGAGTTTTGTATGTTACTTGATGTATCTTTTCTTTAAATGTCATATAATGCACTTCACAAATGAGAGATATAAGGTCAGTATGACATAAGCTATAAGCTCTCTGTTTACAGAAGCTGCTTTCAGACATGCACTGAACTCCGTAGTTCTGCCGTATTTTACCTGGAGGAGGTGCATGTGCGAACGCAAGTATCCGAGTGAGACGCTCTGCAGAAGCACACCTTCGATGAAGTCCATAACAATTCATGAGAAATCCATGTGAGAACACAGCACTATGTATTTGTGTGGTTTTGCATTTTATTGCTTGAGGATACAGCAACCATAAGCTGCACCTTTGTGCCCACACCTTGATTTTGTGTGTGTATGATCATGGCTCTTACTGCATGATGACGCAAAGCACACATTTGTGTAGTGTATGACAAGTGCAATGGTTAGATTCACAGTGTGACTCAACCCCACTGCCTATAGTTAAATACAATGCTTGCAGACGTCAGAGTGTGCAATAATCAACTGATGAGAATTTAAGGATTTTTTTGACGAGCCTTCGCTGTATTTGAAGGCCTCATGTAATTGCATTTGGTGCGTGAGCATTGTCTTGCTGACTTTAATTGTCTGCATTGCTGTAGATTTTGCCTTTCTCTTGCAGTGCTTAGGCAGAGAGTGTGCTGCTCACCGCACAAGCACATCCTGTGTTGCTCACATTGGGACTTCCTGCCCTCCTTTTTTTCTGTCATGTACAGTACACCTGTGCTCGGGCTGTCATGCAAAAACAGACACACATTCACACAAAGGCAGCTCACACATACAGGGGTCACAAGTACAAAGGGCTGTTATCTGACAAGCTGCATTGGGCACTCGCTTGCCTCGTAACCTCAGCGTAGAGTTTTCCTGTTTCATCTTTGAGGTGTTGTATGTTAAAGAAAGAACATATATTATATATATTTTCTTGATACTTGTGGTTACATGTGATGTTTTTTTGTATTGAAGATTGTTGCATTGGATTCCAGTAAGATCATTTGTGGTATTAGAGTTTGTTGTTACAGGCTACGAATGAGATATCACCATACCCCTCTTCTGATTCTAATGAGCTGCTCAGGTATTAGGTGGAAATATATATTTCCTGTTCTTATTCTTAATATTCTCTATTTGTATACATTTCATTAGAGGCTGTAGTGAAATCACATATGTAGTTTGTGTTTTAAAACTCCTGACAGATGTAGCTGCTCTTGCTTCAATCACAGTTCCACCCCTTCCCCCTCAGCCCACCAGCCAATCCCTTCCCTCATGTTTATTTATTCTGACAGCCAGCCCATGTGACTGCAGCCAGCCAACCGGGCGGCTGCAGTGGGGGATGACATCACTAACTAGCTGGTTCCCTCCAGCAGCAGGGGAGCTTCATTTTCTGCTCGGAGTGTTGGTGCTAAAATGGAGGCTGGCTCCTCGCCTTAGCCCGGGCTGCCTTCTTCTCCCCTGTCTCCTGCCTCAGCTCACTGATGCTGGCATGTGCTAGAGCTAACAGCGGGATGGTTCTGGATGCACCGTGCTCCAATGGGCCTTTCCAGCCTGTGGCCCTCATGCATTTCAGAGGTGAGAATAGGAAATCTGCCTCCTCTGCTGCTCTGTGCTCCTGTTTTTTTTAAGGGATGATGGGCAAGAATGTTGTTTTCATTTAGTAACTGCAGCTGCTAATTTGGATTTCAGAGGGAACATGTATGTGCCAGGTGACTTTTATAAAAGTTACTGGAAGAGTCTGGCCACATTTATCCTGTTGGTGTTGGTGGCACGAGTATTTTGGGAAGAGGAAGCAGGGGATTGTGTTTGTGTGTCAGCGAGGAAGAGTGAGGAAGGGTTTCTGCCAAGACATTGCATAGCTTGGCTTTAGACGGGGAGGGAGGGCGAGAGAGTGCTAGTTTAGAGTCTCCCCATCCCCCATTATGACTGCAGATGTCATAGGAAGTGAGGTCAACGCTAGTTGTCAGTTTGTGTGGGTCTGTAACGTTGCAAGTTTGTTGTTGCTTAATGTCCAGTAGGTTTAAGTGCCTTACTGATCAGACGGGCTTGAAACTGGGAGCTACAGCAAGTGTGCTGGGTTGAGTGTGGAAAACAGAATCTGACACTGAATTAATTCTGGGAGTGTTGCTGAATATTACAGTGTCAGAAATGAAAAGCTAATATTTTTGTTTTCATTTATTAACATCAAACCTTCTGTAGAAACCAATCTGGCAGTGTTCATTGCACATATAGGCTGTTATATCACACACATACCACTACCATGAGATGTTAGTCTCATGTTGTGACTTGCATGTGTTGACTTTATGGTCTCACACTGTTAAAAAGCAAAGGAATTCTTAAATTCAAATATGGGCAAATAGCTACCTGTCTCAATTTGTATTGGTTGGCCTGAGTCTGCATTCACCCAGAGTTTGCAATACATTTTTTGTCACTGGTGCTACAGTTAAATTAGTTGATAATATATGCAGCAGTAGATGTCATGGGATTGAAGATTTGTTCTTCAGAGCAATTTGTTTTCATGACTGGTTTCCTGTGTGCACGTTGGAGCGCTTAGTTGAGTAAAGGTTATTTGCCCATCCATGCAGAGAGTTCTGTGTGAAGTCTGCAGTTGCACAGCATGACTTTTAATATTTTAGGCCTGCTCAGGAACCCTAGTGCTGTTGTGTAACAGGAGCTGCCAGACCTCTCAGCACGGCGGACTTATGAGATGGGGTGCTCACGGTTCGACCCATATTTTAGCATCAGAGCAACAGGTACACCCCTTCCATAAACAGGTGTACTTTACCTGCAAGTTTCCCTACTGAGGGTTTAGGGCCATTACTGATAAAACCAGTGAATTTGTCTGTGTTATACATGTTGTGGGTTTTAATTTGCATACATTTCCAGAGCTTTTGACAATGAAAGGTTTTCCTGCTTCCTGTTTGTGCTAAAGTCGAGCAGGCGAGTCAATGAAACACTGGACACAAAGTTGCGTGCGTCTTCCCTGAAAAGTTTCATGGCTCAGTAATAACTGCTTCATGTTTTAAAACGTTTTTGGAGGTTAAGACAGACTACAAGTACATACTTATATAAATTAATAAATTCCCACGTGTTCCTCTTCCTCTTTATGCAGTCAATTAGATCCTATTTGTGGCCAGTAGTTTGGATAGAGAGAATGAAAAAGGATGTCAGTGCAGAGCTACTTTGACTCTTTGTTCCGAGGTACTGTACCGCAGAAGCAAACCTTAATAACCTCAGTGAACAAGTATCCACCACCTCTGGAAACCGAACCTCTGAATGCTTAAGTGCGCTGTTTCAGTGCAATTACAAAGAAAAGGTTATTAAATAGGTAAAACTCTGGACATTTACAGGTAGCACATAGGCAGCTGAATGTTGAATTATGTGTTGAATACCAGCAGTGCTGCTGTGACTCACAAACGTGTAGGTGAAAGGGAAGTCCGTCTGATGATGCCGTTGGTCCAGGTTCAGGCTCTCGTCTGCGTGGGTGTTTGCACAACCTACACTTCTTAGAACTGATTCATTTCATCAGTGTACAGTAAATACATTTTAACTGGTATCATCTGATTTTAGTAACATGGCTCTAACGTGGTGAAGAGGAAACATTCAAAACAGTACTGCAAAAAATGTACTGGAAATGTATATATTTACAAATATTTGTAAATATTGTTTCTTTAATGCAATTGATAAGGTTTGCATGTCACCGGAAATGATGTGTTATAGTTTTTACTGACAGTTCATGTTTAATGTTCTGTGTGCCAAAGGCAGATTATAGAAATGATGAATACAAAATGTTGCACAAACTGAAGTTTCCAGGAAAACTGAGGCTAGTCTATGTATAGAAGAGTGTGCATGCACATGCAAGTCATATGATTTTATGTATGCATCTATTATATGCATCTGTTTTCTGTTCTTATGAAAGCACCTATAGAAAATTGAAAGCTGCCTTTTAGGTTTATAGAGCTAATAAATGTTTGTTGTTAACTTGTGTGAATAAGATGGTGTTAGTTGCAGTTACATGATACACATCAGATTTGCCCGATGTCTCTGGAACCTGAGTTTTGTCTCATTTCGGCTAAATTCTTTCTTAAGTCTGACACTAGTGTTCAATGTCTGAATTTGATTTTTATATGATGTTATGCTACAATAATTTGACTTGTTGCATTCACAGGCTGATCTATGCTTATTTATTTATTTAGTTGTGTTTCAAAAGTACATATTCTTTTCATAGATTCAACCCACTCTTAAAAACAACATGGACTAGACAATTTCCCTTGTCTCAGTATCATTCCACATCCTGTTGTTGAAACCAGATGAAGCCATGACCTCTTTCTTTCATTCAGACAGGCTGATCTATGCTAACGCAGGTACAAAATCTTCATAATGATTTTTTCATCTTAATAAGTTTTGGGACACTTCTATCTCAGTGGTTCAACAACAACAACCTGCCAACACCACAGGCTTTGTAATTAATGGGGCTCACTGCATCACCTTGGGCAGTGAGAAACTGCCACTTTTAAATATTTTCTTATATTTTATAGACAAAACGATTGATTGATTAACCAAGAAAATGTTTGATCGATGATGATGGTGATTGATAATTAAAATACTTTGACATCTGCATTTTGTACTGACTAATTGTGCTGGAGTTCCTTCTCTTAACTCCCTGTTGGTATCTTCCATTTTTTACAAGGTCAGTCAGGCCTACACGTCTCGTGGTCTCAGCTCTTAGGCTCTGGAAATCAGCAGCATATGATTCCAGCGTAACAGCAGCAGCAGCCTGCATTCATCACTGTATACTAGCAGTCACCCCCTCGTCCAAAGTCGTGTCTTTATCTGTGGTCACCATGGCGACTTACAGTACACATGTCAATTGTTAATGAGGAGTGTGATCATCTAAGGCAAATTGATTAGCTCCTTGGTTGCTTGTGTACTTTTATATTTTGAGTATATAATATTACTGCTTAAAGCAGTAAGTGGATGTAAAATCATGTTGGAACAAATTTGACTTCACACAGTTTTTTCAATAATATTCAGTCAGACAAGGTTGAACACGTTGCTCTGCTCGTCTGTGGTGCCTCCTCAGATTTGTCTTGAGGTAGTTGCATGATACACAGATTACAAACAGCTTCACCTTTAATCGTTACTTTGCCATTTTCGACATAGAACCCAAAATACTCCCACACACCGCTTCTCAGATGCTCTGGTTTCATAATTGTTTGCAGGACGTTTTTGCTCGCTTGCGTCCTCCATTTTCATAGCAAAACACGTTAGTCAAGCTGTGATCAACCTTTAACAGGAGATAAACTACCTCAGACGGTCTGATGCGCTTCTTGACTGTATATTTTCACACATTTCAATGATTAAATGAATTTAATTTAGAATAAAAAGTGACAGCCCTAGTAAGTTGTGTATCTTGTTATCCCCATTGCACTTATGACTTCTTCTCAACACTTGTGGATCCAAAACACTGCACACAAGAACCAGAAGGAAAGTGCAGGATTGTAGTCAGCGTAAAATACTTGCGGTGGTTACCAGTTAGGGTTCAGCATAGTTCTTAAATTCTTGCTTGGATAGCAGTACATAGCTGTACAGCTTGTGTGCCTGAAATGTTCTTGGTGTCGGGGTAGGGAAAGCCCTTTGGGTCTCCTGAGACTTGTAGCAGTTTCAAAATGCAGGAAAACATCCTTGGTGCTTCTCCAAACTGTCTGCTCTGCCTCTGTATCAGTCTGCGAGGGTCAATTAACATCTTACTTACCTTTTTAGCCATTTATATTATTTATTTCTCATTTTCTTGATAAATTATGCAATTTTTTATATATTGTGTTGCATGAGGGATTTGTGCTGTTCTTTGATTTATTAGCTGTTGTGCGGTGATGATGAATGCGCGCTGGTGCAGACTGGCTCATTGACGTTGTGTGCGCTGTAATGACAAAAACGTGTAATGATTTTTATATTGCAGGTTAATGATTGCACACAGACAGGTGTGGCCCCATACTGCTCAAGGCCTACTGAGAGCTTAATGCATCATTGATGTAGTGGTGATACTGTCTTTTGAAAGGCTAAATTATTGATTGATAAAGTCTTTGAATGAAGTCTCACTACGTGAGCTCCACAGTAGCAAAATACAGCTAAACCCGACACAAATAACTCTTAAAGCAAGTGCTAGAAAGAAGTGCTAGAAGAAAACGTAGAAAAAGCTTTGTGCAATGATTTTTTTATGGCTATGGGATGAAAAAAGGCTTCAATAAGCCACCATTTTTCTCCAACGTCTATAAAAGATGGTTCAGGAGTAACAGCATCATTTAAGTGTTTTCCTTTATATCAAACTCCTGCAAATGTTTTTGGATCCTTCTCTATGACCTTATACATTGAGAAGCTGGAGCTGTTACTTGTGCTGCGAACAGCAGAAGGTGTACAGAGCTCAACTTTTCTTGCAGCAATGCACCGGCGATTCAAATCACGTCAACGCGAAAGAGTAGGCAGCTGGCTAACCTGGTGTGTCCTCATCTGGTTGTGGGTTTTATTTCCTGTGTACTCCTTTATTTAGCATTCCATTGATAGCTAACATGGCACATAAGCACGAAAACTGGCTATGCTGTGTGACGTTATGACAAACACTGTCTAGTTTTGGTTTACCTTAGTCAAGCTTCTGTTAAATGTTTCATAACTTGTTGGAGTTACTTCTCCTTAGATATAAAGGGTAATCTCAACAGTCACCCTATCGCTCTGAGACAATCACACACATTTTACACTTGGATCCATGGTTAGAAAGTTGGATAAAACATGATGGTTGATCCATGTTTTACATGGTCAGTTTGGCTGACACTTCTCGTCAATCAGCAAACTATTGCTCCAATAGTGTGCGGGATCATTTATTTGATAGTGTAATTAACTTGAATTAATATTTCATTTCACTTCTGTTTACTTTTCAGTTGGATACATTTTCTGTACTCCTGCACTAATCTGAACACACACTGACATCTTTTAATTTCCTTCTTCCTCCTTTACTCACTTGTAGACGTTCCACCTGCAGACCAGGAGAAGCTCTTCATCCAGAAGTTGCGGCAGTGCTGCGTCCTCTTCGATTTTGTCTCAGACCCACTGAGCGACTTGAAATGGAAGGAGGTGAAACGTGCAGCGCTGAGCGAGATGGTGGAGTTCATCACCCACAACAGGAATGTAATCACCGAACCCATCTACCCAGAGGTGGTTCATGTGGTCAGTATTAAACATGAATTAGGGACTTAGATTTGTGTTTGGGATTCACACTGAACAAAGTTGACAATCAAGGATAGTATTTAGTTTTTGAACAATTAAAGGTTTCATAACAGAAAATGAAATGATTTATATTAAATATTTATTTATATTTATATTTATATTCTTTCACAATGTGGACTTCTCTCTGTGATGGTCCAGAATGGACTGTGTGTTAGTTATGTTTCGGTTGCTGTTGCAGGTTGGTTTGTCTCAGATGAGTGCGTAGAAGCAACAAGATGTTTGTATCTACTACTGTTTTAAATGTTTTCACATAGTCCTAGATGAGATTGGATGAAATTACTTTGAATGAACTTTGCAAAAGAGTTGGTTACTGCTTTCACTCATTTTAAAATCCTATGTAATCCTTAGATAAGATAGGTGGTTTACTTGACACATGAAAATAAACATAACATAACCTTTACACATACTTCTAGTCTTTTAAGCGGATGCAGCTATGAGTTGCATTCTTTCCTGTTCTACCTAATAAATGTCTTGTGGTCAAGACTGGTGCACCAGATTGTTACCGTGCACCAGCTTTTTGCACCCCATATCGCTACTTCACAGTCAGATTACAAACAGATTGAATCAAGAGAACAGGTTTGTCCTATTATCTAAGGTCAATACATGATACAAAACATTCCACACAACACGTCATAGCATAGAGTACTGTTTTATAGGCTTATCTAAACCCTGCATCTGAAGTAGTATTAAACAAAAAATACTGTTATTCAATTATAGCATTTATGTTATCATCATTGTTCCCCCACAACTGAGTGCCTCTTTTAATTTAGATTGGCATCCATAAAATATTATATATATATATATATATATCATAGCAGATTTAACCTTCCTAGTGAAGTAAATCTGTGGCTTCTGTAAGATAATTTACATTCTAATCCCATAACATTGAGGTCCATAAATCAAACCATGTCTGTCTGGCTCAGGTAGTTACAGCAGGTCGGTTTATTGCTCAGTTATATGTTGAAGAGAGTTGCCATGTATATCTGATGGGACGCTCTGCTGTATTTTAGTAAATACATGTAACCTTACAGAGTCATCTCACTCTATAAGCTCTTAAACTGTAGTTATTGTTTTAATGATGCACCATCGTCCTTAATAATCTGCAAATGGTTAAGAAGCTGCATCATTCTTTTTCATGTGGGCTCCATCTTGGGTTACGGGTTTAGGACGCACCAAGGTTCCCACTGCCAAGAGTGCTTCCCGGTTTCAGACCCTTTGTCTTTATTAGCTCCTCACTCACTGAGTTCTAGGAAGCTCACATGAGCATCACGGACCTCTTTTGGAACCCAAACATTCACGTCACATAATCCTGACTCAATCTTTTAAATAATTGGTAAACCATTAAGTGACTCATTTGTTTTGTTTCCCTGAAGTGGTCGGTTGGTGGTATTTTTTTAAATATCCCTCATTCATGACCATTTGAGGTCAGTAATCTGAGGTTTGTAGATGTGAACGTGTTCAGTCAGGCTGTCGCTGAGCTCCCGCTGTATATTTTTTAGAAACCCGTCCCCTCTGAGGGGGCCTGGCTGCATTCAAGGGGCCAGGTTTGCTTTGCCAAGCCAAATTAAAAGGGCTTTGATGTCAATCAAAGACCAGCCTCAATGTCACACGGTAAACTGCAGATCATCAAGGTGCAAATTTCCCCTCATCGTCGTCGCCGTGGCTTCATTTGATCAGTGCAGCAGAAAATGCAACAGAGCTCCCAAATCAGCATGAAAATATGCTCTTATTTCCGGCAGCTCCTCTCCACTGCCCCCTTAAAGACCAGGGCTCTTTGAAGCTTACTGACCACTTTCATCATCAAAGTATGGAGATTGACACGACAAACACTTTTATAGCCATTAAGAGTGTATTCTTATGTTAAGGCCGCATGCATTATTCTCTCCCACGAACCCTGTCAGTGCACGTTTGATGCCCCTGCGTCAGGGCTCTAAAACAATATTTTGCCCGACCTTGGTTGACACAACACTGGTTGCTCCATTAGTTCTATTATCTGGGGGGAAGTAAGAAATAGTTTCTGCTTAGAATATAAACACAATGGTGAGTGACTGTGTTTTGACCTCTTGATGACTGCTGTCTGGAGGGAACGTCTAAGCGTGCTGTCTGGAAAGTGATAATGGACTAAAGTGGGAAATGGACAGATGCTTCCTAGTTTGGGAATTGTCTGGGAAAGAATCTCTTATCACTACCCAGCACAAGCAAGAATATTAATTCAATCTTCCTCATAGAATACCAAAATATGTGGAGTATTTCAAATAAACAGTTAATAAATCAGTTTACATATTGTACCAGTGTGTCTTAAAACTTTTTACTGTGGTCTGTGCAGTAAAGTAACCTGTATATTTCGCACTCTTAGTCCTTTGTCCGTGGAAATGTTTCTTGACAAAGCTGCAAAGAGATTTTGTTGTCAGCTGTACCACAGCCCATTAATTATCTGTCTTATTTGCTTGTCAAATACTGAGTGAAGGATTTCAGAATTCCTCATTCAGTTTTCTTGTTTTTGCTGTCAGGTGTATTTTGTGAGCAAACACTCAACAAGACCAGACTTAACTGAGTAGCAGGGGGTCTTGTTTACTAGGGTTTGTTAATAGCAGCTGTTACCTTTCACTGGCAACTTTAGAAGGCTAAACACAGTATAAAATGTGATTATAGGTCAGTTTAGAGGGGGGATGCACAATAAAGTACACCTTTGATGCCGTGGTCACTTGTGTAGTATCATGGGTAAATGTTAAAAAACAAAGATCATGCCGATTGCATTCACTGTTTGTCCCCCCTCACCAGCATTCATAGAAAGCAGCAGTTGTTTGATTTCAGTTTAAGATGCTTTTCTTTCTTTATCATTTGTAATTAATTTGTAATTTACGAGGCATCAACAGGAACATAATTGTGTTTCAAATGATCAAATACATTTTCTAAATGTATTTTTAATTTCTTTCATTGACTTTATTTGATATCAGGCCAATGCTTTATTAAAAACACGTCATGGTCTGCATGTTTTATTTGTTTTGCACTATAAGCCTTTGGATATAGTTTGAAAATAATTTGACACTTCTTCTTGTCCATGATAATGGACTTGTTTATATTGTGTTGTAAAAGAAACAGATTCAATCTTTTTTTTTAAATGGTCCTTAGATGAAACATGATATCACAAATCCTTTGTCTTAATTGTGAATTAATTAATTAATTAATTAATTAATTGTGTCTTTGTGTGTTCCCCAGTTTGCTGTGAACATGTTTAGAACGTTGCCACCGTCATCCAACCCCACAGGAGCTGAGTTTGACCCAGAGGAAGATGAGCCTACGTTAGAGGCTGCATGGCCACATCTACAGGTACACAACACACGCAAACGGATGGACACACAGACATGTACTCGAGGACAATGTTTTATGCATTCACTGTTGACTGAAGAGAATAAATCTATTCAAGTCTTTGTACGTCTCGCTTATCCTCCACAGCTCGTCTATGAATTCATCCTACGCTTCTTAGAGTCACCTGACTTTCAACCAAACATAGCCAAAAAGTATATTGACCAGAAGTTTGTAATGCAGGTAAGTGCACAATGATATGTGTTTTTTCATTTCAAACATTTGTGTCTTTGTATTCAAAGTTGTATTTGCTATTAGTGTCAAGCAGCTTTTTCTTCTGCTTAGCTCTTAGAACTGTTTGACAGTGAAGACCCCAGGGAAAGAGATTTTTTAAAGACCACTCTACATCGCATCTATGGCAAGTTCCTGGGCCTGCGAGCGTACATAAGGAAACAGATAAATAACATATTTTATAGGTGAGTGCTGAGCAGTTGACTTGGACATTTTATTGTTTACGTGTGTTGTTTTTGAACATGGTGAACTCATTGTTTTCTGGTTGCTGTTTTTCAGTTTCATTTATGAGACTGAACATCATAACGGAATAGCAGAATTACTGGAAATATTAGGCAGGTAAGAAGCAGTTCTATGTATACTTCTGGGCTTCATTTCCAGTAACTGTCATAATGATGCACATGCAGTAGGTATCTAATGTTTCCCAAGTCAATTGGAGTAGAGCCTTACCACAGCACTTATTTTCCTATGACCACCTCTCTCCTTCACAGCATAATCAATGGATTTGCATTACCATTGAAAGAAGAGCACAAGATATTCTTACTGAAAGTTCTGCTGCCTTTACACAAAGTCAAGTCACTTAGTGTATATCACCCACAGGTATCTTGTCAATGTTGCATCATCATCAAATCTAGACAATACTGTCATTTTGTTAGAAGTGGAACACTTACTGCATGTTGTCTTTTTCCTTCAGCTGGCCTACTGTGTAGTACAGTTCCTAGAAAAGGACAGCACCCTCACAGAACCGGTGAGATTTGATTTATTAACATGGTTATGTTGTTAATATTGTTGATTGAATTACCCCTCAGTATCCGTGCTGTTCAAGAAACAACTTAGAACAGTATGGACCTTCAGGAGTCCACCTGCAAAGACGTATTTTCATTCAATGATTTCATTTGTATTTAAAGTTGTTATTGACTTATCAGGTACTCATGAACCCTATTATTAAGCTAGTCACGAAAAATATGTCAAGCCATACCTTCATCATGTCTTCAAGAGCAGAACAACAAACTGACTGAAACCATTGAAGTCAGATTAAGTACCCGATTATTATTGATATATAAATTATATATACTCACAAACACACACACAAGCACATAGTCTGTGGTTTTTCTAAATGTGTTGCTCGTTGTATCGGTGGTGTCTTATTTACTTAACAGTAGTCAGCTGTCCAAACGTTTTCCGTTAATAAGCCTGTAATTGTGTGCATGTCTGTCTGTCTGTGTGTGTGTGCAGACAGTGATGGCTTTGTTGAAGTACTGGCCAAAGACCCACAGTCCAAAAGAGGTCATGTTCCTCAACGAGCTGGAGGAGATCCTGGACGTCATCGAACCATCAGAGTTTGTTAAAGTCATGGAGCCCCTCTTCAGACAGCTGGCCAAGTGTGTTTCCAGCCCACACTTTCAGGTCTGACAACTATTCCCCAACATGAATGTGTGTTTTTAGTGTATTTGTGGCAACAAGTTGTTTGGGAACATTTTCAGTTTTTCTATCAAAATAAAATGTCTACATACATCTGTCACCTATTGTGATCTGATGTGTCATTAGGTAGCGGAGCGAGCTCTGTACTACTGGAACAACGAGTACATTATGAGCCTGATCAGTGACAATGCCGCCAAGATCCTGCCAATCATGTTCCCGGCCCTTTACCGCAACTCCAAGACCCACTGGAACAAGTGAGTCACTCCACTGGCTGTGTCTGTGTTTGTCTGTGTTTGTCTGTGTTTGTCTGTGTTTGTCTGTTTGATAATGGTTTGTGATGATAGTTAAGTGCATGAATCAAGAGACAAGTGGTTATCTTTGTGTGTCTGTAGGACCATCCATGGGTTGATCTACAACGCTCTGAAACTCTTCATGGAGATGAACCAGAAGCTGTTTGATGACTGCACCCAACAGTTCAGGGCAGAGAAAAGCAAGTAAGTCACAAGTGAGATGTCATGTAAGGATTTCCAGAGCAGCCTCAGCTCACTTTCTCTTATTACACTGTTACACACAACATCATACAAACATCATTAGAAATGCAGATTTTGGTGTATTTTGTGAATTTGTATTTTAATGATGTTCACTTTGTTTGGTGTCTTAGAGAGAAAGCTAAGTGGAAGGAGAGAGAAGAAGCGTGGCTGAAGATTGAGAATCTCGCAAAGTCGAACCCACAGGTGAGTAAAGAGATTATAACCCAGCAGGTCTGTTAATGCTGCAGACATCTTCCTGAATTATTTATTTCAAGATTGCCTCATTAATTGTACTTGCACAACACATTTATGGTTCTGTGATTACAATGAGCACCACTTTACAACGTAAACAAAATATACTGAGTTCTATGGACACCACTCATGTGTTAGCATGAGAAGAAAGATCTTTGATTGTCCAAAATTTCCCTGAATGTTAAAACTAAAAAATCTTCAAAGTTGACTTGAAATCAAAAGCTGCAATAACTGAACACACAAAAGATGTTACATGAGTGAGGAGGTGCTTTCTAACATTTCCTTTCCGTCTCCCTGTACAGTTTCTGACGTACGTTGACTCGGTAGGCTCAGGCAGTCCAATGGACATGGAGACAGACGGGCCACTGCTAGACGATGTCAATATGCTAAAGAAAGCAGTCGTGGAGGAAGCGACACAGGTGAGGAATGGTGTGTCAGTGTGTAGTTTGGCATTGAATATGCATGTGTGTTTTTTTGCTGTAAATAGGTTTGAGTTCAGGAACAAATTTTTCAATTTAAAAAAATTATGTTATCCGTACGAGAGGACGACTCCGTCATGGATCAATTATCTAGTAGACGATCTCCTCTTGCTCACAGATATTCAGATGTGGTTTGACACCAAAATAAATGATTTTGTTGGTGACGACCGCTCACACATTTTAGGCTATTTCAGGTACTGTTACATAGCAGGAGGAAAAACAGTCTCCTCCATCCCATGAATAATTTCATTTGTCAAGATGACTAAGATTTGTGGTTCACGTGATTCAGAGCAGGTGTCTACCTGATGCTAAGTAAACAGGTTTTTTGAGATTAATTTTGTTTGCCTGTGAATGTAATCATGCTCATTTTTTCTTTTCCTTTATTAATCTTCATGTTGCAGTTTGCAGAGTGAGGTTTGCTCATGTTGGCATCTTCACTTTGGTCTTGCATCATCAGTGTGACATATGGATCAGACATGTTTTCTTTTTTTTTGTATGAGAACAGTGTGTGTGAAAAGGCAGATGTGTTTTTTGTTTGTCTTGGACTTCAAAATGTAGAAAGAGGGGAGAGTATAATGTTGCACATTTCTTTTTCTCATGGCAGGCAGAAGTTAAATGTGTGTGAAGTATTCTGGAGAGAAAGCTTCTAAAACCACTCTGTCTCCACGTGTCCAGATCCAAAAAGACCAGAGGAGAGAGCGCCCTTTGATGCGAAGGAAATCAGAGCTCCCCAGGGACATCTCCACGCTCACAGCCTTGGAGCTGCACCGGAGAGCCGAGGAAATGTTGACGACGCATGATGGCCACTAAGAGACCACCCCGGTATCCACCATAAGCCAGCAGCAGCTGAAGCATCCACAGAAGAACCACAGGCCCACGGAGGCCCGCACAATGACAAGACGTCTGGTATCTCAGTCCAGCCCAGCACAACACAGAGCTGAAACAGTCCCTCCTCCACCCGACACAGAAAATGTGTAAAGCCGCACATCGAAGCCTGATTCAGCTTTTGGAAAAGCGGCTCTCTGTCCTTACTGATCCTCACCCCACCCCCACCCGATTGTTTTCCAGCTGAGACGTTGCGGTGCTGGACGCTCCCGCACGACCAAGACACGCACCGTGAACTTCACCCCCAAGACACTGTGTCATTCTCTCCTCTCCTTCTGTCGTTCTCTCTCTTTTCTTGTCCTCTCAACCTGTTGTGTTTTCGGGGGTGCTGTGCTGCCCCCTTCTGGTCATTTCTCTCAGGTGTTTTGTTCTCTGTATGTGTGTGAGCTGTCTTCTCTTCTTGCCTCTTCTTTATAGATGTCAGGTGCTTGTACAAATAAAACAAGGCCCTCCGCAGAGGACTCCTTGGTTTACTTTAAAAGAAAAAAACAGCATCATCTGATGAGAAAATGACAGTTGTTTCTATAAACTAAATATTAGCTATTTCTCGCAACATTTAAACTAGAACGCAGTTTACATATTATGTATTTTTTTTCCCAGTATAGTTTACTAGGAGCTTGTCTTAGATTAAAACACACCTCCCATCTGTACAGCTCTGCAGTTTGACATTTTTCTATTTTTTTCTCAGTTCATTTTCCATTCGCTGTGAGGATTCATTGATTGGTCTTAATCAGGAATGGCGGTGGAGCGTGTGCAAATTAAAAGTGTTGCAGCACAGTTGTGTTCATCGAGCCATGCGGGCGTGACAGAGGTCCAGGTTTTTTTTCACCTTTCACATAAATGTTCCTGCGCAGAAGCGTCATTGTCGATGCTAACGTCTCTCAATAGTTCAGTTCCTGTATTTAAAAAAAAAAAAGAAAAAGATCCTTTTAATTGTGTAGGCAATAAGTTAACATGGGCTGTGGGGTGTGTCTGGCTAAGGCCTGCTGCAACAGTTACATGAGAGGGGGATTGTGGGATTTATTTTGGGCTCCTCGTTCAGCTGTTGTAGGAGCATGTGTAACACGGCCATGAGCATTCAGTACAAGTCACTCAGTCATTCATGTGAGGCTTAGGAGAGGTCAGAGACGGAGTTGCCCATCTGGGATTTACACAAAGTCGCTGTGTGTCGAGAGATGTCGGGCAGACAATGTGCTGATAGCGATGTCTTTTTGTACTCTTCTCAAGCAAGACCCTTTTATTTATAAAACACTTGTTAGAGATTAGACCGCGTCATGGGTGAGGTGTGTTTGGTTTGAAGAGGTCAAACATGAGCCTTTCTTTTCACAGTGCCTTTTATAGTCTAAGGGGATATTTGCTCAACTGAGAATCGAGTAGTAGCATTGACGAAATGCCAGATCATTAAAATAGTGTGACATTAAAAAAAAAAGGACGCATCTTTAAATCGGCACTCTGCACACCTCGGGGCCCTTGGACTCCAGCACATGCCTTGTTGAAGCTGCAAAGTCCGTTTTGTAGTCAAACGCTCGAGAGGAGAAGCAGAGTGGTCGCCCCAAACCACTTCAGCAATGAAGCACTTCCTGATAAAACTTGAAAAGAAAATAGAAACACAACTGAAAAAAACAAACTCCTAAAGAACTGAATTCTGTGATGCTGTCTGTCTGGTGTGTGAGGGGTCACCTCCCCTGGGTGCCTGTTGATAAGAACAAGCCTCCACAGGAGAAGAAATCACCTCCCATCCTAACGCTGTCCCATTCCACTTTTGATTTGCACCATTGTTGGACCCCCCCGCCCCCTTCCTCCCCCCTCCCTGTTAAAAGCCGAGTACTACCCTGTAGGGTATCTGGTTGTTCTGCTTCTGGATGCTTTCAAGTTCTTGTTTTTGCTGTGGGTTGTATTCCTCCTTCGCCTGCAGAACCTCTGTCAGTGTTTCAACTGAATGTGAAAATTGTAAATATTACTGCAGTCACGTTGTTCTATTCTCTCCATGTTTGTCTTGAAGAGCAACATTCACCATTTTACAAAAAAAAAAGTTCCCTGGGTTTTACAGTGGATCTGCTGAAAGGAAAGTGATTTCCTCCCTGTAGAAAACTGCATCATCTGATTGTTGGTCGTCAGTAAAGTGTTAAGGCCAGTTTATACTTCAGCCTTGGATCAACGCCTCCGCAGAAATATAACTACAAGTCATAGCGAAGCAGATGGCAACAACTTGTGATTGGTTCACTCTAGAGCACGTCTCGTCCACGTCTCTCAGTGGCCAAACTCAACTCCCACTTCTTCTGCCTCAGTCAGTTCAGTGATCATCCAAATCCAAAAAATGCTGACAGAAACTGAGCAAATGATATAGCTATAAAGGTATAGTGTGTAGAATTTAAAACAACATGGCAGCCTCTGTTGAGAGGACCCCCTCGATATAAATATAAAGTATTTAAATATAAAGGAACCATTTCTAGGGTAAAGAAAACAACAATTCATACAATTTAGATGAAACACACTCGTGGAAACATCATGAGAATTATTTTATATTCAATTTGTGCCAATAGATCCCTTTCACCTAAATCTTACACACTGAACCTTTAAATCCATTTGGAACCAGTGTCTGTGCAGTAGTGACTGTAGTATGGAGCCATGGTATCTAGGTCCCACTGTTACTTTCGACCAATTGCGAGTCAGTCTCAAATCTCATTCAAGTAGTTTTTGCCATTTTATATACATCAGATTAGTAAATAAAAACAAACTTAACAGAATTAAGAACTTGGACTAACAGTGTGATACAGATCCCTAAAATGACAGAAACCATAATTGTTAGGTACTTTTTTAGCTTGGTCCAGGTCAAATCCATCAACATGGAGGAGGCACGACTTATGACATATATACTGCAGCCAGCCACCAGGGGGCGATCAAGATGATTGGGCTTCACTTTTGGGGAGCTGTCATGTCATCCATCTTTTATACAGCGTGTAGTAAACACAGGAACCTCACGTTCAGTGTCCACCACTTATGAAGACTTGGCGTCGATAATCATCTGAAGTTCAAACTGGCTTCAGCGTCTCATTGGTGACTGTTGTTCTTCTTGAAATGGCTTTAATATTGGCTTCTTTGGAGCTTTCTTCATGTTTGTTTCTTTGTTTTCTTTTTCTTGGAAAAGAATGAATATTGCAAGTGTCCTTTAGTATATATCTCATACTAAATGGCTTCATTTAATATTGTACATATAATGTACTTTTATTTTATTTTATGTTATAACTATTATTAAATGGTAGATTTCATATTTTGTACAAAATGTCACGTGTACAGAATACAGAGGTTGTTAGCAACTGCAGACGGTTGGTATGTGGCACAGACTTCAACACATGTGACTATTTACATTTAGAAAACCATATAGAATTTGGATAGTTTTTTATCTACTGTAATCCAACATATTTTCCGTTTTTGTTTTCCACCTTCAGACATGTGTTGAGATCCTACATACATGAGCTTTTTGTGTGTGCTTTTATCCAAATCTCCAGTGGTGTACATCTATCTATATACAGCAAATAAAGAGAACATGTGAGTTTTATATTTTCATCCTAAAAAAAAAAGAAAACTGTCCTGCGAGTCGTTATTAGTTTAATTCAAGATGTCTGCTTTTTTTCTTGCAGCTCTCTTGATGGACACCAGCCCACGTCCAGCCCAGATGGTCTTTTTTATGAGATATATTAATCAATCAAACACACATCTATCTCCCTCTGGAGAGGTGATGTGCAGCCTTTTGTGGCTCTCAGGTTACCACCAACACGTTCCTCCATCGAGAGAGAGGAGGAGGTGACGTAGATTGAGGAAAATGAATCACTGGTTGCTGCAGTGTGCACTAAAAATTAATTCTAATCTTCCTCTGCAACCACTTCATGATAGTTACACCTACACTACAAATATGTATTATGCTAAAGGAAACAACCAACACTAAAGAAAATGGACTAAGCTCTGTTAGACGTATAGGAACATCCTGTTTGTATAACTGCGAGCCTGCAGGCAGAATCTCAACCATTCAGTTAAACTTTAAACAAAAATGTACTAAATACAGATATGTTTTTACAGCTTGTAGTCAATAATCAATCACTGAAAGCCAAACGAACAGCAGGTCAAGGTTGTTGCAGTGATGTTGATTCTAAAATGTAAAACCACAGCAGATGAGTCTGTTTCACCTTTTTACAGAAAATAATTAACTAACTTGTAGTTAGAAAACTGAGTTGTTGAAGTTTATGGAGGGCTATAAATTTAAATGAATAAATAACATGAGTTCAGAGATAGATCATGTGACCAAAATGTTTTTTTCTCAATGTTCTCCATCCTTGAAGTAACTGCAGAAAACATAACTGCTAAAAATCTGCACTTATTTAGAAGTGACATACTTTATTGTTTATTTATCTGTGGTTTATAGTAAGATGACATTTCTAAACCCTTTAACTTTAAGGTTTGAATTTAAAAATGATAATGCAGTCCTTTGCTTCCACCTGCTGGACAAATCTAGTATAGAACATTTAAAATGACAACATTTATTTTAATCAGACAGCAGTGTGAAGTTAAATTATTGTTTTTATCAGTTTACTGTACACATGTTAGCAGAGGAGTTTCCAGGCAACATAAGACTTTTTTTTTTTACATATAATATACAAAAAATGTAAAGGGACAGAATGTTCTCATGAAGCTGGAGGCTTATTTTCTTTTCTCAAAACTTGTAATTAATGTTTTAATCTGAATGTCCTAACACATCATGTCTCTATCTCTCAGCTGTTACGTAATGTTACACACACACAAACAGGCCTGATTCCATTTGACCTATTGCTTCTTGTATAAGCAGCTGTTGTCATGTGTTGCCTGCTGTTATTTAGTTACCTCACAGCACTTGGCTGAGGACACACGTGCAGTTCATTCATTCATCGCTGCAGAAGCTGCCTCTGATACGGTGATTCATTCATACTTTCATAAAATCTGAAGGACGCTGCTGGCTTTCTCCTGTAGACATGTTGCTAGGTGCTGCCGTCGGCCCTTCACCAGTCGCCCTAACTCTCGAAATTGGCTCGTCTGAGGTCACTTAAGTTCCCTCTATTCATGCGAAGACAACGGGGAGGTCTGGCACCCGCCCACCCTCTTGTGTCTAGCACCCCTGCTGGGATCTGAGCTGAACCCAAATGAACCTGCTGAGGTTTAGGAAACAAACACAACTGCACTTATTGCACCTCTGTAGCACAAATATTGGACTGCTGATGGTGACGCAGTGGAAAATTCAATATTGTATCATTGATACCACAAATTGACGTTGAATGCAATTAGATCATAGAAACACTTTCATCTCTGTTTATTTGATTTGCTGGGTTCACCCTGGTCGCATTGTGCAGAATCTATTTTTCAGGGTCAAACTTAAATTTCTATATTTACTGTAAACTAACAAAATGTCACAGAATAATAGCCCCTGTCTCTACATGACTGCCCTAATGAGGATGCAAATTGTCTCCCATCAACACCCACAATTTGCGTCATTATAGACACATTGTACCCCAATTATAAGAGGAAGTATTCCTCTGGGCGGGATGCGTCATTGAATATCTAAATACGTCAGTGTTTTTTTTTTTTGTGGGTGTTTAAAAGACTGTCTGCTTTCAGATGAGGTCACTTGGGTTCATTGTCTTTGCCTGCGGTGACAGGAGTGCTGTGGCTTCACTGTCGTCTTGAACCGTCTTGTTGCTTTTTTGATATTATTCTTGTGTTTTGATCAGGATGCTCTGACAGCCTTCTTCGACTGAACATCTTGCTGTGCAAACCCACACTCCTCTCCTCTCCTCTCCTCTCTTCTCTTCTCCTCTCCTCTCCTCTCCTCTCCTCTCCTCTCCTCTCCTCTCCTCTCCCTGCCGGCCCTTGCAACCAAAACACATCTTGTCACGACAGGAGATGTCAGAATCCATCGCTATGGAAACAGTGCTCAAAAGTTTGTGAGGGTCGACCCCTATTGTGACTGCATCCAATCAGATTTTAGGAGAAAAGCTTTCAGCACTGCATTACTTTACTGTGCAGGTACATTTGTGTCGATCTGATTCTGTATGTGTGTGTGTGTGGGGAGGGGGTGTATTTACGAGGAATGGGAGCCAAGTAGGAGGAAGGTGACTCATCACACCACCCCAGGGGTCTGAGATCTGGGCCCTAGCTCCCTGGTCTTGCATCCACCTCCTCGTCTGTCCTCTTCTGTCTCCTCAGTGGCACCTGAGCTTCTCTCAGGCAAAATGTTGCGTCATCCCATGCACCCCTCACCCTCCTCCCAAAACCCCCCACCCATCCACCTCCGAGATACAGAGTTGTTTTGGGGCGCGGCCCAAGTCCTCGTTTCTTTTGATGCTTGACACTCGGCTTCAAAGCTCGAATTTTGGGATCAGGCCCAGCGGCTCGGCATCCTGCCCTGTGCACACAAGAGAGAGAGAGAGAGAGAGAGAGAGAGAGAGATGTTGCATGGAGCTGTCTCCCCCTTGAGCTTTATCTGGCTTTAACAAAGCTAACGTCCATACGGTGGACTCTGAGACAAAGTTAATACAGCTACACTTTAATGCTTATTAAGAATCCAATTAAGGCTCAAAACATGTTGACGGGGGTTGTTTCCTCAGGGGAATAAGAAGATGTGAAGAAGTACAAAAATAAACTGCAGATAAAACAATGAGAATATGATACACGGCTGTTATTACAAATGAAGAAAAGCAGTTTTAATGTAAATGCAATGTACGTGTGGGTGCATCAAAGTCCAACAGCAGTTTTTTTTACCTAAACCATAAAGAATAAAATCATTTCCACCATATGGATGCTGATGGAAAACTTCATGAATTTCAAAATGCATTACATGTTGTATGTATATTACTCTTTGTTTTGCTTGAGTCAAATGGTTTCTTGTTCTTGTTTCTTGTACAGAGCAACCAGCGTCAGTAGATGTCTTGGAGAGATGAGTGAGGGACCATCAGCCAATCACAGCAGCAGGAATGTATCTTGTCAAAACCCCTGATTTCTTCCTCTGAATACTTTTTCTTGCAAAAATGTAATGAAGGGAAAAATCTAGAGAAGTCAAGATGAAGTAAGTAACTACTTTATGAGGTGTTCTCCCCGGTTGTGTGTTTTTTCTTCAGGTTCTCCAGCTTCCTTCCACAGATGCAGATCGGAGTCAGGTTGATTTAGTTTCTAACTTGTCTGTAGGTGTTAATGTGTCAGTGGATAATTGTTTGTCGGACCCGTCCAGGGTGCACCGCGCATGAATATGTTTTTTATGCTACCCAAAGACCAACCTATGTTATTCTGCGCATAAAAAAGCGTGTCAGTATCTGGGAAAATACAGCTTCACAGTTAGATGCCACTAAATTCTATACTCTGACCTTTAAGAGAAGAAGATGTGTTTGAAGTTGAGAGGTTTAGAGGTTCACAGCTTATTTTACCCACAGACTCATTTACTGAAGGCACTAGAATTCGTGGCAGCTCTCTTGTTGCAGATATGGCACTTTAATGTCGACACATTCTGCAGCTGAAACCTTTCTCGCTGTCACATCCTTAGATAAAAAAGTAGTTTCACCTTCATTCTCTCTCTGAGTTTATGTCAAAACTTAAAAAGAAACAATGTGAACTCTTGAGTTCTTCTTCTCTGCCTCTGATTCCAAGTTCTGCAGCGAAACTTAGTGACTCCTGCACCGTATGCTTATTGAAACGTGATAGTAGTGAGTTAAACAGTGCAGTGGGTCCGTGGCATCCACATTATATCTGTGATTGCAGGAGCATGAATACTCTTAAAATGTTTTTGACAGGACAGTTGATAGCCCAAGAAGTAAATAAAATAATATGTTGGTTTGGTTTGTGGCTTTTGTATTGACATTGAATTGTTAATGTTAATACATTTCAATGCAATTTAAAAAAACATCCCTGACTCATTTCTTTTAAACATTTATCAAATAAGAATCTTATAAGAAAATTTTATAAAAACAGAATTCAAGTTTGTACATAAACATTTAAACAGTGAAGACAGCAGAAGAAGAGAAGAGAAGTACAAGAATACAATAAAATAAGGATATAAAAACACGCAGCTGCTATATGGACCAATACCTGGAGCTGGAGATGATTTATTAAAGGTTCACTGTGTAGAATGTATTGACATCTAGTGGTGAAGTTGTATGTTGGAGCTGAACACCCCTCACCTCACCCTCCCCTTCCAAACATGAGAGAACCTGTCGTAGCTTTCAGTTGTCATAAAAACCTAAAAGGTGTTTAGTTTGTCTGTAGAGAGGACCCACTCCTGACGTAAATATAAAGTATTTCAATATAATTCTAGGGTAAAGAAAACCACAATTTGTACAATTAAATGAAACACCCTGGTTAAAACATCAGTGGGATTATTTTATATTCAATTTCTGCCAATAGATCCCTCTCACCCAAACCTTACACACTGAACCTTTATTTATTTCCCTTTAGACCAGTTTCTAGATAATGAAACACCACCATCACAGAGTTGTTGCACATGGTTCACACTGTGATCAGGATGTAGACGGCTCAGGTGTAATCAGGCTACAAGCTGTGGTGTCGGATAAAGAGAAAAACCAGAGTTCTCTTTCAAACCTCAGTGTCCCTTCTGTTGCCTGATAACATATTTATTATATGAGTAAAACCTGTGGAGTCTTGATATGATCCTTTACCCAACGAACATGTGTTTGTTTGCCATCCACATGCACGCTTGTGTGTGCGCGTGTGCGTGCATTTGGGATATGAAACTGTGGTAACCTCTCCTGCGGTAATCCTGCTGCCTGTCAGTCTGGGTATAATGGAACCATACGCTTCTCAACTGTGCCTGTCTGGAACACACACACACACACACACACACACACACACACACACACACACACACACACACACACACACACACACACACACACACACACACACACACACACACACACACACACACACACATACACACGCACACACACACACACACACACACACACACATACATACACACACTATCAAACAACCTTTATTATCTTCCAGTATCTGGGCCACCTGGGGACAACCCCATTGTCTGCTGAAGCCACACAGACACATAAGCGCTCCATCTGTACAAGGGACCCAGATAACTGTCTGACCATACATGGGACAGATGAACAAGGACAGCGTAGACACACGGCAGCCTCACTTGACCGTCTGGAGCCTCGTCGCTCTAAGCACTCAATGTCAGGACGCACTTGGGGGACGCTGGAGGGCAGGAAATACTGTAAGCAGAGCAATGGCCTCTATTTTGGCAATAAGATCAGGAAGACTGAGGAAACTTAGGGGAGCGAGGGCAAGAGTCAAGCAGAGACACACGCAGAGGTCTTTCACACTCTTTTGCCCTTTTTCCACTTGGCTGAGCCATAGACGGATGTGCAGAGAGTGATGAAGGCAACCTTTTGGAGGAGGGGATGTTCAGATGAGAGGTTACATCTAAACAGCACGGGTCAATGGTTGTTTGTTTTTTTTGTGTAGCCAACAAGAGGTCGATTCTCTCAGTGACATCTGACTGAGTGTATTGAATTTGTTGGAGGAGAGATAATCTGTTGGATGTTGACCCTCGTTATGGATCGTGTTGTTGTTCTATTGTCTCAAGACAATTCCTAGGTTTTTTTTCTTCCATCTCCATATGTTGCGTAAACATGTAAATAAAGAACTAAAGAGGAGCTGCAGAGTGTGTGTGGCTGCCGTTGACACTCAGAGTGAGAGCTGCTCCTTGGTCCTGGTCGACACGCTGCTGGTTTTTCTTTAAATCTTTCCCCAACTCTCATAATCATACACATCCTCATGTACTACAGCCACTGTACACACGCTTAGTTAAAGGGATAGTTGAAAATTCACTCATTAACTCCTCGCCACTGTGCCGATGCAGGGGTGAAAATGTTTGATTCCATTTAACAGTTTTGGAGTTTCAACAGTGTTGCAGCCGAACTGAAGCGTGCACAGTATGAAACCACATTTAAATTCACTAGATTTGGATTTGAAAACATAATCCGCTTGGCAGAGGTACGAACCGGAAAAATGTCCTGAACATTCTGTCGAGAGGTGGTTTCTGGGTAGTGTAGCAGGACGGGATGAATAAATTCCACTGATAAAATCACATGTTTTGTTGACAGCACATTGACACTGGCATCTGCCCTTAAACCTAAAAGCTCTCTTGATGTCTTCAATATCATCAGTCTACATGTAGGGCTCCTCTTTTTAATCCTGAGTTACTTGTGTTTTTCTTTTTGTTTTGGGGTCCGTCGTGTTGTACGTTTTCCTCCTGTATTCTTACATGGGCTCACTCAGACATTTTCTAGGAAATGTCTTCTGCAATGGACATTTGCATTACAATTTCAGGAAAATGCCCCGTAGAGTTAAGTGCACATCTGAAAGCATCTTTACACGCTGAGATTATTCTCATGTTTAAGAACCATCTGCTGGAAACAGCACTTGAGGGCCATTTGCATGTGTGTGAGTTCCCTGGAATAACAACTTCCACACTGAGTTCGATAAAATCCTTATTAAAGTGGCTCTACAACCAGAGAAAACCAAGTAATAATCTAATTTTGTGAAACAGGAATGGCTTGACAGTGTCTGTGAATAAATCTGTTTGTGTTGTCCTTATCTAAATATAGAGTTTGAATGATTTTCCTTGATGTTCTATGAATACAGAAGTGAAAATGCCAGATTACCAGTTAAGGAGGAGAAAGGATCAGTATTCGATAATCAGCTTCTTTGACAGTGGGCATGTTTGCATGCACGGCACCACAACAGTGCGTCCATTGATCCAAAGAAATCCCCTCCTGATAGTTGGGAGTCCCAGTTTAATCTTCCACACACTGACTTTACCAAATAAGATGAGATGATTAAGTAAAATGTCAATATATATATAAAAAAAAAAGAACAGCCTCTATATCAATCTGCACTATGTTATTTGCTTTATAAATACAACACCCATTTCACTGTGGTGAAAATCTCTACGTGGAAACGTGGGATCACCTGCGCCTGAGCTGAAACATGACCAGGATTTAAATGAACGGAGGATCAGGCCGGGGGTGTAGAAAACACAGTGCAGCACAGGTCCATCTGTGTGGTGATGGGTGTTAGATGTGCTTGAAAATAGGAATCTGTTGTGAATGAGGTTCGTTGTTCCTGACCAGCATGACAATCGTAATCGTGAAAGCAGAAAGCGTTCAACTCACTCAATAAGAAACAAATCCTGTCACTCTCAAAACAGAACCATGTTCACATGATAAAACCCAAGCTCCATGGAAGCAAGCAGCCTATCAAACTGAATTTATTTGTCATGCTTGTGAAGCATCTGTCAGTCCTGGACAGCCGAGGAAGCTCGAACAGTTGTCCCCAGTTTCTTTCAACTCACATGGTCATCAGCTGTTGATTGAACTTGCGACTCTCACATTTTCCACAATGTGCGAGTAAAGTTAAGCTCTGTGTGAATGACTCTATTCAGATGAAAAGGGCTAAAGTGGTTACAACACAACACAGTTTACTCTCCCATCCCTCCATCCCTCCATCCATCAATCCATCTATCACTCAATCCATCCCTCCATAGTGGGGAGCTGGAGCTAATCCCAGCTGACATGAGATGTGGGCTACACCCTGGACGTATGCTTCCTTTATTAGCAGGTATTCGCTACTTATTTAAACGTGATCACTGAAAAGGGTGATCACTCTGTTCCCATTGCCAGCGGATCTTTTTTTTTTCTCTGGTGCGTCATGTTCGACGTCAGCTCCCTCACTTTGCTGTCTTGTCAAATTAGAGCGTTCACCCGGGCGTCTCGTTTCCATCCCTGCCGATCGTATCCATTCCCTGTGCAGACACCAAACAGATGTTAGTGGGTGTTAGTGTCTAGTTTGACCGTTCGAAAAGGGGTTTACAGAGACACAATCATTCACTCTCACGTCCGACTCCAGACAAATAAGAGTCTATTGTCAACCTAACCCCGGAGTACCTTCAGAAAACCCACTCAGACACGAGGAGAACATGCAAACTCAACACAGAAAGACCTTGGCCAAACTGGGATCAAACCTGTGAGGTGTCAGTGCGTACCACAGCACTATATATTTTATAAGATACTGTGCATTACATTTGTCACAATTCGTCTTTGCCTGCACTTGTTCCCTCCGCTGGATCATCTCCACTGCTATGATCTATGTCATAGCCATGTTTAGCTCCTGCCCTCCATCCACCCACCAGAGTCCTCAGACCCCACTTCACATGTGAATAGCAGCGTATTAAGTTTCTTCACAGCACCTGCCTGTGTGTCTCACTCTGGCCCACCAGTGCTGCTATCATCAGCTGTTATAACATTAGATTAGGAGTTGTGCGGTCCTTTATCTTGTTGTTAGCAAAGATTTCTGAACCAATGTTTTTTGTAGTTTTTCGACTATTTCTGATCTTTGTTGTTTCTCTGCTTCTTCAGATTCAGAGGGTTGTGTTGAAATCTGATATGAGTGCTGGATGAGACAGGCTTTATCTGGGACACGTGGAGAGTCGGATGGATGTGCATGGTCTTGAGCAAGGTAACCTTCCAAACTTTGGTATTGATTTAATGATTTTCTCAATGGGGCAGTGATCAATAAAATGGGGAGATGCAATCTTAGATTCAGCTTTTAAAGCTATACTGCTCATAGAAAGACAAACTCTTGGGAGCAGCTGTCTGGTGTTAATTCTTGGTACAGTTGTGTCACCCTCTTGGGCTGGGAGCAGAGGGGGGAGGCCTGGAACAGCTAACCAATAATAGTTAATCCAACATAACTGCTGGTTCTAGGTCTGAGGATTGGAGCTGACTAAGCAATGTAAAGCTGGACCCTGGCTCCTGATTGGTGCGTTCAAAACTGATCGTTGGACTGAGGACGAAGGAGATACTCAATCAGTAGTTTTTCCTTGTCTGACATCGCCTGACCAAATCACTTTTGCAGATAGGTCAGAGACCGTCAGTTCATTTTCAGTTTCCAGGGGCTATGATCAATGTGTAAACAGACTATTGCTAACTACACTTGTCAATCAATCAGATTTCATTTGCATAGCCCATATTCACAAATCACAATGTGTGTCATAGGGCTTAACAAGGTGCGACATCCTCTGTCCTTAACCCTCAACAAGAAAACTACCCAAAAATATATATTAATAGGGAAAAAAAACGTAGAAACCTCAGAGAGCCACATGTGAGGGATCCCTTTCCAACCACAGACAAAAGTGCAAAAGATGCAGCGTTGTTTCTTCTTTATTTAAAGAAAATAAACCATCCAGTATTTTGAATTCTGACTTCAACAGAGCTATTAAACATGAGCTTGGTGGTTGGTCTCATTTCCTGGAGAGCTCAGGTTCTGTTCATGGGCAACGGGTTGGCAGTAAAGAGGGTCATCAATACTACTGGGACAAAGCTCGTCATGGTGGGACCTAAACTTCAGGACATTGCATTGACTCATATTTCCTCCCTGGTGGTGAATATAGCTGAACTTCTCCATAATGACACCTAACCTCACCCCTGTTGTAATCTTTCAACCCTTAAACAAAGTATTAATGTAGTAAATATTTAATATAAAGTCGTGTGGACTAAATATTTGTCCCTCAATGGGAGAGCCGAGTCCCCACATGTGATGATGTGAACAGATTTTAATCGTCTGCAGAAGACAGAAGAGCAGTAAACAGCTTTGCATTCGCAGCTCAGCGGTATTAGCGTCTGCTCATGAAGTAGGTGGTATTCCCACTCCTGAGCAGATCCACACGTCAGAAGTGCAGAGACGTGCGTCACGCAGGGCCCGCAGTGTGCGGCGCACTGCTGAGGCTCTGAGGTGGAGGAGGATGGGAGATAAGAGAAGTTGGACGGGGGCAGTGTATGTCAGGCTGCTCTTTGATCTCGACTTTATCATCTTATGGCATTCATCTGACTGAATACTTCACCGTGAGCAGGATGATCAGAGGAGGGTTGATGCTGTCAGACTCGTCGTTATTAAAACCTTTTCTCTCGACAGTGATGAGAAGTCTTAACTGTCTGTAATTTGACCAAAGCTTTGTTTTTGAGAGCAGTGCCCAGTGACATCTGCAACGGCCAGATCGCCGGATAAATTGATCTCATAGCAACCACGTCGCCATGGCAACCAGGATACAGATGCCATGCTGAGGTGATATGCAGAGTGTCTGCCTGCCGGGCTGGCATTTTTTCCATTTGAGAAAAAAAAAAAAAAAAAACATAACTGAATGATTCATCTAGTTTCCATCCCTTAATTATTTTCCGCTTCACTGTCCTCCCACCATTTCCTGTCTGTTCTGCTAACTCAAATCACTTTTTAGCATTTCTCCAGCAGCTTGCTCCTCACTGTGGATCAGTGATGATTGTAAAAGTTGCTGAGCTTTGTAACTAGATTGAGATATTTATCTCTCATACAAAACAAACAGTTCAATAACAGTTTCAGCTTAAGTGACAGTACAACATAGTGGTATAAAGGTATTGGCATTGAACTTTAATGTAGATTGCATGTCATTGTTATCAAACACTAATAACAAAGTGCATGACTCCATCTTTACACTGCAATGAAGAAATAACATATAATGATTTAAAATATTTATATTTGTGGTTCAATTAAAGGAAAAATAACCACAAATACATTTTTCTATAGTTCTTATTATGTTTACTTCTATACAAATCCAACCCACTCTTTCAAAATGTATTTCTTTTTTATTGTTTAATATACATACATATATGGTATTATTATTATAGTTATCATTATTATTATTTAGAAATTACAGATCTCTCACATCATTTTAATTAATTAATTATTTTAAAGAGTTTAAAGAGTTTTGTATATCTGTACGTTTTATTCTTTTCAACCATAGACCATATATTTAAATTAAAAAATTTATTTGATGTGTACGTTGACTTTTTATTTTGGTCAATGTCCCATCAACTAACATGGAGGAGGTAGGGTTTATGAACTGTTCTGAAGCCAGCCCCCAGGGGCGATCAAGACACTTTAACTTTACTTTAGGAAAGCTGTTATGTTCTGCAGCTTTATATACAGTCTATGATATGATCTTGTCTGTATTTGTCTTTATCTGTTTTATTACTATGGTGCCTTCCCTGTAATTATAACAACAACAACAATAACAATAAATTATGCAAACCAGCCTGAAAGTAATTGTATAATATATTATATTAGGACAAATTAGAAAATTCCAGTTGAAGACACATAAGACAGCATGTCTTTGAGCAACACACATGCCCATATGTACATTGAAGGAGTTGTGTGTGTAAACATTCCTTCTCTCCATGCTGGTTGCAAAGGGATGAAACACAATCCTCTGTCCTTGTGTGATCAGCTTCTGCACTTCTTTTTTTGTCCCTCTCAGCAGCTCAGCAAGGAACACACCAGGCGTGTTTTTATTTGCACGTTTAGTTTGTGAGTTCAAACATTCTGTGGAAACACCATTATGTTTGTTCATGTTTGGTTGAGGTGGAAAAGTTGATGTATGGATAAAAAGAAAAATCCAATCAGTGCAATGGAAACCGACTCCCATCCATGAAGCGTGTGGTTTGAACTCCAATCAAGTTTCTATGAAGAAATGAGAACATATAACACTTTTTAAATGAAAACATGAAAGAGACATAAATCCACATTTTCATCATGTTTTCCACATGGTTCTCCTTTGAGCTTTGACTGGTGCTCTTTCAATTACATGATCTCCCTCTGCCCTCAGTAGCAGAAGAGCTAACCTTATAGAATGTCGAAATGCAAAACAATAGCGTTTTCCTTTGCACATATTATGGGAATTTGGTTAAAATATAGCTATATGATCATGGAAATGGCTGACTGGAGAAAAAGGTAAATCCTTAACCCAGACTGCTGAAGACTCATTTTAGCTTCAGCTGTATGTTTGCATAGAAGGACTGTGGAATTTGTCCCACCTCTATTAAATGCAGAATACGTAGCATGAAGAAATCCCCCTTTTATTAATACAACAGTGACATGATTGAATGTGATCAGGCTCCATCGGTGCAGTGCACTGGGGCCTGTCAGCAGCAGGTGTTTCTCCATGTGCTGCCCCAGTTAAACTTTCACTCTCTGAAATACTCTTTTACCTTGGACTCTGCCTATAGGGAGCCTTGCTCGTGCAGCGTTCTACAGCCATGTGAGGTTAACAGAGTTTGAGACTGAGGAGATCGACTTGCAGACAAAATGTCAAGTTCATGCTGGAAGGTATGTCATGTACAAACAACGGTAGAGATACGGGAAGAATTTATGGCAACAGAAAGAGGGAAGCAAGGAACTTAAAGCCAACTATAGAGACACATACTTGCACTTACAACTTGTTGTCTAGAAGACATGGGGAGACTCTTGGACAGCCCGACAGCAGTGACTTTCTCTGGTCCAATTAGATGTTGAAAGATTTCAGGAAACATGATAAATACTTCATTTTTGTAACTGCTAAGCTGGTGCAGTGTGATATTCAAGCAGAAATCAGTTCATTTTGGTCATCATGGACACCACCCATGATATGTCCAAAAGATACCAGCTGAATCATGTGCATATATATATAGTATGTGACCATCCAGACCAAAATGACATTGACCAGGTCAAGTGTTTCAATCGAAATCTTGCGGCGAGATGGGGAGTGCAGCCGAGTTAATGGAATTTTGCAATAAAGGATTTGATGAAGTTGCCATTTCAGAATGAATGTCCTCATCACACCAGCCTGGGCATCATTAGAAAGCATCTCTCCCAGAGGATCACTTCTTTGTGTGAAGCTTGCGACCTGTTCTAGGTTATATCCACCCTGGCACCCTGAGCAGTGCAGGATGACGCACTGTGCCTCACGGACCACTGCAGCAGCGTGAGATTCCTGACCACTTTGCATTCAGAGCCTGCTTGAAAATCTGAAATAGCAAAACACTGATGGATCTGACCAAGATGTTCATTATGGACCACAGCAGCTCAGTGGCAGCAACATTTAATGATATTTGCACAGTACTGCTGTTTCAGACCATATCATCATACCAGTCAGGGTGCTCCTTCTTCCAGCTCAAGTTGATTAATTCTAATTTTAAGGAGCAGCATGGGAAAGGAAAGACTCAGAGGCTTTGTTACACTCAGTACAGAACAACAGATCCAAGAATTTGGACTCTGGAAATTGTACTTGGAAAATGCCTATAATGTAACATTTTTAAAAGTCTCCATGCTAAATATCATATGAGGCTTCTAATGACTTCTAATTCTTTTTAATCTACATGTCAGCATTAGTTTTGAACTCCTCCTTCCTTAAGTTTAAGTCGCTGTCACACAATGAATTGTACCTGCTCACCATAGTGCAAGAACAAGCCATTGTGACACGGAATGGGAAAGATGAACCATTTCCAAAATGAAAAAGTGTATTGAAGCTATTATTTAAAGGTAAGATTGTTGCATAATGTTGCTTTAATAGTTGCTTCAGTAGTTGTACATGTGGTAAATGTGCTAGTCACATGTTATTCTGCTGTTGCCACTGTATAGTAAACCTGCGCCACATTGGTTATTTGTATGCTGTACTACTTCAAATGCCTTGAATACAACTAAAGTTGACTGTTTAGAGAGCATGTGCTTTATTTGTCTCCTGAGCTTTGGTTTCACAGTGATTCCTCTCACATTTTTTTTACTTCAAATGAATCGAACATTATATACATTACATATATATATATATATATTTATGACAGAAAATAAGCATCATACCTCCATTTGTATTAATGTAGTGTAAATCATAATCAGACACCATTGTGTCATCTCTGGTGAGTCTCCCTGTTAAAAATGTCTCCTCACTGCCCCTTTGATTCTTCCAGTCTCATTATTATTGCTTATGTGTGCACAGCTTATGAAACTCCCTCCAAACCCCTAGTGTTAATGTCTTGCCTGTTCTATTTATTATTAATCTGCTGTATGTTGTTATGCAATCTGTGTTTCTATACATCACATGAGACTTCTAAGGAACAGAGATCCCTGCTCCACAATCCTCAGACTGGATTTTTATTAAAACTCCATCTTGTTCCTGACAGATGTGTTTTTTTTTTGTGTCGTCAGATTTCTCTGAAACTGTCAGCACCTGTTTGAATCATTTTGTACTTTCACCCCCCCCCCCGTGATAAACAGGGAACTGTAAAGTGTGTCATCGTGTCTCTCCACACGGACACACTGTCCCATGGCTGAAAACCTTGTTTTTCTGCATCATATGACTTCAAGGGCTCGCAGCTAAATTTAAAGTCATGGGATTGGCCAGATAAACAGATTTTATTTGAACCAACAGTGGCGCTTCTAGCTCGAATGGTACCCAGGGTGAACCCCCCCCCCCCCCCCCCCCCCCCCATTCTAATGACGAAACTGTGAGAAATCTTCTCCGATTGTTGTGTAAGTTAGCTGGATACAACCAACAGAACATTGTTGCCCTTTGTGTAATGACATAACAAGCATTACATTCTAATAATAAATGTCCTACTAGCCTATTTCTTTGCATCGTAATACGATTCCTTATAAAGAGATGGAATAGCTGACAATGGTGGAATGTAACTAAGTACATGTACCCAAATATTGTACCTGAGCACAAACCTGACATACCTGTGCTTTTCTCAGTCAATTATTTTTATAAGGGTGCTTTTACTACTTTAGTTATCAACTTAGTAAATTGATCAATTAGTGGAAGGCCATGGGTTTCTTTTCTGAATTTTTTTGTTTTTATTATATAAGTCTTCATCATCATCAAAACACCAAATTAGTTCTTTTAGAAGAATAGTACACAAGTAGTGTTCATTGGGGTTTTGGAGCCTCTTACCTGCTCTGAAACAGGATTGAAAACTTTAAAGTTGTGGCACAGAAAACCAAAAGAGTGAGCTGAAAGATACCAAAATGCAAGTGTCAAATTTTTAAACACGTTATAACATTGCCAAAATATTCCTCTTTGGCGCCATCTTACCTTGGGCATTTTGTTGTAATTTATATTTTATTGTCCTAGATTACACCACCTTAGAATTTCCCAGAATGCTACGAGAGTGATGATGATCTGAGTCAACAGGTAGTGACTGAGAGTCTGCACAAAAGATATTGTTCTGTTATCACATTTTGACAAAGAGGATAAAGTATGAAAACGCGTGATGATTTTATGTTTTTTATTTCATTTCATTGCAACAAGCTGCCTCCAATGCAATAACATGGATTATGGTTTATAACGGTCAAATATATGTACCCAATAACTGACTGAATAATTAAAAACCTGAATTAGAAGAAAAGCAAACATGTGATCATTTGTTTGATTTATTGACAAAGATGGACACAAAATGCAACGCATGTTAGACACGATGAAGACACAACTGAAAGAAAATTACAGGCAGGTAATGGTAGCAAAAACAACAAAAATGCAGAAGAAGCCACAAAAACGGAAATACTCAATCCACTTATTTGTTCTTAAGTAAAATATTATTGGTATTGGATTTATTTTTTTTACATTAGTGACAGAAAAGAAAAGAAAAATAAAGTCAGTGAGCGAAGACAGTGGTAGGGAGGAGAGGTTGGCAGATTATTTAGCCAAAGGCAAGATGCTGTTTCTGAAATGCGAGAGGGCTCAGACCAGACTAGAGGGAACAGATACATGTCTGGCACATTTTGTGACTCGTGAGTCATTGTCGAAGAAACCGTTGTCCCCTGGAGTCAGTGCCCGGTACTGATCTAACGAGAGATTTCCACGAGGACAAAATCACAGGCGCTTCTTGTGTACATCTCAACAGTCTTCTATTCAAGTGAGTATATGTCAATACACAGTTCGGCCACAGTGGACAAACATAAACTTCAGAGATATCTCAGAGCAGGTGGGTTAAGATGAATTTTCTGCGTTTTCTCTATAAAAATGTATTTTCATCTTGTTTGTGGCATGTTTGAAGACTATGACACCAATCTCTGTTAAATTCCTGCAACAAGGCAAATGACACAAGTCTGAATTGTGCAAGAAATGATGAAAGTCGATTTAAAGATAACATTTCTGACAAAGCTTTGTGATGCTTGATAGTGAGGATTTCTGACTTTTTTTTCCACGTCATCAATTAGTGTCAGGTCACCACTGAAACTTTCAAAAGGTCTTTCGTCAGACAACACCGATTGACTGACCCTCTTTCTTTTTATCACTTCATCACTGTGTTTGCTCCTGAAGGCCTGTAATTGATTTAGACAGGGGAGGTTTACATGGGGACAGACTTTTCTTTTTTTCCCTCATATCTCTCTTTGAAACAGTGCAGAGTTATGAGGACAGAAGGGGAGGCCAGGGTCGGGCACGTCAGCCGTCAACGCTCTACCTCCTGCATGACGCTGACACGAAAAGGAGCCAACCGAGGCATGAATGGACCTGAACACATTTTAAAAAAGCACATGGCGGAGGGAGACCAGGCCCACGTGGGATCTACAGTAATCACATTGCTCTCTAATCCTAATTGTACATGGCAGGGGTGTCTTTGTGTGTGTGTGTGTGTGTCTGTGTGTGTGTGTGTGTGTGTGTGTGTGTGTGTGTGTGTGTGTGTGTGTGTGTGTGTGTGTGTGTGTGTGTGTGTGTGTGTGTGTGTGTGTGTGTGTGTGTGAGTGAATTCCTGCTTGTGTAGGTGCACATACACAGTGGCTTTATGGGGGAGGAGGCGAAGGGGTGTCACTGACAAAGTTAGAGAGAGTTAAAGATAGATTAAAGACGCCACATCGCAGCCTCACAGCTCACAGAAGAATCAATTAGACGAGTCTGGCTTCTTCGATGAGCTGCCAGAAAAAAAAAACATGATTATGTTTCATAGCCGACATTGAATAAGCACTTACAGCACCTGTTTGTTAAGATTTCAAAATCGGACCTTTTCTGGCTTTTCACTTGATCAGCAGCAGTGTCATGATTCACGATCACCCCTGAATGCAACATGAAAAGGCCCTTTTCTCTTTTACACACACACATACACACTCACATAAAAAGTGATTCTAGCCTCCCTTAATAAGCATGTGTCTTGGCTGAAAGTGGGTTAATTAAGAATGAATTCTTCACTAATGAGTCACAAGGAGCATTAAACTCTGCCGCTGTAAATTACTATGCAGCCACTGTACAATGGTGGATCACATCGACCTGAATAGGCCTGAGTCAAGTAAACAAGTGAGAAACATCCCAAAAACTGCACTTTGGTGCAAAAACACAAAACTGGCAATCACTCAAATGTTTTTCACAAACCCATCACTTTAACTTGTGAGTCTGTTTACTCACAATAGAAACCACAAAAAAAAAATAAAAGACCAAAGGAAGAACTCGAACTTGTGTTGGTTCCACAGTCAACAGCACATCATGGATGAGTGATCTGACATTTATTAGAAACATTTGTTCAGTTACACATTGTTGTCAACATGTTACACACATGGTTTGGCGCACGGAGGAGGACGAAGGGCTTCCCCGTTAATATGGACCCGCTCCTGGTGTCAGGGAAAAGATCAGTGTCGGTTCTCTGGCTGCGCCTTTTAAAAACCGACCTTCATAGAAACACCATGAGAGGAGCGACATATTAACATGAGCGCGCACACACGCACGCACGCACACACACACACACACACACACACACACACACACACACACACACACACACACACACACACAGTAGAAAAATAGAGTGATCACTAATTGAATCCAGTTTCCACTTATCCAACACTTTTTCATACAAAAAAAATCGCTATTAGCAATTAATCAATTACGATCGAGACAAGCACAATGAGTCAACTTATCAATGTTTCAGTATATCAGCCTGGGGAGAGGCTTCAGCGTGATTTCAGGCGATGAGTCCTGTTTATGTCTTTATGTCTTTACGCGTGAAAAATAAACCAACACAATGTGCCCTGTGAGAGCATTTGATAGCAGCATCTGATAGTTTGCACTGTGGGCTGGACACTGAGGCAGAATGGGCAGAGCAGCAGGCGGTTCAGCATCCTCAGCTACACATGGAGCACCGGTGTCTTGGAATTCACCAGGTCGCTCCTGTACTGCTCCAGCCAGTCCCTGAGCCCCGATATTTGGTATCCCTCCGGACCCCTGCCCCCCTGGTACACCACCCGCTCGTCCCTCACGATGTAAAGTCTCTCAAAGTAGGCTCCGTACGCGGCGTTGGACGAGTTGTCCATGTTGTCCACCACCACGTTGCCCCCGGGCACCTCGCTGAGCATCAGCTGCGCGGCTCGGAGCCGGTCCTCCAGGCAGCGGTGCTTGGGGATCTGATACGGCGCGTCCGAGCTCACCCAGCCGTCCGAAGGATGCGCCTCCTCGATATATACAACTAAAAAGTCCGCAATGTCCGCGTACTGGCTCACGACGCGCTGAAACGCGGCCAGGCGCGTCATGAACGGGGGTCAGGAGCAGCTGCCAAAGTTAAGAATGAGCGGTCTCTTCCCTTTCATGCAGTCCAGGATCCGGACCTGCCGCCCCTCCTGCACCAGCACCACCTCGGTGTTGGGCGCCGCGCGTCCGAGGTGCGCGGATTTGAAAAAGTCCAGCCTCTGGCCGTACCACACAGCCCTGAGGGACTCCAAGGTGAACATCTTGTTGGAGTCGGAGACGCACACCGGCGGGTCGTCCGGGCCGTCCTGCCTCTCCCCCATTTTCAGCAGCACTTTTTTCCTGATGCACAAGAAATCCAGGAGCCAGAGCATGACGGCGGCCAGGAGGAACCGGGGCAGCAGCATCAGGCACAGCGCCGCATGCTTCAGCGCCCTCGCCATTTGGACACCGCCGGAGTCGTGCACCATCTCTTTCCCCCCCAAGACGATGGGATGCGACTTGGCCGGCGAAAGAGACAAACTAGTATTTAGTCACCTTTACCCATTGGAGAAACTATCTGACGCACACAGGCGCCCTTTTTATAGGTACAGCAGAATTTGAATAATGGAAAAAAAGAAAAAAAAACACGCCTCCGGTACCCGCACCGCCCACTCACATGGTGGGGATTACCTCCCGTCAACTCCGGGCTTCGAACATCCAGGGAGAGTCTGGAACACGGTGTCCAGTCCACACGTGAAGACTCAACATGACAGCGCGTGGATCTCTCTCATCCCGTCGTGACACAGCAGCAGCAGTGTGATCTGTCTGAAGCTGGACGCACAGATGCTCCTGAAAGTCACGAAAGAGAGAAACATTTGACTTCACGTCATTTCTGCCTGTGAACTCAGATCTGTGTTGAACGTGTGCAGGAGCCTCTGTGGCCACTAGACGGCGCTGGTTTCCTACACACCGCAAAGACCTGGATGAGTCATTCGGTGATCCGCCTCAGAGCTCACCCAACACCCAGAGAGATACAGAGAGGCAGCATGAACCTGCCACACCAGTTTCATAATATGACACGTTTTCGGTAAATTACAGGTCAGGTTTTCTTTTGACCACCTTTTACAAAGCAATACAACAATTATTTTGCACCTTGACGACCTGGCAAACAGGCTTCTCAGCCTCAAACGCTGGAGTAAATGTCAAACAAAATTCAATAGAGAAATATTGCCTTGTGTTTTGTAATCTCATCTAATCTGCAGAGATATAAAGCGCTGACAGTTTGGTCTTAACATGACCGTCGCGTGAACGTCAGCCATATTACCTCACTTTGAAACTTCCCACTTTTTCACAGGTGTTGACAGGAAGGCATACGTACACACAGTATGACAGCAGATCTGTTAGTGCTGGCATGTGTATGACTTTTCATCCTGAACCTCCCAACCCCTCCCTGCCACTGTGTGTGTGTTTTTAATCAATGTCCCTTCTTGTCCCCTCCTGTCTTCCTCTACCCTCCTGTGTGCCCTTGTGTCTCCTCCACAAACAGATGGAAAAATAAAGCCCAATATCGTCAACACAAACTGCCCTGTTACTATGGATATTTTAGCTTTTAATGCGTGTTATTATCCCAATTGGCAGAAACTTACATCAGAGAAACGGAGGGGACGCTGACCCTAATAGCAGACGGCGGTACTGAGGGAGTAGCACACAGAGGTGGAGGGAGATGTCAGGACAACAGAGAGAGGAGAGAAGATTTATATAAGTGAGAAAAGTGGCATCTGGAGATAGCAGACAAGAGGAGAAGGGAGGAGGCAGACGTGTGAAGAGCTCCTTCATCAGGTTGCGGAGAAAAATACAAGCACTCGATGAGGTGGTGTAGTCCTCTGATTTATGAAATGTCTGGGCCATGTGAGGACATACCATAAACAGATTCATTGTACTTCAGAATCAGACGTGAACGCACAAGTGTGATGATTCAAGCTGAATCACAAGGGAGACATTTTCCTCACCCTCTCACCTGGACACACACGACAGAGAGAGCTGCAAGGCTTTAAATCCTGGGTCACACTATCTCTCAGATATGATAACGTCACATTCACCAACGTGGTTGCTGAGATGTGAGAATGCGGCCTTATCACTAACACTGAAGTCCTCTGAGGCAAGAAGCAAACAGCCGATGAACAGAAAAACCAACAGTTTAGGGTGAGTTCATAAGATTTACTATCTGTGAGCCTTCATGTGATCAAGAACCCTAGATAGCAGCCTTCTTGTGCTACTGATATCACTCATTACAGAGACTCTAACTGTCTCAATTATTTAAACACAAACTAGACAAATGCAACCAACCAACCAACCAAGCAACCAACCAGCCAGAAAGCCAGCCAGCCAATCAGCCAGCCAGTCAACCAGTAAACCAACCAACCAACCAACCAACCAACCAACCAACCAACCAGCCAGCCAGCCAGTTAACCAACCAGGAATGATACTATAACCTTGGAGGTAAGTAATTTAGACATTGGTATCAAGGCCCCCAAAGATCATTTCTGTTTTCAACCCGGCCACTTTTACCTCTTTCTTATGGGGTACATTATACCAACCTCCTCCAGTGTTGCCATGCTTCTTTTTGTCAGATAATGGATGCATTACTTGACAACCCTGCCAACACAAATGACGCATGGAAGTACGACCGTTACATCTTTTGAAACTGACGTATCTCTTGACGTACATGAAGGCAGAATAAATGAGCCTTGAGTATAAAGAAACAGCTTCACAGGTGGAAATACTAAACACGGGTTTATTTAAGAGTAACAAACTCCATCCATCAGCGCCTCCAAAGCTCACTAATTGACACAAGACATGACAATACCATGAGGTTGCTACAGGGAACCAGTGGAAACTGCATCTGGCCAAAAGATAATCCACCACATGGCTCTATAAAACCACAATGTTTTGTTTGTGCGGATCAGACAAACAAGATACAGTATAACATGTTTATTAGTGAGCTTTAGAGGGGCTTATAGGCAGGTTTGTGTTACCTTTGGACAGAGCCAGGCGATAGCTGCTTCCTCCTGTTTCCAATGTTTATGCTAAGCTAAGCTAAGAGAGATTTTTTGAAATGTCGGATCTAAACAACTTGAAATCAGCTATATACTGCCTGTGAGAAAATACTTAATACTCATCTTTTCATATCCATGCAAATGAGATTCATTCAACATGAAGTCAACACACTGAGGACAGCAACAAGGCTTTAGAGGATAATTCCCATCTATTTCAACTGGGATCTTACGTTTGAAGCTTCGGTCACCACAGGCCATGATGACATTTAACTGAGAGTGATAATTAAGATCTGGGAACACTGTGACACTTGAAAAAGAGAGAACTCCAAACTGACTCCATAATTGATACATGGACGTTTCAGATTTGCACAAATTGTCCATGTGGCGGTTTTAAAGCCAAATTAGAGTTTGGCCCTTAGCTTTGTTTTTCATTATGTACCACTTTAAGGAGCCAGCACTCAGTTATCGTGGTATTATTTAGAGTTGAGTGTGTTGAATGAAGAGAGTCAGACAGGCAGTATGATGATCAGACACGTTGTGCGTTAGCGGTAACTCAAACTTTGTATGATAAATATAGTGGGTAGAAATCTTCACTCCACAGTGAAAGTGTATTCGTTGAAGTGGGTTGAAGTTGAACCAGGAAGTTGGTCTATAAACCATGATGAGCTGCTTTCTGTTTTCTCCTCCAGATCCATGTGGCTCGCCCTGAGGGTTACTTTCAAACTGTCTGGTCATTACAACTGCTTTTGTGTCTTTTTAGGAATTAACACATAGATACAGAACCACCCATTGGAAAAAACGATTTAAGACGTAACAAAATTAAATTACCCTTTATAACACACACATGCACACACTCACTTCTTTGAGGCCGACACCTGCAATCACAGCACAAGACGCCCAGGCCAACTGGAGACACCTGGGACTGTTTAGCAGCTGTGGCACTGGAGGCCTATGATGGTTTCGCAGAACTAATAACAAACCAGATGTGCAACAGCTACACATCTCAACTACTTTTACATGCACATCTGCAAGCGTGAAGTTGGTTTGTTTAGTAAACAAAGTAGTAGAGAGTGATACCAGGCTCTTTCCACAAGGATTACAGTGTGACTATGTTTACAAGTACTGCACATCTAACACTAAACAGAATAAGTAACATTTAGGAGGTTACATTTTTTTATTATTAGCTTAATTGTCATCAAAGCTACGTGACTATCAGCTCACTGGATTTATCTCAAAGCTTAAGAGATAAGAAAAATAGAATGGTACTCAGTGGAGAGAAGCTCTAGTTCTTATAGTAGAAATGTTAAAGAAAAAAAGGAGGTGGTCTGAAAATAAAAAGATCTATTAAAAAACCGTAGTCCTATAAACAGTGGATATGAAAACCCTGTAACATTTGCTCAGTATGAATACCTGCTCAAGAGAAATAAAATTAACACAATATTATATAACAACAAAAAATATGTCAAGTGGAAAAGCTGAAGTTAAACAACAATACACAATATTTTCAAACAAATAAAAAGACAATATTGAAATAATCAAGTGTTTAATACAGACAGACAGACAGACAGATAAGATATGCAGGTAGACAGATAAACAGCTATGAAAACATAACCTCCTTGGTGAAGGTAATTATATAATTCTAAGTATCGATCTCATTCATGAAAGGGAACTATCCTGAATGAATTACATCACATTATCTTCAAATGTCATGAGATGGTCCCTGCCTGAAGTGGTTTAACTGTTGTCCTGTGATAGCGTGAAACAAAAACAACTCTGACATTTAAAAATAAAAACCTCTATCCTGGGGTTGCAAAAACTTCTCTGTGCACGTCTCTCATGCATTTCATATTGTGTGAGCTCAAAAGGACTAGAGCCTCTATTTGGTTGTGATGATCACGGTTCCAAAAAAAAAAAAGGGGTAGACAGAACATTTTCCATTGAAATGGAAGTGACTCAGATGCTGATGTGCAAATGGACGACCCCTCAAGCAGCTAAAATCCAGCAAAGTAATGAAGTGAACTGATGAGATACTGTGCTGTCTCACGAAGCCTGTCGTTCTAACTCGAACATGGCCACTCCATTGATTTCATCCCAGTCTTAACATGATCTGGATTTACCAGATGACGCACATTTGTGTGTACAAAGGCTTAGCATATGACAGCAATAAGAAAGGGACTTGATTAGTTTAAACACTTGTTACAGAGGGAAGGTGATGATCTAATTGCACTTTACTCATCATGGACTAACCAAGAGGAGTTTCTTATCTGATGTAATATTAAACTAATGATGTAATTTGTACTGCAGGTCATTGAAGTGCTGCCAAACAAAGTGTTTACCTTGAAAGCGAGGAACGTCACCCGCCCTAGCACAAAGTATCTAATCTGAGTCTGTAATAGAGGAACAATTTAACAGTGAGTCCTCTATAATCAGGAGTTCCTGTGAATGTGTCTCTCCACACAGCACTCTGTTAAACTGCTGCTGTGATCTGGATTAGACCACTGGCGTCGTTTGGCTGTTTACACCCAGGCTAAAACGAAGAAAAGACCATGTGTGCTGGCTTGCCGACAACTTATGGTCAGCGTTGAATTCTCTGGGCCGAATCTGATTTTCTTGGAACCGTTAGTATTTCTAAGATCAGCGTGAGTTCAGCCCAGTGTGAACAAAACGTCTCGAGAGGTCGTCGCAGACGTTTAAGCTTAAGCTCATTAACCCTAGCGAAGATTCTCAACATACAGACACTCAACAAGTCACGGACCCCTTAAATCACAGGCTCTGTCCAGGCATACAAACACACATGCACACACATGCACACACTTGACCGTTGAATACCTTTAAAGCACATGATTACGAATGCAACAGGAGGACTGGGAAACTGATTTATCTTCACTCTCACTTCCTTGATTACACCAGAACCCTTGGGTGCTTCAGCCCAGACGCTCAATCACTTTTACCCTTCAGGAACCCTTATTCAGGTTTATAGTCAGCCAGTCTCATACGTTTTTATTTTCTAAATTCTAATACATTTGTATTTGTGTATTTGCATTTAAACAATAATATAAAATAAATACAACACAACAAATCTATCTACTATATACACAAACCTCTGTCTGTCTTTATATATGTGATACGCACATCTTGTGAACTTCACACTTAGCATGTCTGATTAAAATTGCCCCAAAAAGCACATTGTTGAGTTTGGTGCAATTTTGAAACACAACACGTTCAATGAAGTGAATTGAACATGTCCTCTTCTACATCCTCAGATAAACTATGGGCCAGAGTAAAAAATAAAAAGTGAATCATTCAAACTTATATATGAACCACACAAGTGAACATTAATAAAGCAAGTCTAGCTTAATCTAATAAAAACACAATCTTCATTGTAGATAGACCAGGTAGGATGAACACAAACTTTTCTCACTTCACTCTGCTCCATAGACTGTTTATAAAAAGCTCTGCATGCAACGTCCAGCACACAAACAATAAAAAGTTAAAGTTTATTGCAGAACTGTTTGAGGAGGACTCGCTAATGACAAGGAATAATAATGAAGTAGCTCCAGAGCAGTAACACAGGACAAGAGAACAGCCCATTCCAAACAGGCAGGTTCAAACGGCCACTGCACAACTAAAATAAATCAATCATACAAGATGGTAGAGAGGAGCAGGAATAACATTAGAGTTTCTCTGATCATTATCACAATATTTTTAATAAAATAATTTAAAAAACGAATTTAAGCTGCATTTAAATTGTGTAAATTCTTCTTTCTTTTAAACATACTACTCTGCCACCACAGTCCCACAGCTCCTGCTATTTTTCACGTTGTCAACCACCAGCTTTACAAGTATAGCTCGATGAAACCCTGGCGGTCTGGGCCTCGATTCTGTTGTTTTCTGAGATTTTTCTCTCTTTTTTTTTTTTTTTTTAAATAAAACTGCTGGAACCCTGCTTTCATTAGACACAGCCTGGATCTTGGCATGGGAGCGCAGGTCATACAAGGACATCCCAGAATAGGAAAAACAGCCTGGACAGAGCCTCCAGCTAAGCACTAAGAGTGGCAGGGATCCAGACGAAACACTACACGGACCACTGTAGAGTCATTGAGTACACACTCGAGTCCCAGGTACGACACGCACCTGTTATAGCAACTATACTTTAAAGTTTCTGTGTTGTTATTTTGATGATATAAGTTTCTCGTCAAGATAAAGTTATAATAAAAGGCACTTTTGACTATTCATGGTTAAAATACAGCCTTGTCCCTTATGCTTGTCAAGCATTCTAGTAGGTTTGTTGTTACTAAGCAACCATCATGTAGTCCCTCTCAGGCTAATCCTTCCAGGCTCCTGTGGCTGCATGGAGCCCTCGATGCACACTGATACATCACCTCGGATCACCAGCGCCTTTTGTTCGCAAGAGCAGCGCTGCTACACCAAACGGCACATCCTTAAAGAGGCATGGCTTCACGTGGCTCGGCCATTTAGCCCCGGCAAAATAACGAATCTGTGGTATTGATAAAGAGTCATCGCTGGGAAGATAGGCGTGTTTTACACTGTGTTCCTTGCTGTGGTTTATCAGCGTAATCAGAAATGAGCCTCTTTTGACTTTTCATCGACAAACACCACCAAAAACCAAGCAGATAAAGTCGGGACAAAGTGCGTCAGCTGAGGCTGGATGTGATACTGTTGTGAAAATGAAAAGTACAAGCATAGAGTTAATATCCAGGGGAGATTTCCAATTTCCACATACTGAGGCTACTATGTTATTTGGATTTGGACAGGACAGGACATTCAGTCATGTTTTGCTCATCTGCAACCCTTTGCCAGGGATAGTCTTTATCTCGAAGGATGCTTGTTATTAAGCCACGATAACAGAGGCTTTCTTTGGATACATCTTCCTGGGATGTGTTTACGTGACCCAATTGGAAAACAAAACTATCAATGAGAACAAAACTGAATTCACATGTTATTCTTTTCATGTTGTCAACAGTTCTAATTAAAGGAAACAATCCATGTGTCATGGACTATCAAAATTAAATAAAAGATAAAATACCAAGACGATGTTTAGATTTGCCATCGCACAGATTTGCCTTTGCCTATATAATGTTCATGTGTTTTAACATTCACAACACAGATACAGTGGATACAGTAAAGGCACATAATTCAATATAAAAGCTAAAAACCTTGTAAAATATACTTGACTCATGAGAGTGATATCAATGTAGCCATGATCCAGCACCTCTAAAGCTTACTAATTCCCAAGTTATATATTGTTTTTTAAATCTATACTAAAAGTTAAGTTTAAAAAGAAACGTTATGTTAATGAAGAAAGGATCAGGCTAGCCGAGTTAAGCTAAGCTGCTGCATTTTTATTTTACATGAGGGATGTATCAGTGTTCTCATCCAAGCAAGACAGTGAACTCCTTTAAATTAATAAATAACATATTAATGTGGGATTTTTTTTAGAAAGAAAACTTTTTCCTTCTATATTTGTCCTTGAACTGTAACTGACTTGATTTATAGCCCTGTCTTTACTGTTTCCTCTCTTCCAGAGCCGACACCGTAGACAGCCTTAAGACCATAATCATTCAAATAAGTTTTATCACAGCCATATATTTTAGTGATGTAGGAGCCTCACATATCTAAACTCAGATATAGTAAAATATCTCTGCGTTTTATGTATATCACTATAATGAATAGGGAGTCTGTGAATGTTCACCTCAGCATGAAAAGTATTTTTTAAAACAAAACTCCTTTTATATGCTGTAGTTTACATTTAACACCGTTAGCAAAGTGGAAAATATTAAATATATTTTACCTTCAAAAATGTTGGAGGACCCAAATATAACAATTTGTGGAATGCTTATGTTCCATATTACAACTTTTAATCTCCTGGAAGTATAGCTTGTATCTTTGCTTCTAAATTTATATTTTGTTTGCTAAAATTAAAAGTAAATGTTTAAATGTACTAAATCTATTTGGCATCAAGTTTTTGGGAGAAGGCTGCATCGCTTGTTGTTTTCACAGCACTAATTAAAACAGCCTGAACTGTGTTGTATATGGGTTTATTTGGCTGTTTCAATGCATTTCACCTTTAAAAATAAAGCCTGTTCCTTAATGATGGATGAAACATGTAATATTCAAATGTTGATTTTTCTGCCTTTAACCTCAAGCAGTTGCTGGTTGTATGTGAGTATTTGCCAAGGCTGCACATTCCTTTAAATTTGGAAGGAAAACATTTTATGTGTTTTCTTAATCAATCAATTTGAACCTCTGCCCCTCGTCTGTGTAAATTCCCGTGAACGTGTGTTTTTAGTATCAGTTTAACCATTGGTCCTGTTATCATGAGCCACATGAAAACCCTAAACTGTCAATTAACAACATGCAACATATGGTTAACAGTGCACCCGGAAAGCTTTGTACTTTAAGAGCTGAATTTCCTCCAGGAGTGGTGTTGAGCAAAGTTTTGCATAATGCAGGGACCACTTCTCTGCTCCCTCGTGAACCGTTTTCACCTCACATGACCCGAGCTCCGGTTTACGTGGCTGAGGGATCACAGACTCACACAGAGCTGAAGCTGAGCTGCTAAACTCCCTCCAGTATGAAGGATTTTTTTTCTGTGTTTGCAGGTTCTTAGACAATGTCAACATGTTTTGGTTTGTTAAATGTTAACAGCAACACAGAAGAGAATAGCACACGGAGAACACAAGTAGAAGTTCAATCTTTTGTGTGCATTTGCCTTTCTTTTAAATACATTTATACAGCCCTAAATCCTAACAATGATGTTCCCGGGGCACTTTTGTTATAGATCAGGTCTAGAACGTATATTATTTACAAGTGACCCAACAATCCCCCAGTGACGGAGGACTGGAAATGTGGACAAACCTCAAACTGAACAGGCTCAGGGTGGGTGGATTTTTAAAATCATTTTCAGACGTGAACTCCGGAAAATGTCCAGGAAGTTGGATCACAACATTTTCCAGACTTTGCCTTATGAAGAACGTACATATGAGGAACGCAGCAGGATATTGTCCAAGTCAGGCGTGTTCAAAACATCAGGAACATTTCTGGAACAATCAGACGAGAGGTGGCACCATGGGTAACACATGTAGGAGGCAGGAAATCATGTTTTTGTTTATAGCACATCAACACTGGCATTGTCCCACGTCACAAGGCTCTCGAATCTTGATGTCTTTCTTAGTTGACACCATCGTCTACGTGTATGAAACCTTTATAACCCTGATATTTGTATTATTTATTTTATTTTATTTCCAGTTTTGCGTCCGTCACATGTGAGAAACATAATCAAAATGCTGACTTTTCCAGACATTATCCCACTGTGGAATAATTAAATAAACTTGATACACTAATCCCAATGTTAACAAAGGTTTTTATTATTATTTCATAAATAAATATATCTGTTTTTGGTGCTCATACCAACATTTTTAGTAAAGTACATTGATAATACAGAAGACCAGGGTCACTGCTGATCATTTTCCTTCTTGCTTGCTCTAAAATGGAAGCAGCTATAGATTATTAACTTTGTTGTGTCACTCTGCTGCCAAATCTCATGAGTGTTTTTTACCCTCCAATGTTAAAATGTGTACATTTAAGCAAAGTATCAACAGATCACTGCACTTTCTTTTAATGACTCTGTGGGCGTAACTAACCCTCATGAATGGAACAAAGTTGGACAGAGCCTGACCCATTTTATCATATGACAGTGTTACTAAGGTTGCAGCAATACAGCAAATCTAATAAGCAAAGATTAAAGGAACAAACACATACTACAATACTTAATTATGTAATGTTATGAACTGAATGTGTAAAATTAGAATAAGTTAATTAGCAATGGGGTTAATTAATAAAAGACAACAATAATACTGATAAGATAACTACACAGCCATAGAATGAAATGTGTATTGACAAAAGATATACCTAATAATAAACAATGTATTAAGGACATATAAACTTGTAATATTGCAAGGTGTCAGGATTATAGAAAGTTCACTTCAATGGTTTTAATTTGACATATTCCCACGTCTCAGGTGATCTAACAAGGTGTTGAATTTCTACTTTAAGACGACAGTGCGGCAAATGGCAACACGGTCGAGCAAGTGCAGGCACGTGGAGCCATTTGTCTCAAGTGAGGAATGCAACTTGATATGCCACCATGTGAGAAGGAGAAATGAAGTGACAGAGCGACGGAACATTTCTGTGCACGGTCACCTGCTTAACTGAATGACTGGCTTCAACAAAATGTGTACCTGCACTGTTCCCACACAGTACTACGCTCTACTTTTTGTATGGCCGCATCTTCAGCTTTTTCCGCAGAACAACTCGAGCGAAAATCTTTCCCACGTGGTCTCTGTTCTAGCAAATTTTGAAACGTTCCCTCTGGACTCATCGTCAAAGTTCTTGGTGGATTTGATAGCTGATACCTGCCTGTGTTGAGAGATGATGGCGTCGTCACCCACCTTTGCTTCTTGATTGTTTCATATTGGCCAAGACTCGATGACCAGAGATGATGGCAAAACATGGTGACAGTTCCACCATGTTGAGGTAGAGAAATCCCTCATTTTACTTTTCACCATTGCTGTTTCCAGTTTCACTATTTTCAGTGCGCATGCAAGAGTAGACCACCTGCTTCCTCTTCGCAGTCTTTGGACCCATAGGTCACTGCTCCAATTATACAGCTGTCGGGATTTGTACGGTACTGTTATGTTAAAAACTAAACACCATCGCTTTTATTTATAAATTCCACAAGTATCCTGCCTATCGCCACTCAGCAGGAAGATTCAGAATATCCCACAATGGGTAACATGAGCACAAGCTTTTGGGAGATGAGTTTACTGCTCCACCTAACCCTCCAGCCCAGGATTTGGTTCTTGGGTTGCCTCATCGAGCTCGTATGTGGACCCTTCAAGAGGATGGGCTAAGAAAAAGTGGCTGGTGAATGAATCAAACTTTGTGAGACTTTTTTAAAAATGCAGCAAAGATGAGGAAAAAATACAACAAATCCAAATTATCAGTCACTGGACGTACAGAAACGGAAGAAATTATGGAATACTGGCGAAACATGTACATGGACATAGCTGACTGAATTACACAATTTACACATTTCAAAGCACAGTTTTATATCTGGTGTTCACCTACCTGATCCTCACCATGAGAAAATCATGCAGCGCCTCAGTCACCTACACTGACACAAAAACTTAGTGAATTTATTACATTTTATTATGTCAAGTGGTTGCACACAATACATTTATCTCACTCAAGATATATATTTTATTATGTTTCAGTAATTTAAAAATAAGCCAGGTTTAAACATGAAACACCTACAAGGGTCAGATCCATTTTCCATTTTTTCATGTCTTTGCGAAGGCATCTGGAAAGACAATTGAACTTCATGGTGATTCCAGATGTGATGCTACTGAAAAGTCTTTTGTTTTCTTTTTTACAGTCATTGTAAAGCGAAGCAGTAAAAACACAGCTTTCGTTCCTACAGTGCACAACACTTCACATCACCTCCTCCAGCTCCGTCTCTGAGGTGAGTACAACAAGTCACACTAACTTCCCAAACAACATTTTCTCCCGAGCTATCAGAACTAGATGTTCCTGCCTCCAGTCTCTTCCTCACATGCATAAACTGTCAAGGACAAATGTTATATGCTATATAAACACTGCTGTGCCGGAGTGTACTTTTGCCTGGGGGATAAGGCTGAGAAAAATTTCCCAGGAAATAAGAATGTAATTGCAGATGAGTCACAGCAGTAAGGTGAAAGAATGTCATTACGATGTAACTACCAGCAAAATGAATGTCCTTGTCATTCAATCCTCAGAGGGGAAGATAGTAAGCAATCCTGTGCGCCACCTTCTCTTCTTCTTCTGTTGTTTAAAGCTGTCTCAACTTCCTGCAGTTGGTCTGAAAGTCTAAACAATCCAAAAGTGTCTTCACGCTGCAAATGATCTGATCTGGTTCAGTTTGATCCAGAGACTGCCTCTTTTGGTCCGAATACAGTTTCTCCCGTTGGTCCTGGCTGTGGTTCGAGGCGCCTTTCACACTTTCACCTGAACCAAACAAGGTAGAAGTGAAAGCGCAGGACGCCAGCAGGTTGATTCAGCTGCTTAAAATGACAAAATGATCATATGAGCACAGTTTTCCACAACAGCATTTATCTACTATCTTTTTATACCGTGTATAATATTTGGACTGATTGAGTATATGTATCAGATTTGATACTTATACTTTATGTAATAATCTGTTATAGTGGGACCTTTTCTTTTCCATTCCCTAGACCTCTCTTCTTTTGTTGTGTTCAGCAAGAAACAGAAAGGGAAAGAAAACTTCCTGGGCTGTCCTTTCTTCTGCAGTGCAGAGAAAAAAACGGTTGTGCTTCAAGGAATCTTACCTACATCGACACAGATATTGTGCTAAATCAAAAAGGCTTATGGCACTCTATTATTATATAAAACAATTTATACTTTGCGTGATTTCAATACTTTTCATCATTAAATCTTTAGCTGAACTTTCCCCTGCTTTTCTTGTGATAACTCTGTGTTTCTTAGCCTCGAGGGGGCATCCCTGACAGGCTGCAGCGTCTTCAGATGTTCACTGCCTTTATGAAACCAGAGGATGAGTGCCGAATGCTGAGCAGCTTCAGTTAGCACAACACCAAGCCGGAGGCTGTTTATACTGCTGTTACTATGGAGATATGCTCTCCGCTCTGTGTTATGTAATAAAGTTTTAAAATTCATCTTTCTGAGGATGAAAGAGCATCGAGCGTCAAACCCTCTCAGAAAAGGGAGTGTTACAAAAGTGCTCTCTTAACCATCAAGGTTGTTTATGATCTAAACTTGCTTTCCAGTTCATTATTGCAACACATTCACATCTTATCGTTTAACTTTTATTGATGAGGACATATTAATTCATTTGTTTTTCACTGTTCAGTGATGTTTCAAAAGCTTTTTGAATCAGTGCAGCTATGTTTATTATCCTCAGATCTGGAAAGGTACAGCATGACACTGCGGAAAGTATTGTATGTGGTCAGACACGGTGCTTTAATTCTACCACAACAGACTAAAAGACATTTACATTTAACCAGGCCGCACATTGTTTGTTTACCTCACAGTTGAATCTTGTATCTAACCTGAGCTGCCTTTGTTCGTGCAGCTGCATCTTCTAATGCACACGTGAGGCAGAATATAGGATAGGGCCAGAGGCAGCAAAGATCATGAATCTTAAGTGTCCCCTCCAGGAATTGCTCTTAAGAAATGTTTCTGTTTATTGCCCCCCCCAGCAGTAAGATGAAAGATCTGCCCTTGTTCATGCAATTTCATGGTGACACCCTATGTATAATTAACAATTAATGATCTGACGATGTCCAGGTTTGTCCACGACGTCTCACACGTTCTCGCAGACTGGAAGCACTCGCTTGGTGCGTTTGGTACATCATCACTCGCTCTTGGTCCTCTGCACATTTTCCATTTCTACGGACGATTATTTACACATCAGCTCAATCGTTAATCGTTAAGTAATCATTACACTTGCTTTAATGGAAGTCTGTTTAATGTCCTGTCCAAATTATTCGGACATTTGCTTTCACACATACGGCTCCTCCGGGTGATGTGGAGATAAGTTCAGGGTGCTTGTGTGAAAGCAGATGGCTTTCACACATGATACAGCACGAATTATCACATTTCAAAGAGTGGTTGCTGGGGATAGCACAGTATTTAGAAGCTAGTGAGCGGCTGCTCCACAGCGGGAAGGGTTAAAGAATTACTCATCACTGCTTTAAGGAATAAATTACTGTGTTCTCTGATGTTCTCAAAAAAAAATATTCCAACTCCCTTATTCTCCATCTTTGTTTCCTTTTAACTATCACTCTGAGTTTGTGCCTGGCTGCACAGCAGTGGGAATGTGTTAAACAGGAGGAGTCACTCGGAGAGAGCCTTTTTTAACAGCAGGCACTGGCTCTTACGCTCGGGAGAAGCTGCAGGAAAGAGGGAGGGGGCAGAAGACATACGCAGAAGCACCAGGGTCATATGAGGCCAGGGTGTCTCAGAGGAACAATGACAGGGTACAAGGCAGAGCTCTGGGGGGTGTGAATGGGATGGGTGACGTAAAAAAAAAAAAGTGACGGGATGTGGGCAAGATGAAATGAAAGGAGGGGAGTAGGCGGAACGACATGAGTCACACAATCCAAAAAGTTCCAAACATGCTGCCAGCTACTGTGACGTAGTTCATCTGTCTCCAGAGCTCAGGAGCATCAGGACTGTACACAAACACACACACACACACACACACACACACACACACACACACACACACTGAGCATTGATAAAACAAAAACCACACGTTTGAGCACAGATGAGTTTATTCAGCCTATTGAATAGTATTACATAACACTGGTGTTACATTAGCTTATGGCAATGAGAGAACGGCTCTGCAGATACAATAAGTAGGATGATTTCAGGAAGATGAAAGTAGAAAGTAAAGTGTAGGAAAAAAATTGAAGACATGTTCCCATGCGTTCCTGGTGATACAACAGGTAAATAAACACAGAGAAGTGGAGGAAAAGTAGATTCTCTGCTGGGACCAAGCCTCTACCTGACTGAGGTTTGTTTTCTGTATAATTACAGAGAAGGGCTGTTCTTTTTATCGCGCAACAGATATTCTGTACATACTGTTTACATGCTTGGGTTGAACTATAACATCTGTCTGACAGCTGGAGGAAAATGGGTCAACAACAGCTTTACAATATAATTGACTGGGTTTTACTGTTCAAACATCATGACTGCAGATTGATCTCAGGACCTTTGAACACATCTCATCAGATGGGGAAGTTCTTCAGGGAAACTTTGAAGTGAGAGTAGACGATCATTCCTTTAATTTGCATTGCACATTTCTGTCATTTAAAAAAGAAATTGATACATGACTTTATTTTAAAGATTTTATTGATGATAACACATTGTCTTTATTTCTTGTTTTGTTACTAAAAGAATTACTCCCCTGCATCTTCACTTTTCATCAAGGACCACCAAAGATATTTTCATCCTTGACAATTTGTCTTTGTGTAAAAAAATGAATAATAATAACTAACTTTATTTATATAGGACCTTTCAAATCACAGGTTATAGGTACTTTACAAGTTAAAAATAAATAAATGAAGGCAAACAATAGGAAACAATTTAACAGCAATTCTAAGGATCTCCCATCAATAGAACACATATACAGAAATGTGTAACTTAATTGATGAGAAAAGAGTTTAAAAAAAAAATGTGTTAAACATCAAAAAACTATGAAAGGAAAAAAAAGAAATTCACATTTATTGTTGACATTTATGAGATAAGATTATTAATTTGGCTGAACATAGTCTTTAAATAATCATCCTAACAGGATTTGAGCCATGTGTTGGTTTATGAAACAGACGTGTCCCTCCTCTTTTGTATACAGTCACATTGTTGACTTAATATGTAACCTTAACCCAGAATTTAAAAAAACAACAAAACTAGGACACAAGTGGAATATCAATTCAAACAAAACATGAATGAGCACACGCAGCGTTACAATAACAACAAAACAAAGCCAGGAATAATTCATCGTGTCTAATCAGAAACAAGGCCGATATAAATAGATATTGGGAGTGGGCGTGTCACTCCCAATATACTCTCAGTTTAAGTCTGAGAGACTGACACAAACTCTTCCAGGTAGAACTTACGAAGCACAAGCGTGGAAATGAGAGAAAGCTGCTCGTCCAGATCATTGCAGGTGGAATTCTTATTGTGTTAAATACGTCCTCGGATAATTTGAACAGATTGGATTACGGTGAACATACCATCAAGTTTAATGAAAAACAGTCTACAACAATAAGCCTGATCAAGGTGACAGAAATAGCCCCGACAATCCTGCCACCCTTCATGCTCCTACACTATAAATACGTAATGCCGCGAGGATTAGGGGTTGGCCGCCTTCAGTGTAAGGAAACAGATAAAGGGGTAAGGTCTGGAAGCATAGTTCCTGGAATAAGGGGCCTAGGTAGTGAAAGCACTTGAGCTTCCTGTCCTCACTGGACACCATGTAGATGGAACAGTTGGTGGAGTAGCCACCACGATTACACACAGTGGGTCCTTTGAAGTCCACTTTCCCATTGGAGAATCTTTGCTATGTTTGTGTATCCTGGTGGACAGAAAGTTGACTTGAGGGCACAAGAAGTGACTGTTTGCGATTGTGACTTTCAGCCAGACTGGCACTGGTAGACCGAGGTGCTCTGGAATGAAACCAAAGCCATTACAGGAAAGTCTCAGCAATGCATCCAGGCTGTTATTTAGGGCCAAGAAGACCAGGCCCCCATCGAGATGAATGCAGCTTAAAATGTTCAACACGACATTAAACCCAGAAAACTTTATAAAAAGAACTGAAGGTTTGGTGACTTTCGTCAGCTCATCCCACTCATAGACGATGAATGAGAAATAAGATGAATTATAACCAGGCACACATTTGGAGAGTCTATTAACAAATTCTGGGACTTTTTTTCCTTATGCTACTAAAGTGGGTTCACCCACAATCCCAGGGTGACATACAGTATACCTACACTAACGGGAGGTTGATACTCGACAACACGATCACTACTGCATAGACCCTAGATCCAAATTACATCAAAAGAACAAAATGGTTGCACACGATATTTTGCTGATATTTTGGCTTCATTTTATCACAAGGAGCATGAAGTAACACAGAGGTACTTAAACCTTGTGCTAAAAGGAAAAACAGATCGACTCGCTCGATTGACCTGGATGACTGAGAAAGTCCTAAAGCAAATTACATCTTATTTTAATAGAAAGACAGATTTAGAAAAGAATCAAGGGTCCAGTAGAAGAGGATTAATCCACGAGGCACCATGAATAGATATTTCAGACTGGGGCAAAACGGTGAACCAACACTACCTTCTGTAAACCCTGCTGCTAACAAGTACCAGCCCCTCGAAATGCAAAACCCAGCTTGGACAAAGGGTCACAGGGTCACTGCAGAGAGCTATGAACAACATAGAATGTCTTTTCTTATTTTAATCAGAGCTGTTGATGCACAATTTCATTGTTTATTTATGTTCATTCATTCCTTCCTTCATATGAGATTAAAATAAATACAGTGTAAAATCAGACAAATGTGTGTTAGTGAATGAGGTAATGGCTGGTTCATGTGAGGTGAGCATATATCAAGGGCATAATGAAACCAGGATGTTCCAGAGTTTCCTGGATTTCCTTTTGAAACGCTGCCAACCTGTCAGACCCTAAAGTGTGTCACAATACGCGACACAATGTGAAACTTAACATTTTTGTACGTGTGTGCGTGCAAGTGTGTGTGTTGCAATTTGCGTTGATTCACAGCTGTGTATGAATGGTCAAATTTCCCCTCAATATTTCCTTTCTGAGCTACGTGTGCGTGTGTGTGTACGGTATTTCTGGTATGTTTGTCCGTTCTGAACATCCCTCTCATGTTCCAACAACCCCTGCGAGCACACGTTGTGTTTGTTGATGTGTGTTACGCAAAACCTTTATTAGTCACCAATTCAATGTCATCTGAAGCACTTCCCTTCACTATGTCAGGATGTACAACTTGTAGCACGTTGGCTTTTTGTCAGATTGTGGCTTGATTTGTGGCTTGACGTTGCCTTTGAGTTTTTTTCACACCTTATTTAACCTGTTATTAGGTCCTCTAAAGATTACTGAGTTGTGTCAAACTTAAAAGTTGTTAAAAATCCTCTGTAGCACTTAACACTTGCAGATCACATAAAACACGCGCTTATAAACCCTTCATTTTTTAATATTATGACAGAAACTTGTTAATTTGCAAATGAGTTACAAAATTCCTCAGCGGGAACACACTGTTTTCATTTCCAATTTCCTCAATTGGTAAAACACATACTAAGTTTTTCACACTAAAGTTAGCAACTGTGTTCATATAACTTGTTAACTTTAAGTTGAACAAACAGACTTCCATCAATAAATAAAGTTGTACGAAAAACAAAAGTAAACAAGCTGGTCTCTGTGGCCCTCATAGGTCTGTGGAGGTGGAGCTCGATATCAGGACGCAACCAATTAACATTTTCTTTATGGATTAATCTACTGATTATATCCTCAGTTAATTAAATGCAGGGTTGGTTTTTTGTTTTGGAAACACCTACGCCTTCAATAAATAAAGTCATCTGTGGCTGTCACAGGACTGTAATAAACATGACTGATCATTTGAACACACCCTGGAGTCTTCAGGGAGACAAATACCATCGAAGCAGAGACGAGTGCGAGAAGTTAGCGAGGTAGTCACAGGAAAGTCGTCTTTTTTGGGGACATAGCTTTGGCGAGTGGGCCGATGAATAAAAAAGTGTATCCTGTTCATGCTTATTCTTTGAGGATTACCAACTCAAGCTTTACAAGTTAAACTTACCAATGGAAGTGTTTTTTAAAGTTGGTCCAACAACTCCAGTCGTCTTATTATTTAACATTCACATCAATTTGAAAACATTATTTCAAATCAAACATTTTCATAAAGATCTTGTGTATAATTATAGTGAATCAGCAGACTTTAACATTTAGCTATTAAAGCACATTTGATGCACCTTGGCCCATCCTAACTTCACCTCTCTTAACCTCATTCGTCAGCAGGCACCACATACGCCTCTGGGTAATAATGATTCTTATCAGCATGCAGCACATACAGCACATGGTCCTAACATGCAGCGCAGGCAAAATACAAGTTGAGATCATGTAAAGCTCTGCATCATAAAGGGGGGAAAAATATACAGCGCCGGTACATTTACAGAGACAGGGGTAATGAGAGGGGAGGGTGCAGCGGGTGAAGTGAGCAGGTTTGAACCATTTAGATTTAACCTTTGACACACCCTTATCTCTTTGGGGGTTTTACACACTGTTCTCATGCAAACCGTTAAAAAAACACCAGCATTCCCAATAAAGTCTGCCTCGTCAGCAGCTTTGTTCCACGTGATGTTTTATGGAGATGTCGGGAGCAGCTGGCACACTTGTCAGCAGTGATCTTTGATGATGGAGGAGGTACGTGGAGAAGGACCTAACTCCTGCACCTTAGTCTGAACTGTAAATACCACACAGTGTAGTTACAGAATACGCATCTCGTATTTTATTTATTCATATTGTTATCATATGTGTGAGGTTTATATAGTGCCAGAATTCTGAAGATAAATCCTGACCTGTCACAATCTCTCCACGATGAATTCATGCTCCTTTTGAGACAAAAGACAAAAAGATCTTGTCCCGGCAAAGATCTCTTTGCTCACTGAGCCAGACAAAATATGTACTAACCACTGAATTAGGCTGAACTTCTTTAGAACTGCTCAAAATCAGATTTTGAACTTTTTCCAGCAGAAGGTGTTTTGAAAAGAAACTGCAGATGAGTCATGTGTGCATCAGAAGCACATTACGACACCCTCTGCTCCGGATTCTTCTTTGTAGAGATGTTTATGAGTGCAGACTGTCTCGGTTGTCAGGATGTGAGACGTGTGCTTGTTCAGTATCGCCACTTGACTTCGAGTCACTCCATCTGCTGAGAGAAAATCTCGTCACCTCGTTTGAACTTTATGAATCCCCTGAGCTCGAGCCCACACTGAACGACACATCCTCCTCCTCCTTGGCTGCCCGACTACAACCGCTTACACCCACTGTGTGTGATAAATCTCCACGCGACTGGGACACAATAGTATCCAAAGGGTAGTAATTGTGTTGTTTGTAACAAGATCAGGCTCCGAGCCAAGAAGCAAAAAGTCTAGTCAATCACAGTGAAGTGATATCTCAATTTATAGCAGCCTGTTTTAGACTCTCCTGTCAGTCTCTTGTATTATGTAATAGTCCTGTGGTGTGTGTGTGCTAGTGTTCCTGTGTGTGTGTGTGTGTGTGTGTGTATCCACAAAAATCCTGTGATAAGGAGTGAACATGCCTTTCTGTTTCCTGTCCTTTCTTGTCCCCCGTCCTCTCTCACCTCCCTTCTCCTCCTCCTTTAATTTGTCCGCTCACATCCTCTTTTACTTTCTTTTTCGGTCTTGTCCTCTTTTAGCCTTTCCATTCTTATCCTGTCCTCAGCTCACCTTCCCTCCTTCCTCTTGGCGTCGGCCCATCAGATGGTTAAACCACTTGCTCCGCTTCATGGGGGAATCCTTGGACTAAAAAAATAAACTAAAATGTGTTTCATTTAGTGGATTCCATATACAACTTTACTGGATTAAAATATTGGATATACAACATCTGAGCTAATTGTGTACTATCTCTTTTTTATATGAAGGTGTGTTTTTTGGGGATTTGAATTTAACTGCGAATGCTAGTGCCAGAAAAATTCCCACGAAAACAGGAGAGTCATTAAAATGTGTGGTGGTCTGTTGTGGAACAAATGAGGACATGCTCTTAAAAAACATGTTTGCTCTTGTAGTGGCATCCCATCATCTGCTGCCTCCCCTGCCCCCTCGCCGCTGGTCTTTCCCCACTCTCCCAAATCTCACTCACAGGCCGCAGTTTTTGGCCCAGTTTTTGGGACTGTGCGAGCCAACAGCGGGGACACGACCCCTCCGTTAATTCCTTTGTTGATGGTGATGTTCTTTATTGATGTGGCTTTCAAGCAGTGTCACCACAGCGGGTAATCAATTCACCTGAACTGACCCTGAAAAGTACACAAACAGTCGCAATTGAAAATAACCCCCCCTCCACAAAACTGGGACGTCTGACGCAACAGTGTTTTTAGGGGGTCAATAGGAGTACTTCACAAAAAGTTATGCATGAACACAACACATTTATAAACTAGAAATACTCCCACCAAGGCCAAACACTCCCGTTATGAAACCATATTTTCACCAGACCTGGATTTTTATGTAGATCTCCACCAAATTTTTCTCACTCATAAATATTAGTCCCTTGAAAATGCTTGATTTATTTCCCATCAAGATTCATGAATTATTCTCTGAATTATTCTCAATGAAAATATTGTAACGCAATGTTAAAGAAAGTGATGAAAAATGTCATGCTAATACGTTAAGAAGTTTTAGCGTAATCCTCCTAAGAATCAGCCCGAAAAGAAACAAAGAAAGAAAGAGGCAGTAATGATTACAGCTACACTTTAATGTCTTAAGTAATACTTTAGTAATAAGTCATGTTTTGAATCATTAAAGTTCATATGCATGATTTTAACAACAAACAATTTTCCACATAGAGATAAAATGGTTTCCTGAGCTTGCCTGTTCTTTAACTTGGTAGCCAGTCTGGCCACACATGCATGTTAGTGCATGTGAGTCAACAAGTGCAAAGTGTTCCAGTGAAAGCACCCTGACAGAATTTTGCATTCTTCAGCTGCCTACTTTCTGTTTGTTTTCAAAATGTTTCGCCAACTCTTTGTATTCTAGTTTTACTTTCTGCCTTTGTGCGTTTTCCCCTCCATTGTTTCCTCCACTCAACAGTTTCCACCCCTCCGATCAGATATACTGTCATTCATCATCTCCCCTCTCCATGTACCTATCTATTGTCTCTGGGCCTTTTGTCCTATGCTGCCGTTTAGTTTGCTCGATAAGTTCCTCAGCTTTTGTTCCTATGTTGCATGTGTGCTATAACCTGCTTTATGTTCCTGCACCATTTGCCTCCTTTTCTGCTGCTCACTTTCGTTCCTCATTCAAGTATTTCCTCGGGAAAGGGCTTTGTGTGCCTGTGTTTGGGTCCTTCCTGTCTGACCGGTAACAAAAAGGCCTCCGACAAAGAAAGAGATAAGACCAGAGTCAATATTGGCCAGGCCTTCCTGAGATGGAGAGCCCTACGAGGTCCAAGTTGACTTGGAACATTTTCTTCTTGTTTGGGAACAGGGAACATTAAATCACCAACAGTCAACTGACATGAAGGTGATATCTTAACAGAGGGTAGGAAGACGGGGGGTGAGTGTGGCCCAATGAACAAATCTCTGCCTGGGACTCCTTGCAGGTTCATCCAGCCACAATGTTTCATAATATCTAATCCCAATGTAATATTTGTGTACTCTATAGGGTTCAGCATTGCAGAGACAAATTAATCAAGTGGTATTGTTGCATAATTGTGATTTTCTCCACTTTAACATGTAATGCATTGCATTGTTAGATTGTTAGCGGAAAGTAGTGTTGTAGAATCATGGACATTAACAGTCTCAGTTTGTGTTCACTTGTTTTTTTTAGTGCACCAGTGTGTGGATGCCCTCTCGAGAGACCCCTGGGGTTGAAACAAAATGTTAAAATCATAATCGGTGTAGGTCTGGCTCTGTTACATTAGCTGGGCTATCTAATTGCATAATTGGTCCCTGTTCCTTTTGTCAGGCCCCAGTTAGTTTTCTCTCAGACGGGTTCAAACAGAAAACTGTGACCCACGCCGTACTCGTGCATAAGTTTATCTACACTGATAACCGTAGCCACATGCAGTGCACTAAAAGTAACCAGATGGTGCACTCATAGCAAAATGTTGAGCGTGACATTCTGGACACTTCGCAGCCGAGGAAGGACGATCGTTGGCACAGTTTCAAAATTTGAATTTCATGTGAGCAGAGCAGCTTCCAGATATTTGGCAGGCAACAGAAAATGTTGTGATCATGCAGTAAAAGCACAAAATATTTAGTTTCAGAGACGTAGTAACCCTGTAGTACATAGTGTACAGAGTGTACTTCATGGATGCATACTAAGAGAAGTATCCAACTTGAGACATGGTAAACCTTTTTGTTCCATTTTGTTGAATTTTAAGGTCACTAGAAAACAGAAATTACACATTCAGAATTTGGAAACTAAAATAAAATAGATAGTGAAATTACAAAGGAAACATGCTTCTTAAAATTCTAGGCAAAAATAAGATATTCAATTCAGTTCAATCATAACATAATAAGATCAAGACCATAACATTTATAGAGAAACCCAACAGTTCCCACAATGAGCAGCACTTTGAAGACTGTGGAGAGAAAAACTCCCTCAATAACTGGAAGAAACCTCGAGCAGAACCAGACTTGGTTGGGGTGAAAATGTTGAAGAGAGCAGAGGTGGATAAAAATAGAGAAAGAGGGAGAAGGGGAGAGAGAGACGAGGATCAATTGTGTAACCATCATATTTAGATTCTGTCAGACTGGTTGTTATGATGATAATAAGAATCTTCAATTGTACCTTGGCTTCATCAGGTGTTTCAGCCTTTTAATTGCAATAACATTAAAAGCCGAACCTGAGGGTACGCTGAGGCTAAAGGTAAATCTGACTGGCTACTGGCTTGTATGGCAGCACGATGAAAGCCTCAGTAGATCATACATCATTACCTCTATGCCTTTTTAAACTAAACTTAATACCTACACTCAAATGCAAAAGCTTTTGTATTTTATACATAAAATGTAGTTGCAATAAAAGTAAGATAAACTGTTGTTCAACAACACAGTAGTATCAGAGTTACAAATCGCATTATTTCCTGTAAACATTACTGTCCCAGCCAATGTTTTCCTTTTTATTCATTTATTGAGGCCATCAATACATCATACACAGTAGTTTATTGTAACTCTTTTCCTAATTACACTGTGGTGGCAAATGTAATTGCTAGCTGGGTTATGTTATACCAGAGTCATTTGAAGGTGGCCAGGGTAGATGGAGGGCGCATGAAGCACAGGACTGACTCTAGAGACTGGTGTTTACATCTGGAGTCCCATCTGTGGTTAGATTTCTGCAACAAAAGAACAATGGTGAAGGTTGTGTAAACACATATTGTGTCTGGAGTTTTTTTCTGTATCAAACCACACCACGATCTGACCGTAACATCAACCATGTGCTGTGGATGCCTGAAACATACAAACAAGAGATTAATACTATTGCTGAACAGATGTTTGTTTTTATTTTTAGGGCAAGATCATATTTGGAATGTCCATATTTCACTGACATGCATCACGCTCAGGTACAAAATTTCATTTTGGTTTATCATATTTTCAGGAAACATCATTTTACTCATACTTTCGTCCTCTTAGCTCCTGACTCTTTAAGGCCCGCCTCCCCGTAAAGCTCAGTCTGCTCTTATTGGCCAGCTGGCTCACTCTGTTGTGATTGGTCAGCCACCTCTGGTGTGTGGAGGATATGGTGTTGCGGAACATGCCAGACTACCGAAGAAGACTGAGGCTACATCCATACCTGTACGTTTTCAAAACAGACAACAGGATCAGCAACGCTTGTAATTGACCAATGCCGGGAGAGGATCATGTGATAGGAGCCTGTCGGATCAGTCGACGAGACCAGAATCAGAATGTCTATATCATCATAACCAAACATCTTTGTTTCTGCCTGTACAGATTAAATGCAGCCCTGGAGTTTTCAAACTAAAACCAGGCCAGCTTGGTTTTCTAACAATTGTTTAACAGAGTCATAAGCACTGACCTAAATGTTGGTCTGTTCTTAATGTTCAGCCAGAGCATTATACATTATAATGTACCCAGTTAACAGTAATTCTGCGTAATCCCAGTGTAATGGCTACATAAATGGGGAATTTAAATAGTTCCCCTGCTTAATTTGAACAAATATTTGTGTTCCAGGATTTTAGCCCAGATTTGAACGGCGTGATGGGATCTGACACATACACTGCTTGTGCTGTACAACAGACATTTTGGCAGCCAATCAGTTTCCCCTTTAATCAGCTTGTGCAAATGTATCAAATGATCCGTGTGGATTAGGTTGTGGCATTTATGGCAAACTAATCAAAAAATGCATGCAGGTTAATATTTTCTTTGTTTTCTTGATTCCCTGTTAAATATGGAAGCAAAGTATTGGTAAGTGTATAAGAGAAATGCAGCTAAATGTGATGGTTTCTTCAGATTGGTAGTACAGGCCCATCTAACCTGGAGCTGCTCATGTAGTAATTAAAGTTATTTTAATTCTGTTTCCGCTTGTGTCAAAAAATCAGCTCGGCCATTGTCACAGTTTTCAATTTTAATTTAACTGTCGATTTAATTACCCCCCCCCCCCCCACACACACACACGCACATACTCCTAATATATAGGTTTTGAATCTCAAAAATTATATTAATACAAGGCCACACATGCATTACATTACATTACATGTCATTTGGCAGACACTTTTATCCAAAGTGACTAACAATTAGTGCATTCATGCACACACAATAGATTTGACATAAAGTTGTTTGAAGAAACCTGACAGTGTTGGGCTGAATTTGAATGTCATGTTTGACCGAGAGGCCCTGTGAGTGACACACACTTTAAAAAGACTAGTTGACTGAACAATGTGTTCATGAGCCAAAATGTGGGCCATCGCAACCTGGATTCATGACCATGAGATCTTTTATCATCTCTCAAATCATCTATAAACATAATTAGTCCATGTTGGTGAAATGAGATAATCAAAAAATCGAAGGTACAGTTTTATCTAAATTATCATATTCTTACCCTGTCGCTTTTTATCCAAAGCCTTTCAGTCCGCATTCTCTAATTTTATTCATGCAGCCTTTTTATGTCTGAACTTATAGAAAGATCTTTCCCAAAAAACAAACACTTTTAATTAGATCGCAAATATAGTGTGAGAGTATATAATATATATATAATGCTCCGTTGGATCGTTTTTTTATCTTGCACTTTGGTCTTTGAGAATCGTCTCTTTCTGCCTTGCACAGAGATGCAGTGGTGGGATCCTAACTTTGATTTGATACGTGTTTCATTTAGTTACTCTCACCGATTCATTATTCAGTCTTTTGTTGAGCGTAGCGCTGTCTGCCGTTACACTCTCCGACTCACACGCCATTAGTGTGAAGGCTGTGCCAAGTTGAAGAATGGTAAGGACTGAGATGATAACCGCTCAGAATGAATTCACATCCCAGCTCTGCAACATACATCTGAAGCTAATGAGCCAATAATAACAAAAGAATTGTAAATTGAAAAGCTGCACAGTGCATTTTTGAAGTTTAATTGACTACAACTGGAAAATCATCTTTGATAAAGCTGTCGTCCCTCCTTCTATGTATCCTGCTTTGTGTTGTGTCAACACGGCTCTATAATTCATTGGAGCTCCAGTTCACCGCAATTTATGGGTTCTGTGCATTTCTTCCCTAATGAGGCTTGGGTTGGTGGTCTAATGAAAATATTTGGCGGGCCTGGTGCCGGCAGAGGGCTGTTTAGGAAATAAAGCCCTGTATGTTCAAATGCAATAGTTAGACAAATGGGCAAATTGAGCAACGCAACAGAGTTTTAATCAGGCCAGTGAGATGAAGGTTCATTGAGCGAGCTTAATTCAAGTGGGACTAAGCCCCAAAACAAATTAATTTAGTCAAAGTCAATCAGCTCTGCTATTTCTGTTTGGGCTGTGCCAAAACATAATGGGACAATCAAGCCCCTTCGTTTGTTCTCATGTTCCATAAAGAGTTGGACCGACACTGCTGTGACGGTTGGACCTGGTCTTCACAGAGGTAAGATTAGAACGTGTGAAGTGGAGCAGAGAAAGTTCTGGAGCATTTACTGCTTCCTGATGAGCAAAGAACACAAACATCGGTGTTATGAAGCCAGTCTTCTGTGTCAAGCCTTTGTATAAGTAGAATGTCTGGTTGTGTGACCTCTTTATACGTATAAGTATGTTAACCCCGTGGGCCTCGTCTGGTGCCAGGCGTCTGTGACCTGACTTCGGCCTTAAGGACATAAAGTGTATGATGATGGTGGTGGAGTGAATGAAATGTCAGGAAAAATCGGTTCACGTGAAGAACACAGCAGGGAAATGTCTGGAGCATTCAGGTGAGTCTGGGTAGAGCAGCAGCTAGGAGGCAGGACATAACGCACAAATTCTGCTTTGGAAATCACTTGTTTTTGTTTGTAGCACATCAACCTATTTAAATTTTTTTTGTTAGTTTCTTTCAGTCTTTTAGAAACGGCCCCGTTTTAGTTTGAAAACTGCAGGGCTGCGTTTAAGTTTGGATGGGCAGAAACTGAGAAGGAAATGACGTAGACACTCACAACTTCTTGCTTATTGGGTCTCTTTGGTCATGACACTCACTGATTCGTCACGCTCCTATCACATGATCCCCTTCCGGAAGAAAACAACCAGCTTTAGCCTCAGCTGCCAGCGTAGAACACAACATGGATAATCAATTACACGCAGTACTGTCCCTGTTGTCTCTGCTAACAGCTGTTGTGCCATTAAATTCTGTGTTTTACATTGATACAACTATTTATGTGTGAAGGAGAAAAACAATTATTTGGGCAATGTGCAACAATGTCCATGTCCAGCTGGACGTACATGCCTTCTTGTCATCACCGGGATGTGCATGAACAGTGTACTTAAGTGATCTCCGGGTGTGTGTTTTCAGTCATGTTAGTACGGACAGGGATGAACACAGATTTTAGTTTGAAATCGCCATAACAAAACAAAACATAATCTTCAGATGAGTTAGTGTTGTTCTTTGTTGTTTTAAGCAAAAGCAGCGTTGACTAAAACTAGACTATTTGACTGTTAGTAGAAGTAGTTGTGTCAAAGGGAATTAAAGGAGGTGCTAAAAGTTACACTTGCTCTGCACTTGTTCTCCTCAGCTTGGAAACCCACCAGCAGAACCACAGAGTTTGGAGTTAGGAGGAAGGACCAGATGTTTCCCTCCTTCTCCTACTCTCTCTCATTTTTCAAACTAAACACTCTCAGCTATCCTCATTGTCTGCTTCTGCTCACTGCTCCTCCAGTGTTTTCTTTGTGTCTTCCTCTGGTTGCACTGGTCACACTGTCCTTCTACTTTCAGCTGGCTCACCTTCCTCTGACATGTATCTCACTTCCTTCAGCTCCAGCTGTCAGGCTGCCTTGACCTCTCACTGTGACTGCTGTGAGCTCTGAGTTGTAAACCTGTCTTCTTCTGCCAGACACCTGCCGTCCTTCCATTCTTAGATCGTCTTTGATCTTACATCACTCAATGAGTGCACTTCCTTCACTGACACACTGATGACCTCTTCCCTAAGTATCATTGTTAACTATAAATATAAAGCATCATTCAAGTAATTTAATATTGTTTGGTAACATAGTCAATCAAGCATCAAGTTATTAGAATAATTATAACTCGGTTCAAAGTATATTCAACACAACCAATTTAGTTGAATTAACTCCAATTTATTTTATGATTTGCTTTATTTATTCAATATTTTTACATTTTAATTAGTTTAAAGTCAATATAATTTAATTAATTGTACTCAACTAAAGTAACTAAGTTAATTTAATTAAATCAATAACAATTCAGTTAACTGAATAATTAATTTAAGTAAATTACCATTGATTATTGCATTTTAATTGATTTATATTTGTTATTAAATTTAGTTAATTTAAAGTGTTTTATTATTTTATATAAAAATTTGAAAATGTAAATGCAGGTTGTACATGTGAATCGTAAAACTTCTGGAGTAACATAAACTTTTGTAGTGATAAAAAATGACAAGAGGGTGACTGAAGCTCTACACCTGAGGAGAATTGAACATACAATGCATGATGAGATATCTGTTCAAACACTGAATATATTCAAATTTTAATACAAAAACCAAAATGCAAAAATAAGCAAACATGTTTGAATAGGGGTTGAGATCGAATACATAGAATTACTTACAAACATGAGACGTGTCCCTCCCATTTATATTTTCTACTCTTGATGATGAAAATAAAGAAGTCTAACAGTGTCTCGTAACTCATGTTGTGCAAATATTAGATTAGCTAAATTACTGTCGGACAGTTCTTCTTTAAAATGTAGCAGGGACAAAGTGTTCAGACTGTATGTCACCGCTGACGTTCTGACATACGGAAGAAAGATCTGCAGAGATGTTGCTCTTACATCACTGGATCATGATGGGATGTAATAAAACATGAAGATATGACATTAATGCATATGTGTGCACTTGAGTTTAACCCGCCACATTCGTCATTTTCTACATTTTCTGCTGCACCTCAGCAAAGACCTCGGGTAAACTTCATTTTTAGTCAGATGAGAGCGATGAGGACACATTTCTACCACCGCAAAGTCGTTACTGAATCATTAATACATCTCTCGCTGAGTCACAAATATTATGCATCTCTGTCAACAGTGTCACTTATCCTCTGCTGCTCTGCTCAAGGGAAAGACCAAAATGGATGAGACAGCAATTGAATTTTAATGTTTTTTTTTTCCTTTTTTTCCGCAGCTGTTCTTCGAGTGCTCCCCAGAAAAATTCAGTCTCTTGGAGTGGTGGGTGGAGTGCCAATTTCTCATGTTTTTACAGTATGTCGCTGATGCATGGACGCTGGCTGCAAAAAAACTTCTTAACTAAACAAATAACCAGCTACAATTTTCTGGGGTCAAGGTCCCATATTTGATTCTTTCTTGTTTTTTATTTTTTTTCATTTTAATATCGATACATATCCATGGTTCCAGGGCAGGAGTAGAAGAGCTTTATTTGATGTGACAACGCTCTAAATCACAGCAGAGTTCAGCTCCGCTCCATTTGCCTGTTTATTTTTTTTTTCATTTTCCGCCTTCACTTTGTGAGTGGGTCGACTAGAACACAACAAAGACACACAAGAGAGCAGATGTCTGATTATAATCATGGCGCCATTATCTAAAAATGAAAACAGTCTCCAGAGGAATGTAACCCATTAACCTTGCCAACGTACATCCTCCATATGTCCAGTTCAGTGATGGGCCATGAGAACTCCACTGTGTGTGTGTGTTTGACTGTGTGTGTGTGTGTGTGTGTGTCTGTGTGTTTTAAAATCAAAAGTTGGATCAAGTATAGAATCCTTTGTAAAACACTATGTGAGAGTCTCATGGGGTTGTAGCCTTATTGTACATATGTCCAGTGTTAGAGATACTGCATTTTTTGTTGTTTGCAGATGACACTCCATATTTCAGTAGATGAAGTAAATGTTTTAACACAAAGCCTTGAAAATGAAATGGTCAAACTTAAATGGTGGTTTCATGAAAATAATGAATCTATGAAACTAAAGAAAACAAAGTTCATGGTTTTTGTGAAGAGGAAATGATGAAAAACATTTCAGTGTGTTTATATGGAGTTTATGTTGTATGATTATCTGAATTTAGAGTTTTGAGTGGGATAATAGTTGACATTATGACATGTAAATGTCATATAGCATACATAAATGTAGTGTTCACTTATTTAGCTGATTTAGCTGTTGTGTGGAGCAACATGATTCCTAAACCTAACCCTTACCCTCCACAACCGGGGATAACCCACAAAAGTGAGGAATCAACAGTAATGCTCTGTGTCCCTGTGGAGAGACTCCCCAGACCATAGATCACATCCTCCATCTGTGCTCACTGGGTCCCATTTGCTCCAACAAATACCTGGTGGAGACAAACAATACTGCCCTATAATGAATACGGCACTGGTCCGATAAGATGTGATGATAATCATGATGAAGAGAGCACATCGGGACTTTTAAAACATAAGATCTTGTTGAATTACAGATATTATTAGTTATGTATTAAGCTTAAAGCAGAGCATTACCAGATTTTTTCCCAATTCAGAGGAGGAGGACCATGGAAGAAAAGAAATAAACAATGGTCGACAAATAAAAAAGGACGAATGAAAGAATGAACTTCTGACCTCGTGGTGGCTCAGAAGGTAAATGTCATGGGAATGTACAGCCACATAATGTCCCAACAAGAAGCTGAATTCATGCTGCCAACAACGTACAATCAAGCGTCACATAAGGAAGCGTTTGCAGAGGGTTGAATATGGTCTGTAATTAATTGGGTCCAGACTTTGATTTCGACGTCGAGTGGAGGTCTGCTTCAAACAGGGGTTCGAATCTGCCCCGACAGAAACAAAAGGTTGTGGCCTCGCGCAGTTCTCCCAAAGGACACAAGGCTCCTTTGTCAAGAAGCCTGGTGTTCTCCTGAGCGTTGCTGGTATTACTGAGTTCATGTGAGAGCAGCGCAGCGCCCCGATCCCGGATCCCTGACACACCTCCAGGGCTCCCGACAGATCTGCTCCTTTTCTCACAGGCAGTGTAAAACATAAATTTGTGAAATAAGTAGTTTTCTCTGTGCTGCCCCCGTTGAACTCAAGAATATTTATTGCAGTCATCACAGTCATGCACGTACTATACACTGTAGAATATGAACATGAGGTAGGTTTGGCTTTAAACTCTTAAATCACTTAATTGAATCACATTACACAAAGACACAATGAACCAATGTTTTAATTTGGAAGAACTGTGCACAAACGAATGATGTTCAGAGATACTATCCGAGCAATTCACATTACATTTAGAATTATAGATGTTTATCAGTGATTTGACAAGTTGTGTAGACTACATTATCTATACCTGCTCATCCAGTTCACAGTGTTGGGCAGCCTGGAGCCTTTCTGAGTATATAATCAGTAAAAGTCACCTTATCCTTCACACGTTTAAGGTTACATCCACAACACTACATTTTCATTTGAAAGTGTCATTTTTAAACTAAAACGTCTGGACGATGTCGAAGTTGTCAACACAGCGTTTATTTTTTTAAACAGAAGGTATTTTACAGCAGCAACATAAAAGTGTACACTCAGTAGTCATTATCTTGCATTCTCTCTCCACTCTTTGTTCTTTTTACGACATCTCACCGAGTGCTATGGAGTGGTAGGCATTGGAATGTCAGAACACAACAACTAACATGCCTGAAAACGCATGTCCATGTGACCAATTGCATATACTGGGAATGCTCATCCTGCTGGATTTGTCGAATAATAGCTTTCTATTCTATTGGTAGCCGAGGCCAATGCTGGTTATTCGCTGGAAACAGCGAAGTCAAGCTCGTGACTGATAAGACCAAATCAACAAGCGGTTGTGAGCGCCATCGTCAGTTTCCAAACTTCCAAGTATCTGCCCGTCAAGACTAAAATGCAGCCCCGGAGTTTTCAAACTAAAACTGGCTAGCAGTGTTTCCAAACTTCTTCTTTCTTCATTTAGCTGGTGGTAAAAGGTGAAAAGCGTATGGATGTATTATGGATGTATTATGGATGTATGTAGCCTTCGTCTCCACTTCACTTCCTCTGCATGTTAGGGGAGGCAGTAGCGCAGTCCATAGCGACTTGGCTTGGGAACCGGAGTTGGAGAGGTGCTAGTTCAGCCCTTGAGCAAGGCACTGAACCCCCCAATTGCTCCCCGGGCGCCTTCATGGCTGCCCACTGTTCCGTGCGTGGTCACTGTGTGGAATGTGCTCCGTTCACACGGATGGGTTAAATACAGAGGTCAAATTTCCCCATGTTTGCATGTTGCATGCTGTGTGTGGGACCAAAAATAGGAATCTTTTTGGATACTACTACACAGATACTTGGAGAACGTGGAAACACCCAGAAGGCCACAGCTGATTAAAATCGAGGATCTTGTGAGGGGACAGCGTTGACATCTGAACAACTGTGCTGCTCTCTGTACTCACAATGGGCCTCATTCACCAACCGTTATTAAGAAGAAATCTCTTCTTAAAACCTACTTACACAGTTTTTACCAAGATTCTGCCTTCCACTAATGTTTTCTTATCTGGGATGTGATCTTATGTATCTTCGCACACTGAAGAACACTCTTACACACATTGAAATGCTTCTGTAAAATAATCAGTTCTTGTGTTTTTTACTTTTAATTGCACAGTTAAGATTTAACTTACCATAATTGTTTTAATATTTAATTGTTTTAAACACACTTACAGAATATTTGGTTCATACTATACTAAGATAACACTTTTAAAACACATGAATATGCTTCAGGGAAGATTATTTAGTCACAAAAACAGTCGGTAGGTTTTACAGATTAAATGTGTCACAAGAAAAACAGATCAGGCTCAGGTCGAGTATCCACAGATGCTCAGCTGAGGAATCACCTGCAGTGCTGTGTTTCCAATGATGCGCTGCTCCAGTTCAGATAACTCTGTGCACCTTCCTTTTCTTTTGCCTTCCCCCTCTCTTCTGTGTTTGAGAACTTTTTTACAGTTTAAATCCGGTACGGCGCTGTCTTTAGATTTTTTTTAAATCATTCCTGAATTCTTAAATGTTCTTTTCATTGTGTATTTCTCTGCGTGCACATGCTGATTAGGAAAATGGTGTGCAGATTCGACTTAGAAGACATGGCATTCGTCAATGGATGTGAACAATTCTCTGGTTTAAGAACGCATTATGAATCTGACACATCATCTTAGCCCAGGACAGACGTGGCGTAGACAATATATTCATTCTACTGCAGGGGAATTCATTTGCTGTATTTCAGAACACTGAGTAGTTTGTAAATGAGACGTTGCATACTTTAATACAACCACAAACCTAACTCGACTGTGGCTGTCAGGATCAGGCAGCACTTTCCTCCAATCTAACTGTCTGACTCTTTCAGTGACACAAGCAAACACAAAGCTTGTAAGTGAATCCCTGCTGTGCAATATCCAACCTTGATGTAGCTGTAACTCGGTGCAGACGCTGTTAGATTAAATGTGTGTTCAGCCAGTGATTATCAAACCAATTTCACCCTGACTGTGACTGTTTTTCTCTTTTTTTCCCAACCTTTCTCTGAAGGTTTTCCTTGATCCTTGTGTTTGCGTCATGCTGCAGTAAATTACCTGCTTATCCGAAACACACAGATCTTGGTGCATCTTATCTCATTATCAGTGTAGCTACTAACTGATGTGGTAGACAGCTGGCCTTAATGTCTGTGGAGATTATCAGTCATCCAGGTCATGGTACATCCATGTGCTAAAAAAACAGGTCAATTGGACTTTGTTGCGTTTCTTGAAGACGTTTCACCTCTTCCTCATCCAAGAGGCCTCTTCAGTTCTGAGGGCTTTAATCAATCATCATTAAGTTGACTTTTATCTTTCTCGCTAATTTTTCCTTTGTGTACGTTCACACGTACTCAGATGTATCTGTGGCAAACCTTCACCTCCTGGTCGCTTCCATTCTGTGTGCACGAGGGGGCAAATAAAACATTCAATCCCCAGCATGGCTTCGCATGGAGTTCAACTTTGGTGAACTTTGACCGAGGTTTATGTGGTTGGCCCCACTTTCTTAGTGAGGCAAAATGGAGAAGAACCTGATATTCGCTGTGTCAAACCAGCTGCTACTTTATGATGTTGGACATTCAAATTTTAAACTTCACTAAATCTGTTAAATCTGTTAAATCTGTAACCATGAACATAAACTAATGACAGACCACACAACTGATTTCCATGTGTGTCAGATCCTGCACTGTCCAAAGACAGCAAGCTATGATATGTAATTTGCCTCAGGAGGCGTTCATCATTCAAGTATGTGTGACTGTGTCCTTAAGCTCGCAACATTGAATTAAAAATATTATCCTTTATTTTTAATTTAATGGGCCATATCCAATGTGAAACCAGTCAATTGTCAGATCAGCTTAAAAAAAATACTTGCTTCTAGCAATGTTGATCTAACTTGTCAACTTCAATTTGAACAACCTATGTAAAGGTTCAGCATGTAATCTGTAGGTGAAAGGGTTCTTTTGGCAGTAATTGAATATAGAATAATCCTAGATGTTTTCACTAGTGCGTTTCATCTAAATTGTACCAGTTGTTGTTTTCTTTACCCTAGAGTGTGCCCTTTACATTTAAATACTTTTTATTTACATCAGGAGAGGGTCCTCTCTACGGAGACCACCATGTTTTTTTTACAGCCCAAACTGTACAAACCAGACACGTTTTGAGTTTTTATGAAAACTGAAGCTTCCATTGGTTCATAGGGTGAGGTGAGGGGTATTCTGCTGCAACATACTACTTCACCAGTATATGTCACTACATTCTACACGCTAAACCTTCAATTCATGTCTGTGTTACCTGTTGAGGTAATTTTTTTTTTTATTTGGTCCAAAAATTCCTTTTTTTCAGTGGATGGTGTGGGGAAACCTATAGATGTTTCTTATTTTTATTAAGTTTAATAACTCATCAGATGCTTGAGACAAGTCTGTTTTTGTTGTGGGTCCTATATTTTATTTTATTCTTAACTACAATGATTAAATATATACATGTATACAAATTAACTTTTAAAAATAAAATAACTAATGTTTATTTAAATTGTTTATACCCATAGCTGCACTGATGAACCATTAACATAAGGACATGTATACTGATCAGAGCAGTCCATACACTGACATGACTCCAGAACTTTGTTTACATGAGACCTGGTTAGGTTATTTGTGATCCTGTACTTTCCCCAACCATCAGTCTGTTTGTATGTAATCCTGAGGCTTATCGAATGCATACATTACTTGATTTTTGTCAGGTCAAACAGTTACCTCATCCCAGGGAGTGAGTAGCCTCCTAATAAAGAACCATGTGTTTAATCAGTAGGGTCATGTTATGTTCCCGCTGTGTCAAACTTGAAATTATTGCCTGCAGCACTTGTTTGAATTCCTGTCACGATGTCAATAAAATGTGCTGTGTAAATTTTCTGTGAACTCTGAGCAGCTCTGCCACATGAGTCAGAAGGGACAGGAACCAGTACAGACCTGAGGGTTCAACTCCAGAGGAACATATTGTGCAGTATCATGCACAATTAAGTTATTTTATTTCAATTTTAAGCCTGTGACGGCTTATCATTTATGCTGATGACGATTAATCATTGAACATGACAGCATTAAATAAAAAAATGTTACTGATTTATTTGAAAAGAAAACTGCAGTGGTAATTGTTTCCCTTTGATTATCCACTTTTTGTTACATTTTGGTTCAAAAACCTAATCCTTTAAAGTCAGGGTCTGGTTTGTTTTTTGAGTTGAATCACGAGGAGTGAGGAAATGCTAAGTTACGGTCAAAAGAGAAAACTGGCTCTTGGTATGAAACAGGAAACAAGCCTGTCTTTTAAGTGAACCCATTCTTCCACCCCCACTTCCCCCGGGGTTGTTTTAAAGTGATAATAATGAAAAATCATTATTATCACTTTAAAACGTCCTCATTTCTGTCTTTATTCCTGAAAGACAAAAATCACAATATAGGCCTTTTCAAATCTTCTGTCCATCCTGTGTGTGCAGGGGCTTTTTAAGGACTTTGGGGGCCCCGGGTCACTTTTCCCTTCGGGAAGAAACAAATTAAACACAATACACAGTCTAGAGTTTCAACCAAACCTCTAGTATTACAAAACAATTTACTGAAAGATAATCGCATTTGGTCTAATCAGGGGGCCTCTGACCATTGAGTCTTAACAGTCCCCTGAACATAGCTAATCATAGAATTTAATGGGGTCTTCACAAAATGATTGTTGCTGTGGATCAGTCGGGGGTAATTGCCTGCTTTGTCTACCCTGTTGCAATGTCCCTGTGCATGTGATTGAACATTCAGCAAAGATCGTGTGAAAGCTTTATACAGAAACTACGGCTATTTTTTTGCTATTTTCACTTGCTCCCACGATGTCATTGCAAAGACACCTGTGTAAAACATTGCACACGATTTTAAAGAAAAGCTGCAATGAAATTGCGCCGTATAAATTGTGCTGTGGCTCAGGCGGTAATACTCCCTCACGCCTCTATCCAACTTGTTTCCTGTCTGAGCTTCACACTTGTGGTAAAATTACATAAAACTTGCAGCAAATAAACTTAGTTTTCTATCAATTCAAAAAAAGAAAACATATTGTCTTTGTTCTAATTTTTGTGTTGCCAGTCATGTATTTGTGTTTCTTAATGAGTCAGACATAACAAGACAGGAACCAGCTCTCTTATTCTGCAACTCCATCACATTTAGTTTGAAAGGCTGATGCCAGAACATGTAACTCCATCATCTTATACAGTGTTTATTTGCTTTGAATGTCCCAACTAACTACGCTAAACATGGAATTTATTTTCGGCCAATTTCTGGTCTGAACACATGGTTTGAATATTTGGGTTTCCTTCCTCTTGGTCTTGCCTGCCAAAGTGTCGTCAGAGTCAAGAATCTCCGGTCCTGACCTGGAGTGAACCCTCCCGCACAGCGGCGTGCTGCCCGAGTGAGTGGGCGAACGAGGACGCCAAAATGCCAAAATCAAAGCTGCTTTTGACGCTCGCCCCCGGTGCCGCGTGACAGGCTCCTTCCATTCACCTCTCTTACACTCTCATATATTTCTCTTTTTTTTTTACTCCCCTAGTGTGTCCTTGCCTGCCACTGTGTTATTCTCTGTATGCCTGCTCATTATTTTTCCTTGGAAATGCTTCTTCTCTCTCACTCATCTTCTTCACACACTCGGCCGACCTTCGCTTGGTTCCGTTCAGTTCATCGTTATTTCAAGCACGTTATCTCCTGTGCCTTTACACACAGGCTGGCAGGTTGCAGCAGCTGCTTCTACTTAAACTGGAATCAGTATTGCCGATCGATTCCCGCTCGTCACGGCTGACATGTTCAAACACGTGTAAATACTAACATCAACAGTGGCCCCATTCCAGTAAGTGTCAGTAGACAATGTCCGTGAGTGAGCGTGCTTAACACCAGAGCCCTGGAACTGGCCCATCTAAATTCTTAATGTTATAAATTCCATGTGTGCTTCTGTCCTTTGACAGCTTAATATGTCTGCTGTGAAAAACAGTTGTATTAGAGGTCTGGAGCTGCATGGGTTCCCTCTGGTTGGTGGTCTGGCCTTCTGGTTCTGAGGCCAATGCAGTTTGCCAGAGTTGAGGAAAGAAAGTGTAAATACTGAAGTTGTTATGGCCTAGAGCCAAATAAGGAAGCTTAATTCCAGGCCTCCATTGCTCTCATTGACTCCGATTAACAGACTGTATTATTTCTAGCTGAACTCACTATAATGATCGTTTTAATTCTGAACCTTGATCCATGTGTGATATGTTCTTTTTGCCTCTGATCAAGATTCCATTTGGGATTTGATGCTGTTGTGAATGCGTCGCCGGAGCCAATTCTCCAGATTTTACCCGGATGTCTGAAAACGGCTTAAGGCTGCAGCACACTGTCCCGCCTGTGCACCATGTGTTATCCTGTGTACCAGATTAAATGACACAAGGCCGCAGCTGTGAACTGTTTATAAAGATGGACAGCATTTGGAGCCAATAGTGAGTCAGTTTCATTTGTCAATTATGTTGATGATGTTTTTTAGCATCAAATAACTAGTTAAAACCTACTGTAATAAAAAAACTTGGACATACAGTTTGATAAAAACTATCTAAAATGACAGAAACCATCTAGAAAAATGCTTTGACTTTTATTTTACCTTTCAGTTTGATCCATGTCCCATCCACTAACATGGGAAAGACAGGGTTTGTGACCTATACGGACACTTTGGCTTCACTTTTGGGGCACTGCCCTAACGGCAATCACAAAAATTAAATACAATTATATGCTTCACACAGAATTAGTCTTAATTCTGAAATGTGTTCCTTCACTGATCTTTCCCCAAACGTTACCATGTGCTCCGAGTGTCTAACATAACATGTACATAAAAAAAATCTGGAACACACGTGAAAGATGAACATTTTGAGGATACATTCTTTGTCATTGTGAATTTGCATATATGTTCCTAAATGTTTCCTTAAAAAATATAATAAACATAATACTCTCCTCCTAAATACATATTTGAAATTAGTAGTAGAATCATTTGAAGCTGGCATGGTTGAAATTCTGTATAGATAGATGGATGGATAGATAGATAGATAGATGCTGTTTTATTTAACTCCTCTTCGGTGAATAGTTACTGGGGACATTTGTGCTTCAGGGAACACTCACATCACTTCTCATGGGAAATAATGTTTACTGCCTGACGTCTTCAATTAAGGAAGCTCTGGAGAAGATTAGGAATTTATGGTTAACTCATGGATCCTCCGAGCTGCTTATTATTGGTGACCTTAACCTCATCCGGCGATTCCGGCCACTCACATGAGCACAAACAACAATTTTAATTCAATAATGCCTCAGCTGATATCCAAACCTATGAAGTTAACAATTTCGCAATTTTACTGGATCTCATCCGAAGAAACAAACCTGTCTGTGTTTGTTCCCTCTGAACAAGCTTCTACCAATGATTTCATAGGGTCCCTTGTGTAGTTTTTCCTCTAATCATTATCAAAGCTGAATAATATAAACCACTTGTCTTTCTTTTTTCCTTTTTTTTTTTTTTTTACAATATTTTACTTACTTGTCAACATTTCCCACATTTACAAACCAAAACCCACAACGATGCATAACACAAATTAAGAGGACAAAACAAAGCAAGAATGTCACCACCCAGGCTCAAAATTCCCCTTAAGAAAAACATTGGATCTGCACCAAATTGTACACTCATAAATATCAGTCCCCTAAACTTGTCTGATTTTTCATTAAGGTTCATGAGTTATTCTCAGAAAAATCCACCAAAAACTCCCTTAACTGTGTTAAAAAAAAAGGAAAAACAATTTCTGGATCCACCCTCAGATCCACACAAAGATGAGTTCTTCCTCGAACCAAATTACATCCTTCCACCAAGTTTCATGTTCATCCATCCAGTAGTTTTTGCTTTATCTTGCTTGATCAAACCAACCAACAAATAAACAGACAACAGTGACAACCACAACAACAAAACACACACCCACAAGCTCAAACTCTCATCTGATTCACTAAAATAAAATAATACACTACAATACAAATTAAAACAACACCCCTCCCTCTGCTATTCAGGCTTCATCCCAATCGATCTCGTCGATTGAGTCAACGCCAAAGTCTTTATCTAATAAGTTTCTACATTCATGTTAGTTTGTGTTTAACTGTATCCAAGCAGGTGACAAAATACTCTATGCTATAAATAGTCTATTCCTCTTGTTCACCGTTGATTGAATTTTAGTCTAATTGACTCATTTTCATTTATTTCTCTGCAGGTCTCTCCTGACTGACCGGATTCAGACACTGATGCACCTAATATGGACTCACTCACCACTGTTGTCAGCTGATAACTGCATGTAACCCGACCCCCTACTAATATTTTATTAAAGACATGAAAAAAATGTAAAATGTGTGGTTATTGATCTGCAGAATATAGTTGTATTTCACTTAACCTTGGTTTCAAAGTAATTGTGCACTTTTCCTGGCCACAATTAACCGGTGGTGCAAGAGGGTGCGCTTCACATCAACTGTCTATAAGTGGGGCCAATGTTTTCATGACTTGGACTTAAATAAGGCAAGCGACCATAGACCACATCTGATCCAAACACTTATGCATCTGCCACAAAAAGAGTTAAATATATGAATGTACACATGTTTAACCCACAGTTAAAACTTTGCTTTACATTGTGCATGATCACCTCATGGACGTTCATGTTCGGTGCCCCAGCAGCACCTGTGTGGGCGTCAGATCAAGCCAATCAATGTATATACCTGCTCTTATAATGAAAAATAAGAAGTAGATCATTTTCTTGTAGCTTGTAGCGGTTTTAACTTATTTTTCCCCAAAGAAATTGTTAATGTTGCCCTATTAAATCTCTGAAATGCAGAGGAAGGTGCAGAAATGGGAAATCACCCAAACTGTAGTCTACAACTATGTGCTCTCTAATCTCCATTCTGAAATTGGTTCCGTAGAAAATATACCATAGACATTACTAGCTTTCACTCACGCCCACAGGATGAATAATGTATTGTTGTTACCTGCATTAGTTTTCTCAGTTATTTTTTACAGCTTAATTAGACATATTTAATTTCACAGTTTCGTGAGTGCACCTCATTATAGGAACAACTGATCTTGAAGTGAAAGAAACCTTTTCTTTTGTGATGCATGTGTGTGTCTGTTGAACTCACTGAACAAATAAACAAAGCTGGGCTGGATGAATACAAAGAGCTGAGGATTTACCATGGAAACTACAGAGGACCAGAAACAACAGAGGAAACAGTGATAACAAATGTAATTATTCATGTATGAATTAATTTATTTATCTATACACAATTACTAATCAATCAACAAATTCTTCAAATTAAAAAGGGATTTACAAAAACTACAAAATAGTCTGAGGTTTTGAATGAGATTATCAGATTATCCCAAACCCTGGTTATCAGAGAGCTTCTTACATGTCGTGGCTAATTTGCATTGTTTCACCCTGTTGTAACAGCACAAGGCCCAAAGTGTCACGGAATAGAGAGGTTGAATGGAGAAGCTAAATGACTCAGCAGGTTGAATAGCAAATAGGAAAAAAGGGAAGACAATTTATTAATGAATTCATTTAATTGTTTCTCCTTTTAGGTTGCATTTACACACACACACACACACACACACACACACACAAATGTAAAAAAATCTAATTAAAAAATCTATTAATTAATCAATTGTTGTTTTATTTATTAATGCATATTTCATATAGCACAGTAAATTATTTGTTTCTGTGACATTATCCATAAGAGCGAGTGATGGACAGTAATATTTTTTTGTAATTAAATAGTGAAATAATTCCCATTGAAAGCCTTTTTTACTGCATCACTACACAGCAAACACAACAAGTGTTACACAGACACACAACCAAGCACGACATGAATTTACACTGAGCATCAAAAACATTTCCTCTGTGTGTCCTCTCTTTGGGAACAGCTCCAGGTGAGGAAGTGCAATAGCGCCCCCACTCTTCCACTGCCACCATCACTTATCACTCCAGGACTTTTTCCTCATGAACACATTCTTTATCTATCTCATTACATGCAAGCACATTTTCTTCATCATCCAATTTGAATGATTCAGATTCTCTGCCAAAGACTTGTTTTCCAGTTATTCCAATCACATTGGTTTCTCATAATAAATACTTTAAATCTTTTCAGCAGCAGCACTTCCTATTCACTCGTGTCCTTGTGTCATCTTTCAATACTTGTATTTTTAATGTTTCAGGACCGGTTCTTTCCTCCCCTCCCACCCCTCCATTTTTCTCCCGATTGATGCAATCTGAGGTTGAAGGCCCAGGCCTCCGGAGCTGCAAATTTACCCAGCAGCACACGTCACTAACAGGGGAGCGCAGACATCCCAAAATAGCCTAAACAGCAATTGGTGAAAGGGGGCCCAAGTGGTAGTTAACAAGGACTGATTCTGACAACAAAATGAAGCTCCGCACGTTTTATGTGAACACCCGTCATTTGATGAGTCCCTCGTGCAAACCCTGCTGGCTGATGTGCCTCAGCGATGCTACGGTCATATTTAGAAACAAGTCATCTGAATGATTTTGTTGTTTGACATGTGCCTCTTCACAATTAGGAACTTTTAAATGAGGGCAACCCGGGCTTTAGTGTGATCCCTGAATAAACAGTTACTGTGGCACGGTTGAGCGACATGAAAGGCTGCACTGATGGTGCTGGAACGCAACCCAGCGATTTGCTTATTCAAGTACACACGTTTCACAACTGTGAGGAGAATCTGTTGCATCTGCTTTGTGAGACAGATGGGCCACCATCCTGTCGCCCAAACTTGTTTAAACCGTCCGAATAATTTAGGTTGTCTGAATAATCCAGTTGAAAATCTTGTAGGGCGACGTGTTTCTGTGCGGAAATAAATCAAAATACTCTAAAGGTGTCGCTCCACTCTCGTCATGTCACAGCCAAACTGCCTGCAACTTAACACAACGCCTTTAGATGCTTGCATAATTGTGTGCTGGTGTTGCATAAGGGAGAAGAAATGCAGGGTTTAATTAAAAGCAGCTAACAAAGGCAACAGTCAGGGGTTTTCTCGTTGCACAGCACACACTGCAATTCCTAGAATTTCTGAAAGCATCCCACAGTGGAGGAGCCTTGTTTATGAAGCCTGGCACTGGCCCGGAACTGAAATCAAGGCGTTCGGACTCAAAGAGCCACGCAGAGCTAAAACAACTTGCAGATTAAAGTGTGCGAACTACACAGAACTTCTCATAATTGTTCTGTTGGGTCGCTATTACCCAATTGATGCCAACTAATATCTGTTTCAGTTACGAATCGTGTTTAACATCAGTCTTGCAGCTGTTGTCTGCAAGAGAGCTGTTGATGTGTGCAAGCGCATTAGCAGAGACACAATAACAAGCTATACGTGTGGGAACTGACACTGTTGTTTTGAGTTTGTGCTTGTTTACAGCTCGTAACAAAAAGGCCCGCCACACAACTGAACTCCTGGGGCCTCACCCAGCGTAACCCCACTTTAACCACTGAGTAAATCTCATCAGGTAATTAAATCATTACAGTTGAGTTGTTTATAATAGCCCTACGTCGCACCCATGGTGGGATAAACATGAGCCAATTACACATGTAAAACAGGTGACAACATTCATTTAACACGTACAGTATCTTGTGGAGTTCCTGTCATTTCTCACCACTAATACAAAGATAGCGAGATGGAACAACTGTGGTAACAATGTGTGTGGACCAGAAGGAGCAGTGGTGGGTCACTCAATCAGCTCTGATTGTGTTTTCACTTGATATCGCGTGTGGGATAATCTCATTCAGTTCATTGTTTCATTGTTTGTTCACCTAACACTGAGTTTGGAAGGGAACAGAAGAGGTGGCCAAAAGGGGGAGGGCTGGGGGGGCATTTTTGGGAACTCTTTCTTCTATTTAAGCTCACTGTTATACCTTCATTCATTTTGTGTACAGTTATAATATCTGATCTTTCATTCACGTCATGTGCTCAGGGGATATAATGAATTAAAACCTTAAAGGTCCAGTGTGTAAGATTTAGGTGAAAGGGAACTATTGGCAGAGATTTAATGTAGAATAATCCTCATGATGTTTTCACTAGTTCATTTCATCTAAATTGTATTAATTGTGGTTTTCTTTACCCCAGAAAAGTCCCTTTATATTTAAATACTTTATATTTACATCGAGGGGACCCTCTCTAAGGAGGCCGCCATGTTTTTAACATTAGTCCAGACTGGACAAACAAAACACCTTTTGAGTTTTTATGAAAACTGAAGCTTCCACAGTTTCTTTTTCATGTTTGGAAGGAGAGGGTGAGGTGAGGGGTGTTCAGCTGCAACATGCACTAAATACTACACTCTGTACCTTTAACATTTAGTATAATGATCAAAGCTCTGTCAGTAGTTTTTTGTTGGGGAATGAATCAGGTTTGAAGCTACATTGGAAAAACATTGCCACAACAATTTGGTCCACCTCAAGAAAAACTGTGTGAATGTATTTTCGAGGTCTAAGGTTTCCCACAATGTGTAATTTGATACTACGTCAATCAGTTTGTGCTTTTATTCAACACACTGCAGATATAATTCTATCACAGCAACAGGTTCCACTAAATCCTGCACTGCATTTGTTTGATGACAATCATAATTGTAACCCACACATTCAAACTCAATGATGAAAACTAATTGAAGAGACTCCTCCCAGGAAGCCTTCAAGAAGAGCTCTCTTTTGAAATTGTTCATCTAAAATATTTGAAGGACTTAAGGCATCTACTAAGATATCTTTTATTACGTAATCTATTTTCCACATCTAACACAATAGATCTGCAGGACACTCTACATTGGTTGTTGATAAAGACTCCTCAAAGCAAATCAAAGTTAAATTATTCCCCCATTTATTAAAGGTTACAAAAATATATCGGAGCAGCAGTAACCTTCTAGATACTGTATCACACACAGAAAATATATTAAAAACATAATCAAAGGTGTGCATATTGCAGAAATAGAAAGAAAACAATATAATTTCCAGTTGCTCATTTTAAGGGAAATATTCAACACAACAAAAACAATCTCAGAATGGTCTTAGATGGAGCAAAGCTCATGCAGGCCACGTGAATGACTTGCAGACATGGATCTGAGTGATGTTAACAGGATGATGTCTGACTCACACACTAGGTGGCAGTACAGCTTTGCATGGCACAAATAAAAACATGTCTAATAATCATACAGAAAACATTTCAACAGTGAATGAAAAACATTTGATGCTTGGCCTTGATATGAAGACATGAATCATTTAGTGTGATGGTTGTTATTATCTTACTGCTAAAGCAGCTGTTCACTTTAAGTTATGAAAAATGAGAATCCAACTTGCAGCTAAAACTCAGATATGTGAACATATCCCACATTTGAGAAGGCCGTAGTTATACCGTAGTCATTTCAAAGTCTAAGTTCTGTCAGAATTCTCACTTACTCACATTTTGAAATGCAATTGGTAATAATAATAATCTCAGAAAAGATCAGGGGACAGATCCTCGATTGTTTTCACTTACTTAAAAATTGAAAGATTTCTCAGAGAACAATTCATGGGTTGAATTTAAAAAAAAAAAAAAATATGTTTAGAGGATTGATGTCTATGAATTTGGCCTTGACCCACTGCATCAAGATTAAAATATTATGATATTATGAACCATCAAGTATGTTGCTGCTGAGCTGGAAACAAGCAGAGGACGAAATAATGCACCCTGGACCGGTTTCATGCTTCTCTAATTGTGCGTATTGTAGCTCATTGATAAATTCTACATTCAAGGTCTCACATGGTCTTGAGGAGCCAACCATAACCTAAATTGAATAAATATTGCCAGAGGGCTGCTCTTCTGGTGAAAAAAGGCACCAGTCATGCAGAGCATTTTCTAGTCATATTCATAATAAAACCCAAGATATGGTTACACACTGGCCAGGGAGGACATCTAGTGGTTTGCTGCTGCATGGTCTACTATCTGGTATCAACAGTGCCTTAGAACATTTCCCCTGAGCATATTAGGATATGTTACCCTTACTAGCTAAATACTATATGTAACAGGAAGCTCACATGATAGCTGTGCAAACCATCCTTATCAGGCTCTGCAGCTGTGGACGTCATTGTAAAAACAAACATTAAATACAGAGAAATGAGCATGATGGAAGTAGTTAATACTATTTCAGCCTCCAAGGCAGTTCAATGCTGCCTGGTCCAGGTCGGAGGAAACCACTGACAACCTCGTACGTAACAAACACGGCAACCCCAACAGGGAATGCACGCAAAACGCTGATGCCCAAGCTTCTGTAGAAAACCCCGACCCCTTCCACCCGCACCGTGTCAGTCAAGCAGTGGATAAAACTTCTGTATTGCCTCGGCCCCCGAATGCCGTCCATCTGCAGACGGGATTTGATGACATCCATGGGCGTGGCTACAGTCCAACCCGCAATTCCTGCTGTTCCACCGGCCAGCATTACGCCGCTCCAATCTGAAATGAGAAGATGCTGATGTAAAAGGGAGACATCGTATCCTCAGGGAACTTGTAACATAATTAGGACGTTCTTGGCTTCTGCATGTTTGCCTTGTTGTGTTTGCAAGCCATGGTTTACCTCAGCTCATGCAACACTTTTGATTTACTGTCATACAAAGGAGCCGACAAGCACCAACAAGGACGGTTATTAAATAATCCTATTGTCAGGAAAACTGCCATACATCTATTAGATATGAAATGATTATAATAAATGTGTTTATTTTTAAAGAATGAATTAAAAACACTAGAACATGCATTAAGCCTTAACATGCAAGAGGCGTCGTGCTCGGTAATCATTCAAGCAGCTTCCCCAAAAGAAAGAAAAGGCAGAGCGTGGTGGAAAGGTGACGTAGGCTGCATTCATCTCTGGTATTAACATGCTTCTGGTGTGATCCGACAAGTGGACAAGACTCTGGGCTCACATCATTTCACACCTGGTAATAGAATGCGTCGAGACATCTGTCTCAAGTGACCACTTTCCTGCTCTATATGCAAATGAACATGGTCAGAGTGTTGTTGTTTCAAGCCAGTCTGCCTCCATTGTCAATATTTGTGTATGTTTGTGTGTGTGTGTGTGTGTGTGTGTATGTGTGTTAGATCCCGTCCAATATCCGCTGCCGATATAAGAGGGTAATCAGTCATTCTCAATGATTCTTAAGATGTCATAATCAAACCTTCATGACACAGAAATGTAATTGAAACTTGATATTTTAACATTTAACCAAAAACGTATAAATAAATAAGAAGAAAACACATCTGTAACCACTGTAACCATGTTCACAGGGAAGTAGACTTTACTCACCTGGACTTTTCTTGCCACTGTGTGTGAGTAATTCACAGCAAACGGAATAAGTCCAAAAGTACGTGGCAAACGATGGCGCATCTCGTAGTATGAGCGGTAGTATTCCTCTGTAGAGGCCCCGGAAACCCTCTTCTCTAATAATGCTCAGCAGACAGTGAATTGGACCATGGTACTTAGGTTTGGGCATGTTGGGTCCTCCTCGCCTGGACTCGGTTTGACACTGCAGTCGTACTTTCACGATGTCACCTGGAGCCAGCACTGAAGTCTGTTGGATAAGGAGATAAGGGAACTCTATCAGATTTCTCAAAACGGGGACAGATAAAGATAACACACAACGAGACTTTGCATTGTAAACAACATGGAAGATGGAATGAATCAAACATTTCCAGGCAGTTGATAAAATTGTCTCCATTACCTGAACTACACCTGCCACCATACCAGACAGGAAGATATCTAGTTTACTGTTTGGAGCCGTACAATCGACTCCTCGTGCCTGGTTCAGACACTGCAGGCAGTTCCTGTATGTGCCAAATACTACAGCGGAGGTCACAGAGATCGTGCTGATGGGTAAGGACATGCCTTTGAAGAAGCCATACACCTGATGACACAAAAAAAGAGGGACACCAGTGAGAAGAAGTAAACAAAGCAAATCTGAAAACTGTATCACTCCATTTTTAGCTATTCAGTTGGCTTTAAGTGCCCGTCTGTGAAAATCAAGATGACTTGTGCCTTTAATATGATAAAAGACATTATGAGTAAAATACACATTCAGAGTCATTGCAGAGTATTTCCACTTTAATACCGCAGTGAATAAATGCCAGTCTGAAAAAAAAAAAGATTCAAACAGCCATGCAGGTTTTGTGACTTCACAAGGAGGGGCGGGGGCCATGTTAGCATATTTGCATCACCAAAATGAGTAAGGAGGGTGTATAGTTACATATAGTTACATTTAGAGAATTTTAAAGGTCCAGTGTGTAAGATTTAGGTGAAAGGGATCTATTGGCAGAAATTTAATGTAGAATAATCCTCATGATGTTTTCACTAGTTCATTTCATCTAAACTGTATGAATTGTAGTTTTCTTTACCCGAGAAAAGGCCCTTTATATTTAAATATGTAATATTTAAATACTTCATATTTATATCGAGGGGACCCTCTCTACGGAGGCCGGCATGTTTTTTTAACATTAGTCCAGACTGGACAAACTAAACATCTTTTGAGTTTTTTTACGACAATTAAAGGCTACCATAGGTTCTTTTTCATGTTTGGAAGGAGAGGGTGAGGTGAGGGGTGTTCAGCTGCAACATGCAATTTCAACACTAGATATCACACAATTCTACACACTGTACCTTTAAGGCCATTAGGGGATTTTTTTCCAAGACGAAACCTTTTAAAACTGTAATTTTGAGGAACAAAGAAGAGTTTCAATCTCACTAAGGATCCTGATATAAGAAATCCGGCACATTTAGGGAACTGATTTCTATAAGTGCATGACATTTGGTGGAGCTTGATTAGGCCTTGGCAGATGCATGAGCTCATGAGTTTCATTCTTGTTGCCACTGTTTCCTAACCTCGAGTGACACATTCAGAAACAACTGTGAATGTTTATTATAAAGCTGAAAAAAAAAGTTCCACTTACCCCTTCTTTCGAAAATGTCGCAACAGTACACTGCCATATTCCAGTAAACTGTTTCTGGGTCTGGATCCGGACCTAGAAAGATTAAGACTATGCTGTATTCATATTTCTATTTTTTAAACACCTATATTGAGTGTTTCAAATACTTGCTACATACCCGCACTGTCTCCAGAGGGTAGCCCAGAGCAACTCCACAGGCTCCTGTGTAATTACATAAGACAACACAAACACTGTGAAGCTCAACCTTACTGACTTTAAGTGCAGCCTGTGTGATCATGTACAGCTGACGGAACGTCAAGTGTAAATATTTATTGCTCATTAGACATGACCTTGTTTTAATGAATATGTGTGATTTCGAGATAAGTTGATCTGTGTATTGCTTGTTTTCTGATGTCTTGACTTAGAAGTAAATTTGACCCATTCAAGTCATTAATTAAATGACCAGAAAACCAGTCAAGCCTGTTGACCCTGTTTGAAATAATTGTTCAGTGTAAAGTTGACAGGACTTACATTTCAGGTCAGTTTACCTCTACGTCTAATATAATAACCCTCATCCAAAATTATATCGAGATAAAACATTTCATATGAGTCGATGTCAATAATTATCAGGATAAATGTCACATTATTATTATTCATTCTAAGTTTAAAGACTGACTTTTTTTCTCAGTGAAGATTGTCATTTTTTAACATAATTAATATACATTTTAAATATTTTTATCCTATTTTCAGGGTTTTTTCAGAGTAAGCTTTTAGGGTTAAGTACATTTATTTTTTAAATGTACCAATTGGGCATCTAATATAACTATATATATCATTGTACTTACACAGTGACAATAACGATCTCTTGAATGTTGACTCTCGACACTTGATAAACACAAATCTGAGGTAGATCCTGAATGTGTTCATACCATAGACTGTGTTTATACACCATGCATAAACATTATCTTGTATCGATATGCTTATTGAACCTGTATAACGTTGCTAGTGATGATAATCATCGATATTGTTTCATTGCCGAGCTTTGCAAGAAACAAACACTACTTATTAAATACACATACAGATATATCATGTAGAAATAGAAGTAGTTTGAATGTGCTGTCCTGCAGTCACATTCACCGACAGCAGCTAACTTAGCCATGTAGCAAACACTGCAGCCTCCTTACTGTTGACGTTCAATCCAAAACTAGCTAAACTAGCATCGTAGCATTTACCTGCCAGCGATCCGGAGACAAAATCAATGAGCTGCATGTCGTCAGATGGTGACAGGTCCGCAGGTAGTTATCGGATGAGAGTGCATTCTTCCCTCCGCTTCATACAAACCCACGATAACCTTCAGCGTGCTGCTGTTACGTGACGTGAGGAAGGAGGAGTGTCACGCTCTCAGCCAAACAGCAGCGCTTCCGGGTTTAGCCGAGGGACCCGCTGTGACTGCATGGGTGGAAGACCTCAGAGACATCAGCATCAAATCATGTGGGAGCCAAACATCATTAATGTCTCGCGTGTTTATACTCTACATCATAAAATATCTGTTCTTAAAGCTTCGTAAACTTCGTTAAAACTACATCATTTCCTGAAACTGCACATTTAGAAATACATAGAATGTTAGAATCAAAGATAGAATCAAAGATGTCGTCTGGTACTTTATTAAACCTGAGGACGTTGTCCTTGGATATCTGATCAACTGTATTATTCTAACTGAGGAGAGTATTCACCCTCCTGTGCCACTGCACTTTCCTCTACAAATAATATTTTCACTGGTGGTGAATATTTTTTTTTTTTACATTTTATTAGATTATATTGCCTATTTTATTTTCTTGTCAACCTCATTCTGATGCTGTAACAAGTGACTTTCCTCGATAGATGGGATCAATAAAGTGTATTTTATCAGATGTTTACTGATCTTCACTCTTATCTAAACCTGTTTATTATACTATACTTATGTGTCTCTGCTTCTATGTCTATTGGGTTTATCCCTTGCTTTATTTGTCCAGTAAAATTATATATATATATAAATGTTTTGTATTTTTATTATATGAACTATGATATATTATGAAGATATATTATATTCTTCAATAATCACTTTGTAACTGTAGCTTTTTTTTAAAGGTGTTATATAAATAGAGTTATTATAATGTTATTATCATATGTATACTAGTATATACCTGATTTCTTTCTATATAAGTTTTTTTCCATTGAAAAAGTTGTTTAAAAAAACGAATAAATTGTGACAACTGTTAATCATCTTTGTAGAAATAACATTCACTGTTGACACAACTGTCTCCATCTACGCACGCGGATCTCTGGACCGTCCATTCAAAAGCAAAACATCACACGGGACAGATTACGCATCTCGACATTGGGAGCCCTTGCAGGCCCTCAGCCAATGAGCGGCGAGGATTATCTGGAGGAAGCGGGGTGTCGGCGTTGCCTCTCCGCTCTGATTGGACAGAAACTCGAGCCGACGCCGGTAACTCCCGCCTCTTCTCCTAGCTTGCTGCTACAGCTGCACGGACGGAGGAGCGGCCGCCTGTCATCGCCACTACGGTTCATGGAGGTCGAGTAGGAGAGCAGCGGACTTTCAATCGGTTAAACAGAGGACGAGTTTCAGCGACAACCGAACTGTAAAGACTTGTAGCCAAGAGACTCGTAACTAGCTAGCCGCTGCTAACAGATAAGCTAGATTTAACAGTAGCTGTCAGGTGCTTTAAGAAGTGAACGGTTTCTGAAATCAAGGTTTCAAACACATCCTCTTCATTCAGACCACGATCGAACCATCCCTCAGCCGAGAAGAGACGCTGAAGAGCGGCGATGGACTTCGTTGCAGGATGCATCGGAGGTAAGCGCTTGTTTCACCCACTTGTCTTATCGCTAGCTAGATGAGCACACTTGCCAAGCGGCCACCTTGATCCGAGACCTCACAGGTAGTTCACCCACTTCGCCCGGGCTGACGTGCTCCTCTTTATTCATGCTCCAGCATCACACAAACCTATGTGATGCAACTCTTTCTCGTGATTTCAAGTGCATTTTCTAAATTCCACCGCAGGACGGCACACTTCAGCAAACAATGTCATCTCCCTGCATCTGACCTGCTGCTGGGACAATGAGTGGGTTGTCACTGGGTTATTGTGTTTTCAGCTGCAGGGTGAAGTTACAGTGATTACAGGAAGTTTGTTATTGTAATTATCCCTGTAATAGATTTGTGATCGCTAAAGGTTTTTGAGGAATGAATGAATGAAAGTACCAGGCAGGTTATTTGTAATAAAGGAAACTCCAACCTTCTTCACTTCCCCCCCTGGTGTCACATGCGCAGCCTGTGGAGAGAACTGAAAGTAAGCAAACGCTACAAAAGTGCAACCCGAGCTTTCGAGCCATGATGGCAGAGCTGTTTTAAGTTTCCACACAGGCCACAGGCAGGTAGCATGAATCAGTGCACACCCCTCCACAGACCAATCCCCTGCTCCCTTTTATTCTCCTGTGACTGACATGGCACACCATGTGGTTTTCCACCCTCTCACATTGTCGTTGATCTAAAGACAACCATCTCAAATGTCAAAACAAGGTGAGCCAAGTGTCATGGTGCTCGGGACAAGTGAAGTTGGCAGGAAGGTTAAGCGCTCACGTGCCTGGACATAAAGGATGGCCGGTAACACATTAGGTTCGTTATTACAACCATGATGCAACATCCTCCTGCTGCTTATGTTTTCTTCTCGCTTCAGTTGATACCAGTACATTGAGGTCAATGACCGCTCATTGTGTCAAACACATGCCGGCTTACAGCAAGAACTCACTCCTGATAGGCTATTTTACAAATAAGTCATGTGACAATGCAGGTGCTTATAGGATTAGCTTACTGTTTGTTTACTGAGGTGACCCAGGTGGGTCAGTAACTTCAGCCCTGTTTTTAATTTTCCTTCATGTCTATTTGGCCGCATATTATTTTTTGAAACAGTTTAATTCTTTACCTGACCAAGAAATACAACCAACACTGAAAATATAACAGGAAAGCAGGAAAGCCATTCTGCTCATTGATCAGCAACACTGCCCATATCATAATAATATTTGACATTTTATGGCATCAGCGGATATCTAAGAGGGCAGGTTTATAATCTGCAGGTACTTCTTCAAGTGTTAGTTTCCTGAGATAAGCTCTGGTTAACTATTAACCACACGATATGTAGTTTTCTGCCCCCATGCGTCTCTTAATCAAAATAATAACAAAAGATCATGGGAGACGTTGTCTTTACCTCCACTACAGCTTCTTCTATTTAGGATGTCTTCAGTATTAATTCAGGTGGTTTTTATTGGGAGCTGAATTGGAGGGGCTGCGAGGCGAGCTGTTGCCAATGTTTGTTCAACTCTTTGACAACTTTTGATCCAGATGCCAGATGATATAAAACCCTTCATTATTTTAAAATATATAGTTTAAACAACCAAGATCTAAACACTGTAACATAAAAACAGACACTGTCATATAAAAACAGACCATTACTTAGATTACAATTACAGATTTGAGACCTCTTAATGTTGGAAAAGTTATTTACACCTTTTGTTGTTGCGTGTGTTCAGGATAGGAACTGTTTATAGGTTTCAGGTGAGAAGCCCAAACTGGCATCTCATCAAGGGCATATGCTGTGTTAACCCAAATTATGTAACGCTCAAAGATGTGCTCAAGAAAGTTTGAGAGGGTGACAATGCCCTGTGAGCTGGCTGCGGCTCAATATGGCAGCGTTGCCATGGGGGAGATGGCAGCATGCTCTAAAATTACACAACAGTGCCAGAAGCAAAGTTTGTGGGCGCAGGGGCCAGATGGAAAGGCCTGTGCACAGTAACTGTAAGGGTGATGAAAAGTCATCAGAGGTTTGGAGTGTCTCACGCCTATGATCTTATTATGTACGATTTCAGAGAACCTCTATATGAGATCAGTGTGGATGTGCAATAAAGGGAGTGGTGGGGTGTGTGACACTGAGCAAGCCCAGTGTGAAACCAAGACACAGATAGTTGTGTAGAATATGCCTCCCAGCAAAGACTGTCGAACATGTGCTGTACTTTCTCCACGTTTAAATACTGCAAATCAGGTCGCGCAGGTTTTCCATGATTAGAAGTCATTATTGCACGTAAAGCAGTTAGGTTATTAACCAGTGCAGAGAGAGACAGCGAGTGTCTCTCTCTCTCTCTCTCTCTCTCTCTATGTGTATGCATACACATATATATATATATGCATACACATAGAGGGGTATATATGTATATATATGTATATATACGTATATATATGTATATATATGTATATATTAGTTTTTTTTACATTGGAATTATGGCACATGTGGCTAATTAATAAGTTACAGTGTGTATGTTAAAGACAAAATAGGCACTGAGAAAAGACTTTACTTTTTTGTTCGATGTTTAATTGTAGTTTATGTCAAACTCTGTGAAAGTAAATAAATCAAATCCTGCATTGAACCTCTCTGGGTTAAGTGCAGGATCGTATCACTATTGTCCTGTAATATATTGATTATCGCAAAATGGCTGTATCGTGACATTATCATGGGCCATGCATTGGGTATCATATCGTGTCTGTAAGTAGGTTAATAATAACTTGAGGTGAAGTGGCCAGTAATTTCAGATGCCTGAATGCTATGAATAATTTGTTTTAAATTGGTGAAAAAAACATTTGATATAGAATAAAATACTAAAATCAATCATATCTTTCCACCTCTCAGGCCCTTCCTGTTTACGGTGTTAATTTGAGGACTCATTTTTATTTTCCTTTGTGTCTTCAGGTGCTGCTGGAGTCTTGGTTGGACACCCGTTTGACACAGTAAAGGTAGGAAATGTTTATTTTTTTAACGCACAGGGAAATTTCTCACATTTATAAAAAAAATTCCAACTGTTAAATACAAACAATCAACCCTTTCTTAACTTTCATACATTTGTTTCATTAATGTTCCTTTCCCAGAAACAAATTTATCTAATGCTTAGTTTAAGTTCGTTCTATTTCTTCACAACTCAATGTATGCATCTAATTGACGTGAACATAATTCATTAACATTTCCTGTGTGAAACAGTAATGATGTATAGTAGTTGTCCAGGGTTTAATATGAAGAGTGTCTCCTCGTGCAGGTGAGACTGCAGGTCCAGAGTGTTGATAAGCCACTGTACCGCGGGACCTACCACTGTTTCCAGTCCATTATCCGGCAGGAGTCGGTAGGTGGATTTATTTTCCAAACAAATCTAATGCTGATGTTTGTATGTAGTCATAACACTGGCATGAATATTATGTTATGTTTGGAATATTTGTGTTGCGCAACTGTATTTAACAGTTCTTCATTGTTTGGAGTATATTGAAGTATTGTCAGATGGGTACGAGTCATATTCAAATACTCTTGGTTTTATGACTGAATGAGTCACCTGATGCCATAAAGCCAAGCTGGGGAACATTCCTGGTGGAAATGAATGTAGTTCTGTAGAATCAGGTCAGGTCTGTTTGGTTTGTTTATTTTCAAGCTCAAAGGTTCAGTGTGTAGAATTTAGTGACAACTAGTGGTGAAGTTGCAGCTGAACACCTCTCACTTCACCCTCTCCTTGAAAACATGACATCTCTGTCACCTCTGGTAGCCTTCAGTTGTCATAACAACTCAAAAGGGGTTTAGTTTGTCCAGTCAGGCTACTGTAAAAAACATGGTGGCCGTAGAAAGGACCCACTCCCAATGTAAATATAAAGTATTTAAATATAAAGGATTTGTTCTCGGATAAAGAAAAAAGAAAACAACAATTCATACAATTTGGGTGAAACACACTAGTGGAAACATCACTAGGATTGTTTTATATAAAATTTCTGCTGATAGATCCTTTTCACCTAAATCTTACACACTGAACCTTTAAGAAAACCATCTGCAGCCTGAGAAATGACTTGAACTTACATTACAGGTTTTGTTATTCAAAGATTGCTGTAACATTTTTGTTCGGAGGGAAAATGAAGGAAAACCTGGGCGTTTTCACACTGTGAGATGTAGACCAAGAACTTTGATTGTGTTAATCCCACAATATAAAAAAATGATGACACAGTTTAAAAAGTTTTTTAAGCCGCTTGTCTAACGTGCCATCTCTCTCTTTCTCCACAGCTGTTTGGTTTGTACAAAGGCATTGGGTCCCCCATGATGGGCCTTACATTCATCAATGCTATAGTGTTTGGTGTTCAGGGAAACACCATGCGTAAGCTGGGACATGACACCCCCATGAACCAGTTTCTTGCAGGTGCAGCAGCAGGTGCAATCCAGTGTGTCATCTGCTGCCCCATGGAGCTGGCTAAGACCCGCATGCAAATGCAGGGCACCGGGGAGAAGAAATCCTCCAGGAGGTTGTACAAGAACTCCCTGGACTGCTTGGTGCGCATCTACAACCGTGAGGGTCTGAGGGGCGTGAACAGAGGCATGGTGACCACGCTTATCCGCGAAACACCTGGCTTCGGAGTGTATTTCCTAGCCTACGATGTGCTGACGCGTAGCCTTGGCTGTGAGCCCAACGACCGTTACATGATCCCCAAGCTGTTGTTTGCTGGGGGCATGGCTGGCATCGCCTCCTGGCTCTCCACTTACCCCGTGGATGTGATCAAATCGCGGCTCCAGGCAGATGGGGTGGGTGGAGTAAACCAGTACAGCAGCATCGCTGACTGTGTGCGACAGAGTGTTAGGAGAGAGGGCTACATGGTGTTCACGCGGGGCCTCACCTCCACGCTGCTGCGAGCCTTCCCTGTGAATGCAGCTACCTTTGCTACAGTCACCCTCATTCTCATATATGCGCGGGGAGTGGAAGAGCGACCACAAGACTGTGAGCAGGCTCAGCCAAGCCACCACGCACAGATACAGCAGCAGGCTCAACCCTCCAGCCTGTGACCGCACAGAGATCCTAAACCTGGGCACTTTACAAGAGCGTGGAAAGAAATAACAATACAAATGAACCGTTTGCTAGCCAGTCATTCCCAGTTTTGAGTCAGAAAATATCTGGTTTATATAAAACTCTTGTTTTTACTTCATCTCACAAAGGAAACAAAGGAAAAACAACATATTTATTTTTAGATGAGATTTAAGTTTAGGTTTGCCTCTAAAGTTGCAAACTCGTTATGGGGATGGCGTTGTCTCTAATAACATTAATCAATAAAATTGAGATATGTAACATGAGATTCATGAAAGCTTCCAACAGCAGCCTTTATTTCCACTGAGTTCGACTTGTTACTGGCTGGGTAGTGTGTACAGTGTAGACACTCACAGTTGATATCTTGATTTGATATATCTTGAAATGTGCAGTGTTTAACTGCACCTGTATATAATGCTGATTTAAATTTGTTTCTTTTTAAATGTATATTGGAAACAAATTTTCCTGCCTTATAATATCAAACCTTTATTTTGTGTAATGGCGCAGAAGCACCTTTTTCCTCTTCAGAGGAAATAGCGAGCTAAGCAAGAGAAAAGGAATGTAGCATGTGACGTAAGGAACACACCTTATCGCTTCTGTCCGCTTTTAAACCAAAACCAATATAGCAGCTATGATACGATTATCCCTAACGCACTATCAGTCCATTCAGCATATAATTACCCTTTGTGGACAAAGATCATCTGGTCTGAAGGGCTCTTCAAGTGCTAAGTGTCTGCGTGTGAATCAGACCTGTAGGGGGCGTTATGTTTCTGTCTTGTTTGGCATGTTGTGTTTTTTTCCAAATAATGTGACGTTTTATCTTTGTAACTTTACTGCTGTATTAAATACCTATTCCAGATGTAGAACATGGCGTGTCATGTGGCACTGCACTGGTCACATGACTTTTTATTTTATTTGTTTGTTTTACTTCTTACAAATAAAAATGAACTTTGAGTATATATTTTAAAGCAGCACATGATGCAGTTATTGCAAGGTCATGCTAGGGTTGCCCTTAACAGTTCTGTAATGTTTTTATTTTTAATTTATTTAAAGATTAAAAGGGGCTAACAAAAGTTCTAGAATTTATGATGACCCTCATTTATTTCACTCTTGGAGGTTAGGGTTTCTGATGGTGATTGAAATTGTTATCTCTCAAAGGGTGCAGGAAGAATTGTTTTATTATCTTTATTTACCTGAGACAAAAGGCCTAAATTACAGTTAGTATCCCTGTGGAAGAATTATTATAATATTTTTTTTAATTGACAGATGTTTCTTTTGTGTACCAATCATTGATATACTGTGTTTAACCATCTGTATTGGGGCTTTAATGAGATGTATTTATTTGTGGAAGTTACAATATTAGCCATGTACAGCTATTATTAATGAGTGGGAATTGCCTGCTTTCTGCATGTGCGTGGTCAGATGATTTTTCTCTGCATATTTCCGTCTGAATGTTTCTCGCTGCAAAGCAATCAAGAGTTTCTCCCCCAGTCATTTCCCATCAGGGCAGTGAATCATCAGCTCGACGGATAATCTGCTCCGTCTAAAGTTGCAAAACTGGAATCTATGACTTGACAGACGAATGTAAAGCCTGTTTTAACTCCGGGATGTTCTGATTGAAACCCTGAGGAGGAGAAAGTGTTTTTTGTGAATCCTGTTGTTGGAATTTAAACATTACTTGTTTAAATAGTTCAGTGCTGCTCAGACATGTGAAAAAAATCTGTGGTTGTGTTGCGGTTTGATAGTCGGTGATGAGGCCGGAGAAAAATGCAAAGGGGAGTGTTCAGTCATTATTTCCACCTTGTGAAAATTGACTGTCAGATGGTGTTTTTAAATACACACATCTGCAAATGCCATTTAACGGCTAATACAAAATTCAGCTCATGCGCAAGATGCAATATGTACAGGATGTAACTGTAGTAATGTGAGATTGTTTTGAAGTGACTGGTAATGTAAATATATACATATATAACATATTTTTCAGTATAAAATAGTTGTGTGGTCCCTGAATGTCAGAGTCTGAGCAGGTTTTAAAGTCTCCATTTGATTTGAGTTCGCTGCTACACTGAAGAGGTTTTGACAGAAGAGCTGCACCATGATATTTTTGTAACATAGATGTATACATAACCTGCTTGTCTCCATTTGTCACTGAGGATCTGTACAAATGGGTAAATAAAAATGATTCAGCAGCTGCGTGTCTTTTTAATGGAATCTTGTTCTGGAAAAATACAACATCTCACATGATATAATATGTAACTCATAACTAATTGCATCAACACATTAGAGCTGTGCAACATTAAGTGAAACAGACATATTTGCACATTCATACAGACGCAATGCACTTGAACACAGAAATGATGTCAGAGATAATGTTCGTGTCACAATACATGACTGTCCAGAGACCTGTTGTTTTTCCCCCTGGTTTACTAAAGCTCAACAAAGTTGTGACATAACCATCACATTTGTAATTAACTAATTTGATTTCAGAGGTAAAAGATAAAGATCACAATGAATTTTTACAAATGTTTAAATAATTGGATTGGCCGGGACATACAACTGCAGGGTGGTAATTCTTGTTTTAAACTTGTCTGGCGAGTTCCTGTTTTGGCTCTTTCTTCATCCTGTCATAGACCATTCAGATTTCTTTTGTCCTGATTTTAACTCATATTTATATCACACATCTCATAAAGTGTTAATCTTGTGTCTAGACATAATAAGTGAGAGCTTGTATAAGTCATTTATAACGAACTCATTTCACATTACAAGGTGCTGCAGAAGAAAGGAGCACTGTTCTCACTGTACTCACTATTCTGAGTTGAGCTGCAAACCTGTTGGACTGGACCGCAGACTCAAGTCATGATAAGATTAATGGTTTATTTAATGATTTGTTGAATTGTCGATGACTCCATAGTTTAATAAACTGACCCCTGAAGACACAACTTTAAAAAAAAACTTAAATGTCTAAAATGTGTCCCTTTTTACAATTTGCATGCTCTTTACAATTATAGTCTGATATCACCTTTACACCCCATCTTCTATAGTTCACAATTCCCCTTTTAAATTCTGTGTACTTCCAAAAATAATGTATATTGAATAACTTGTTTTGATCGTGTGTGCTGCCCAGGAGTCAGAGGTGTCAGGTGTTTAATACTTTGAAAAGGCCTCAGCTTGATATGAGTGTGGTCACTTAAAATTCAACACTAACACTGAGGGGCCACTTGGTTCCGTGAATTAAGGATATAAATAAATGTGTTTGCTTCATCAGTGTGTCCTGACTATCTTTGTGTTTCCTGGAACAGCTCTCAAGAAGCAGTATGGGAGAGTGAAATTCGACATTTAACTTTAGTGAAATAAACATATTATAATGAAATGCTAAAGAGGATAAATGCACTTATTGTCACAAAATGAGCTTTGGTTGTAATTTTGAATGACATCCCTTTAGCGCCATCTGCTGAGCAGTATGCATAACAGCAACAACATTGTAAGTAGTCTAATCACAAATTCTATTGACTCACTTGTGTAGGGTTTAATGGAAACGTATATTTCAAAATAAATTATGATGAGTTTAAATACTATAATAATTATTATTATTGTTATTATCAAAACACATTTGAAATGTCCCTTATTTTACTTTTTCATTATCAAATACAAAAAACAAGTTGCTCTTAAAAAGGTATCAACAATTGCCATTCAAGTTGCTATGTGAACTCAGTTTAAAGGTCACACGTCTTTTGTATTCTGCTATTTACTGAAGTCCTTCTAATAAACCCTGAAATATCCATATTTTAACCGCTTTGCACATGTTGGCTGTCAGAGTCTGACAGAATTCAGATCAGCACCACTGAAGGTCAAAAACCTTTAGATTTTTAAAATCATCATCATTAAATTAATCCATAATGACAAGCACATCATATTTAAAGCCTCTGTACTGACGGAGCAATGCTACATGGTGTTTGTAAAGGTAAATGTATGCTGTTTTATCAATTTCACCCTTGACTGCAGAAACCACTCTTGTGCAATTACACATAATACTCAATTTCCTAGTAAAAGAAATGTTTAAATTCTGCGTTACATCATCTTGCATGACTTTATTGCATTTGTGAAAAGGCTTCATTCTGTTTGTGTGAATCATTTCTGTTTTTTTTCACATTCTGACCAACAGTTGGATTTTCCAAATCAGCAGGTTGAGGATGTTGACAAACGCACGAAGCCACAACACAGTTGACAAATGTGAACAGAGCTCAGGCGTATAGCTGCTCACAGTGAACAGATCAGCACACAGGATGGTTGGAACTGCTCATATCGTGGAGACGCTGATATTGCTTTCTTTAATCAGAAAAGGTAAAAGAAACATTAACACAATCTTACATTTGGATTTCTCTTGTACAATCTTATTTTCTAAAAATGGCAGAATAACTTTTTTGTCCTCTGTATACAGGTGTGGATGGAGAAGAATCCCTCACATCTGCAGACAGGGGTTATGATATTACATTTCCTTGTGAAGAGGACATGGTCTGCTTTCATTTGTGGAAGAGCAGCAGAAGCAGAAGTCAGATCATCGCCATCATCAGTAATGGAGAGATCCAGAGATTTAAATCAAAGGAAGAGAGCTGCACTCTTCGAATGGAACATCCCACAACAGGGGATGTTGGACATCATCGCTGCCAACAAAGGTCAAACGGCATCTCTACTTACGAGAGTGAGTGCTTTAAAGATTAAAGCCTAAAGATTGCATAACTAGAATCTATAGATTAACCTAAAAACTGAAAACTACAGAATCTATTTCATCTGATAGGAGAAAAATTGTTGTCTCTCTTTCAGCCTATAACTCTGCCCCAGAGTTAAAACTCCTGCCCAACAAAACAGTGTCACTGCAGTGTGTTTTACTCTCGTTCGTGGAGAACGCACATTGCCTTAACAATAGACAACAGGGGATCAGCCTGAAGTGGGTGGACGGAGCCGGTGCTGAGATTCAAACCGACGCCCAGCATCAGATAACCCAGTGGTCCTGTTGTGATATAACTCTGACTGTTGCCTTTCGAAGTCCTGAGAGCCTGAAGTTCAGGTGTCAGGCGACTGTGCTTGAACGAGTCCAGACATCGGTCGAGCTGTTGGTCACAGCTCCAGGTCTGTTTGTGACTGATTCCAACCAGTAGACCCCTATTTGTTAAATGCAGAAGAATTAACGACAAATGTTTCTATTCTTTGTAGCTCCAAAAGGGAAGGGAAGAGTCCTCGTCATTGACCCGGGTCCTGAAATTCAAGGTGTGCTACAGAGAGCAACATTGTTGCTTATATAAAAACTGAAAATATGTAATTAATAATCCTACAGATACAGCAAAAGGCAAACATGATAATAATATTGTAGAAAGCACTAAGTACTAAGTTACATAGACATACAAAGAGGCAATATTTCCGGTACTCCAGGTTGATTTAAATTTAAATAACAAAGTGGTATAACTCTCAAAGTATTGCTTAAAAATATAGACTGGCTGTGGATGGCGTGTTTTCAATATTTCAGTAGGATATTCCTAACCCTTCTATAGGTCGTAACCAGGACATGATCGGGGCAGCTGTGGGGGTTGCAGGCTGCGTGGTTTTGTCAGCGGCGGTTGCAGTGTTTGTTCTGAACAGAAGAAGAACAAGTAAGTTCTCCAAACATCCTGAAACCATAGGAAGGGTCTGCTGAAATCACTCTGCCCAGAAAAGGCCGTACATGTGTGTGTCACAGTCACTTTGGAACATGTGTCCAAACATGACACCTTCCAAAAGTGTGCAATGCACATGAGATGTGCCAATGTCCGGCAAGTTCTGTTGCCACATGGTTCTCACATCGAGTAAAAATATTTTGCAAATGTAAAACCTCATGAGTCATAAGTTTCAACACTTTGTAGGTCCTGACTCAAGCACAAACACTGATATCAGACACATCTGTAAACTCAGACTGGGTCGAAACAACATCATTTGGTCTGAAGTAACACAAATGACACACGTGTTCATTTGCATGTAGAGAAGGGAAGTGAGAACTGATCACATGTGGTTGTGTCTCTGACACATCATTAAAGTAAACATAATAATATGAATCTGTTAATTTGTATTTTTAGACAACCAGCTGTCCGAAGGGCCTTGTTCAGACAAGTCCAGTACAATCACCGTAAGTCACATGTCGATAACATACAGCAATCAGCCACCTCTTTTACTCTTTGGAGCATTTTGAAATGTACATCTGTGTATGTCTTTAGGTCGTGAATACAGATGATGTCATCTACGCTGACATTATTCTCCCCAGCGGCTCTGACAGAGTGTGGGATCATGACTGTGAGTCCACTGAATACTCCTGTGTACGGTACAAATAGTCATCTGTCCAATATATAATATGTATTTTTACTTTGTTTTTGAGCTCCTCTTGTGCCACTGCTGCACATTCCAATACTGTGAAACACTCCACATCAGATCAATGTACTGTTACTGTAGTCAACACATAAGTCTAAGAGGTATTTGTTATTTACTTTGGTGATTTAGTGGTGAGATATAAAAAGATGTGAGAAGTTTTTGAACAATCTACCTCAGTGTGTTTACTTATCTTTAAATAGAAATGGCAGGCTTTTAAACAACAGGTGAACAGTTGGATTATATACATTGTATTTACAATTATGTATAATTTTTAATATAACGAAAAAAAAATGTTTTCAAGAGATTAACACGTGTATTGTCGTTCATGTTTCTGACTAATTTCTCTGCAAATGTGTATTCATGTTCAGGTCTATAATAAAACTTTACTCTCGTAAAGCTTAAACTTTATGGACTTACACATTTTTCGACTCTTGTTGTATTTAAAGCGTGTGCTTCATTGTGAGCCATCACAACAATATATGGATACATTTGTCAACATTTTTTTCCTGCATCATTTGTGTAAAGGGAAACTACATCAAGGGCACTTCATAAAGTACAAGACAATAAAACAGCAAACAGATGAGAATTAACTATTCTCTTTCAAATAATATGGCAGAGTGGGGGATTAGTTACACTGCTGCTGAATGCAGACTCATTTTACTTGAGATATACTATTATTAAGTGATATCAAACCAAGGGGAGGAACTTGCAGGATATGGTGGTGATAAAAACAAGAAACGTGTTTCCAAAGAACAGTATTTCAGTGGTACTGTTCAGTCATGCAGCTGATGGAGTATTGAGATTCAGTAGTTTAAGCTTCACGGCCAATGGCTCTTGATTTTGAGCACAAACCTGAAATTTTCCTTTTGCAAACACTAAATTAAACGGAATTTGTGATCCAGGCTTCAGTCTACAGCTGCTGCTGCTTTCTGCTGCCAGTACGTACACACACACACACACAGTGTACCAACAGCCACAGCAGGTGAGAGACTGCCGGAGCCGGTCCCAGTGTTGCCTTATTTGCATTTTAAATACTTGCAGCCAGCCCACTACTGTGTTCACAGTGCAGTGCAGCACAGCTAATCTACACACCTAAGGTGTGTGATTGGCTACAACCAAGAATCTGAGGGGGTTGAAGAGATGGTAAGAAGACACATTGACAAGAAAGTGGAGGGTGAATAAAGAGAAGAAGCCCTCGTTACTTATCACATGAAACGAAAGCAGATTTACTGAACATGTTGATTTTCTTGATTTAATCTAGACGGAGCATCTTTCCCTAAAAACTTTTTTAGGACATTAAAGTGAATAGAAGATGAAGGTGAGGAGGGCTAATGGAGCATATTTAGTGTTTGCTTTTTGTGGAGCACTGAGAGCATTTTTCAGCTATGAGGCCCTTCTACAACATCAATGTAAAGACATAATATTCTATCATCCCTTGGTTCATAATAAATTAGATGTTTCTTGAACTTTTCTTTTTACTTTCCGATGAAATCATGTGCTTTTAAAATGAAATATGTGGGAGAGAGGTCGGTGTGACCTCTTCCTTACACTCCGCTCAACTGATGCAACTTTCACTCAACACTTAGTTTGACCTCACATAACGTCTCATCAGTTTCAAAATGTATGGTAAGTTTAATGTTGCAATGTTTTTTCTTGAACTAGCTGCAGTATTTCAAATATTTCGACAGACTCTTAACACATTCAGATTGAGAAGAAGATTGTGTGTGTGGTGTGTGTGTGTGGGGGGGTCTCTTCCTCAAACACCCAGCCACACACTCATTGTCCAAATAGCTGATAAGCTTTAGGTCAAAGCCTTGAACCCCAGTGAACTCAGGCACCAGCTTGTCTGCCAAGTGCTTGGGGTGGACAGAGCAGTGGGGGCCAAATGCTGTTGTCCCCTGGTGTGTGAAGGTAAGTGTGTGTGTGTATGTAGGGATAACAAGCTGTAGGGCTGGGATCCACACAGTGAGGGCCCGCGGGGGTTGGGTCGGGGACACATTCGATGGGATTGTTGTGCGTGTGTGGAACAAAAGGCTTTGATTACTGAAATCCTGCAAAAGGCAGGAGAGGAGGTGTGAAAAGTGATACAGTGGAGAAACAAATAGAGCTGGAGCCTTCCTCCTCTCTCATAAAGCTGCATGTCCACACCCTGTCTGCACATATCCACTCTAATCCACATACTCGCCTTCAGACTGTCCACTACGTGTGAAGGGAAGAGCAAGTTCATGACTGCAATAGCTGCATTATTTTTGTATTATGGCCTTGAGGGACAATTCGAGTTTAACAAGCAACAGGGACAGTTTTCTACATGTTTCAATCAATGAAGAAGTTAATTTTTTATAGCCCAAATTCACAAATCACGATTTGCCTCATCGGGTTCGACATGGTGCGACAAACTCTGCCCTTAACCCTCCATGTAACTACCAACGAAAACATTTTCTGGGGGCAAAAACACATGAGGATCCCTCCCCCAGGATAGTCACACAGATGTAACTGAGCACATGAACAAAAACACAATATTGTTTCTGTGCAGCCACATTAGAAAGAGGAGATTTTATTTACAGGTAAAAAATAACCACTTGTGTTTGTTTGACACCATCAACACTTGACAAATAACCTTGAAACCGAGCTGATGACGTGGAAAAGAAAAAGAAAAACCTAAAAGCAAACCAATACCTGTTGACACTGCAGGGCCCCTGCTGCCTCTGTGTTCTTGTGGCCCCTGACACATTGGCTTTTGTTAACACTTCACATTGAAATTGACCCTGGTCTGAGTCTACTTGAGGAGGAGGAGGAGGGGGGGAGGGATGGGGGAGGAAGGTAAGGAGGGAGGAGGAGGGAGGTGTTTTCCCGACGCAGAAAACAAAAAAGGCGAATCGACGATTGACAATTTCCTGATGGGAGGTGCTGTTTATCACTCCCCCAAATCTCCAGTGCTCCGCCGGAGAACAGGACAGGACGACCCCGGAGCTACACGCGCACAATGGACCGAAAATCTCCCGGAGAGAGATCAGTGTAACTTACCTGCAGTGAAACCCTGAATTTACTGGCGAAAACACAAAGAAGTGAAATCCTCTGAGACACGTTTCACCCTCTGGACGCTCAGGTAAGAGCATTATTGTTTCCCGGCTTGATTAAAGGGGAGGGGGGGTGTTTTTTCTTTTATTCTAAAGTAAAGACACGAGGCTTAGGCGTCGAAAAAACAATTAAGTGTTCGAACAATAAAAGAAACAAGCACATTCATTTGTAGGAGCATTAAAACAATAAATAAATGACGTAAAGAGGACCTCAGTGCTGTAGGTAATGACTTTGAATTTGATCTGAATGAGTTGTATTTAGTTTCAGTCATATTGTTCCTTTTCTAACCATTTGAAAGTTTCAACGTCTAAATTAAATCGCTCTAACATGGTATTTTAATGATTAATTGTAATTGTTTGAAACACAATCCATGGATTTTTATTTTACATTCCAAAACCTGAAGGTCAGACTAAAGCAAGTTGGATTTCTTGAACTCTAAAGAGCAAAAAACCTGAAACCATTTAAACCTAAAAGAAGAAGGAACAATGTATTATTATCCATCCTGATAATTATCAGGATATCAAGGGACATAACAAAAAGTATCATGCAATAATATATTTGTCTACGGCACCCAGAATTTTATTTATTTGTAATATCCCACCTTATAGATTAGCTTAACTGTGCAGGGAGTAGACATCAGAACATTTGAACCGAGTCACAAGCTACATTATCTAGTCTACTGGTAACAGAGCAAATTTATGAGGCTCATCTCCTGCTGTTAAGAGAGTTTTAGGTCAAATCTGTTAACTTGTTGTTTTTACTGGATTCAGTCTTTTTCCTAACTTTTCCTTTTCCTCTCCCCCTCCCAGGTCTCATCAGATCTCCAGGTATGATTCAGAGGAACGAGGTTGTGTTGTCCGTGCTGAGAGAGCTCCAGGAGGCCACAGAGAGCTCCGGTCTGGATGCTGTTACCAGAGTGGCCCTGGGGGTGGACAGGGTCCTCGCTCCATTCCAGCTCCCCAGGACCCCCTGTCAAGATTTCCCAGAGTGGGCAGGCGTGGATGACGTGGCCCGGGACCTGTACCCAGGCGATGCACCTAGAGACCTCCTGCCTCTAAACTGCAGTGGAAAAGGCAACCTACTGTTTGATGCAGTCAGCACACTGCTAGTGGGGAACACAGCACTTAGCTTGGAGCTACAAGTGAGCATTGATGTTTTATATTTGTCTCAATGGCCTAAATGTATACTGTTATGCTTATGTGCTACTTATGTATCTAAACGTTGTGATTACATTCTTTTCATTTTGTTCCTCCACAGGTGCGGACTGTAGTGGAAATGGTGCTGTGGAAGCGATACTACCTCTCTGGGATGATTGATTCCAAAATGATGCTTCAGGCAGTTCGCTTTAGTCTCTGTGCTGAAGAGTCCGAGGACATGCTCAACTTGCCTGTCACAGTCCTGGAGGCCATCTTTGATGCAGACGTCAAAGCTTCCTGCTTCCCCGGCTCCTACGCCAACATGTGGCACGTTTACGCCCTGTCATCAGTCCTTGAGTCTAACATCTACTCCATCTATCCCATGTTCAACCTCAAAATCCGACCCTATTTCAACCGGCTCATACGTCCAAGGACCTGGCCCAAAGACTCTGTGCCGCTAACCCTGCACATCATGTGGTCTGGCGAGCTCCAGTCAGAGGCCTTGTTCAGGCCAAATAATTTTGTTGCACTAGCCCAGACCAGAGACCTCACATTTGGAAATACCGACAGCGAGCAGAGGGCATCTCCCACCAAAAGCGAGGAGCTGCTAAACCCGGACTCTCAGTTTTCGTACCCAAGCCTGAAGGACAAGTACAACATTACCAAGAGGACCTTCTACCGCTGGAAAAGACAGACACAGGAGCACTGCAAAAAGTCTGCTGCTAGGTATGAGGCGAAGTATTTCCTGCAGGCATGCTACTTGGAGGGAAGGCTCATCCCTCTGCACCAGTTTAAAGAGTTTTTCCCAGAGATCTCAAGGTCATCTTACTATAACTGGAAGCACGAGCTTCTGAAATCTGGAGGAACCTTCTCCACCTCGTCTTCAACTGGAGAGATTAGTCCTGGAGAGAGCACGGAGCAGGAGGCCTGGTCTTCACCTGAAGCAAAACAGGATGAGCCCGACCACCACGACAGCGTGGCCAGTATGTTTGGTCTCAGCCTCGGCAAGCTGGACGCAGAGCGGGCCCAGAGTGTAGCACATATGCAGGAAGCAAAGCGCTGTCTGCAGAATTGTATCACCATGAATGCCGCCCTCCCCTTCAGGGTCTTCAAAAGACATTTCCCCGGGATCTCCAGATCAACCTACTACAACTGGAGGAGAGAGGCCATGCTGTTCAACAGAGGTTACAAAGCCAGTATTGGCAGCAGTGAGGACAGTTCAGATGCTGACAAGAGCCAAAGTCCAAAAAGTCTGTCACCGGTCCTGTCTAACGTCAACCAGCCTGTCTTACCCAGAATGAGGATCTACAGGAGAAAGCACAGAAGTTTCAGGCTGGCATACATGAGTAAAAAACAGCTCAGAGATGCTGCAAAACTGCACGTCCAGAAGTCAAAGTGGTCCCTGACCAAGTTCAAGCTCAAGTTCCCGTCCATGTCCCCATGTTTCTACTGGCTTTGGCGTAGCAGGCAGAACCAGAAGGAGAAAATGGCTGCCCAGCGTGCTGATGTCCTCCCAGATATTCTGGAGAGCACTGCGACAGAAGACAAGAACATACCTGTAGAGAGGAGGATCGAGAGACCGCCCATGCTCTCGTTTGTCGAGAGGCCGAGATTTTTAGAAAGCTCCACTGTGCCCTCTTTTGATGACTCGCATTCAAAACACGCGTTTCACAGCAACGGGTCAACAGACAAGCAGATGTTTGCAATGGATGTCGTGGCTCTGGCCAACTTCAAGGCCAAGGCCAAGCTGTTCCTGCAGCAACGCTTTGAAGAGAAGTCCTTCCCTACATTCAAAGAATTTAGGTCTTACTTCCCCTTCACACCACGCTCCACGTACTACATGTGGAAGCGAGCTCTGCATCACGGGGTGTCGCTGATTCACGGCTAAATGAAAATGGGTCACATCCTGTAAAAAACAGGCTTTCAGGAGCAACATAAATGCTCTGTCGAAGAATTTCCTGGCCCCACAAACAAGTTTTTTATTGTAAAAATACTACCTACACTGTTGCCTCCATATTTTCATGTTCTAAAAAGACAGAAAACACTGGCTTAGCTTCTAAATGTCTCATGTCCCTGCTCCCCCAACCACTGCAGCTCATTCCTCCCTCCTGGACATTTGCACGTGTGTGAAAAGAAACTGAGCCGCGGGTCTGTTTAAACCCTGCATGTTGCCCTCCAGGCAAAAGGCAGTTCAAAGCTGTTGTTCAGCTGCTTTTTGTTTGAAGCTGCTTGTTCTCAAATGTCTCTCTGGGCCCCTTTTTTTATTTTTTCAGTTTTCGTTGTTATTTGATTGTTGTTTTAATGTATGCTTTTTTGTTAATGCATGTATTGACCTGAGTTCTTGGCATATACTTATTTTTTTTAATAATTTTTGAATGTAAAGAGCGGCCAGGACTTCTTGTTCAGACATCCTCTGTAAACATGGTTCTCCTTTTTCATATTGCTCCTTTTTTTAGTATTAAATGTTTCACCTCAGGGTTTCACTCGGTGCACTGAAGGTTTAAGTGGCTGTATCAAGGCTTTTGGCATTTTGAAAATTCCTCATTTTCTGCAAATTAAAAATACTAACTTGAGTCACACTATATTTGCACTAAAATGGTTCTCATTACACTGAATGTATTTTATTATCCAGTGTGCACAGTCTGGTTAAGTTCCTACAACTCCTTTTTTTTTTTTTTTAAATGTTACTTGAAAAATGAATATAAATGAAGATATTTTATTTTTTGTACACTCCATTCCAAAACTACCTATTTCCCTGAGATCCTGTGGCAATAATTCTGCATGTATAAGCTATTTTTTTCTACTATTTTGTTGAAAATGAAGTTGCCACCCCACTTCTCTCCACACAGGCAGAGCGTTTTGTAGAGCAACACCTGAATAATAGATTTCAACCTACATTTGTACTTTATGTATTTATTTTTTCTTATTCACCTCATGTCTGAAATTGGTACTGCTGATGCCAGCAGTTTGGATATTGTTCAGTCAGTAGGTGAGACAGTCTGCACGGGCTGTGAATCAATAAACCATCGATCAGCATCAACCTTTTTCCTCATTATTTGCTTGATCAGTTACACACACACAGTTTATTGCATTGTTGCATCGCTATTTCTTTATATCAGGTTATTTAATGCTGCTATATTTTGTATATTACCTTGTGCTTCACTATGTCACTCATTAACACACACCACCTGACCAACTGCTAGAACCACAGCAGGGCTAAGAGCAGAATACTTTAAAATTCAACCAGTAGATGTTATTTTCCCTGTCAGTGAGTTATTGCTTTTGCTCAAGTGGTATCAATGACCCCTTTTCTAATTTCATGCCCCATCAGTTGTGTGTTGATTCCTTTCTGTAGTGGGACAAAGTGGACATTTTAAGTCATAGTACATAATGGATCAATAGACATGTCTGGCTTTTGCTGAATTAAATCATGTCAACAAATAGTGTGCTGCACTTAAGATGAAGCAAAAAAAAGAACAGGGAGCTAAATGACTTTGTGTAACTGCAGACAAACAGGTCGGGGTGTCTAAAGAATGGTAATGAGCTCGGAGACTAGTTTTGTGTCTTTTGCTCACTTTGCTCTGTTTGGCTATTGTGCTCATGCTAATGATGGTAATGGTCAAGGGTGGGAGGGGTACAGTGGGAGAGAGGGGGGAGGGTTAATTGTATGCAAGGCGATGGAGGTGTTTGTGATAAGGCCAAGAACATCCAAGAGTTTGGGGGAGGGCTGGAGGTGCAGAGTAGAGGAAGAGGGGGAGATCCCAGACTGTTTTCTCTTTGAAAAAATAACAGGATTGAAACCTTTAGTGTGATAGAAGGTTTATCATTTAAACTTTTAACGTAAGAGGTTTGAATCATGTATAAAAGCTTCACAACAGTTGATTAGCAAAAGTTTGGAACAACATTTCCACCATAGTTGGACTGTTTTTCTTCCCTGGTGTTCCGTTATTCAGTATTTTTTACTGCTCCTCTTACACGCCTGTTCAGTTTGACCATATTCATCTATATGCTTGCATTCCTACATGTAGAATATGGGTACTTTATTAGTGTTTTATAAAAAAGTACCTATGAGTATCATATTATATATTGAAGAATATCTCCAATGCAGTTTCTATTTATGTCTCTAGTACAAATATGTGAAGTTGCTGGGAACCTTTTAAGAATTTTTTTTTACATCTCTGATGTTCCTTTTAAAGGTACAGTGTGTAGAATTTAGTGATATCTAGTGTTGAAATTGCAAACATGGAAGAGAACCTGTGACAGCCTTCAGTTGTCATAAAAAGTCTAAAGCTGTTTAGTTTGTTCGGTCTGGACTACTGTAAAAAACATGGTGGCCTCCACAGAGAGGACCCCCTCGGTGTAAATGTAAATATAAATGGACTTTTCTGGGGTAAAAAAACTAAAATTCATACAATTTAGATACAAACAAGTAAAAACATCATGGGGATATTTCTACATTAAATTTATGCCAATAGTTCCCTTTCACCTAAATCTTACACACTGGACCTTTAAATTCATATAGAAATTTGATCGAATTTCTTTTATTTTTTTGAGATAAGATGAGATAAGATACATTTTATTGATCCCACACCAGGGATATTCATTCTTTACAGCAGCAGATGAATGAATGAATGAGGCAGACAAGGCAGAACACATGTGAAGAGTATGAAAAACTAATGAAATTAAAATATAAAATACAATTTGTACTCAATTAAAATATGGAGAATATACACACAATACAAACCTTTCACTACAAATGGAAATGTTATTTGTAGAGAAATGTGAAGAATGTAAAGTTAGCAAAAGTATTGTTAAATGGTCACGTAGATCTTTTTTATCTAAGTTATCCTGTGTAGAGAGACTAAATTGAAGTAATAACTTTTTGTGTGGTAGTTTTATTTATTTTCAACTTAAGTTGTTCCCACCATACAAATAAATAAATGCCAGCTCTATCTCCAGTAACATTTCATGGCTTGATTTTCAGAATGTTCTGGAAATAAACAAATGATAAAAAATCTAATCTGACTTTGACTTAAAGATGTTGAACATGAATCACAACATTCCCAGTCTGGAATCTTTTATCATCTCTTCACTGTCTGTAATAAAAAGATGAATAAAAATAGGGGATAGATAAGATCAATTCTAATTGTCTAATCTGATAACATCACTTTGGCAGAATCTAAGTTTTAGTTGAGCTCGATGGTTAATGCTTGGCCTTGAAAACAGGAGTTGACTCAAGGGCTGCTTTTTTACCTGGTCTTGAAATTTGGAGAAAATCTACAAATCTGTGGTCCTTTATGGATACATGGATATTTCACCAGAGGCAAATTTAACTGTCCTGATTAGGTCGAACTAACATGTTGAAAAAAAAAAAGTCAGTGTGCAAGACCCTCTGAAGAGACTGACCTTGGCATAAGCAAATATTTGATGAAGACTTATGTTGTGTGGGTCTGTTTCCATCCTCATGATGGGAGGAGGTCTCACTAGCACTGAGCTACTCTACATTGTTTATCTCAAAAATAGCATGAAAATAATGAGGGTTGGCAGGTGGGAGCCTGAATCTTCAAGGATTAGCATACTGCAGAAGACAGAGCAGCATTTCAAGGATGCCAGATTTTTCTCAGTAAACAATGCAGACCTGTGGGACGTTTTACGCCTGCGGTCTTCTGCCAATTACCCCCAGATAGGAGCAGTGATACGAACTCAGACGAACTCTGAGGTTTGACCCTGGTGTGGGGAGGGGATGAAGGAGAATCTGGGGAAGCAAAACTGATTCTGACTGAAAGTGTAGAAATTACATGACATTTCTCAAATAGATACTTGCACTCATTGCAAACCTGGAACATACAGGCATGTATAGAGTAAATCCACTAGGTGGCAGTGGTTTACTTCATAAGGATGTTTTTATAGAATGCTGGCTTTATGAAGAGACTCACTTCAAACATGCACACACACAAACACACACACACACACTTTGGTTTGGACACAAAATCAAACACGACTCCGTTTTGTGTGTAGAGCAGATTTGTCTTGTGATAGTTCCATTAATAAACATAATCCAACATTGCATCCAGTAATACCAGATCAGGGAAACAAATTGTTTAATGACAGAATAAACAGTACGGGAAAATGAGAGCATCTATGCACCTAAACCAGGGATTAGTCAGTGCCAGAACATTATTTACAGCTTAAATGTGTTGTTTTTATATTAGGGTTATTACACAAACTCAAACCTGTGTGCCTGAGATGAGCACAATCCCTCCATGCCACCAGGAGGACGGTTCCTTGGCAGTAAAACTCACTTGGAACTGATTTATATGCCATAATGTGCATTAACATTGCTTTTGCTAGTATAGCAGCTACGCCACAATATGAGTAGTTTGAAGGGCAAATAAGAAAAGTGCAAAAATGAGTCATAAAGCCTCGTAAATCTACGTTTATGATTTTTTCTGTTGTGACAGACTCCAAATTTCTAAAGCCCTCAGGCTTTAATATTCACAAATAATATCCCTGATTTTGTCATTTCCAGCCTAATGTGATTCTTCGTCCCATCACATCGTAAGTCTGGTGGATGTTTTTAAGATTTTATGATGTACAGTTATTTTACTGGAATTGTAACCAGGGCGTCAGCAGAGGGACGGTCTCACTGTGTTGCCCTTCAAAATGAGCCTGATATGAATTGATTTCTCTTAAGGTCTGTGTCTGATTGTGAAACGGGATTTCTGAATTGTTGATGTCAGCCGCCGAGACAAAAGGCTCTCTGTAAATTTTCCATGAGTAATGTGTAATTTTTACGCTTAATTATGCATAATGTTGTGCCTGAGAGCCGACTCAGACCTTGGAGGCATGGCAAGAAGGATTTTGTTAATGCAAACCAGAGGAGGAAAGCATTAGTTAATTCAATAAGAAAGTATTATTTACTTAGTGCTGCCTCATATGGCGCAGATCAATTTCCTCTCACATTCATTCTGAAGTGATTTATTGTTGGTCTGCTGCTGCTGTTGTTGTTGTTGTTGCGCTCAACAACTCACATTTCATCTCTCTCACACACACACACACACACACACACACACACACACACACACACACACACACACACTGAATGGCTACTGATCACAGACCTGCACTGACATGTAAATCAATGAGTGACAATCCTTTACTTGATTTTACCTCGTCAAATCTTTCACTCTTTTCTTTGCAGTGAATCAATAAGGCTGTGATGCTTTTTGCTGATGAATGGAGAGAGAAACAGAGGAAGTGTGTGTCTGTGTGTGCATGTTCGTGAGAGAGGTCATGTAAATATGGGGCTTGATATGGGATAATCCGTGTTTGCGGTCACTTCATCCTTTGTGTATATTTGTCTTGTACAGTTCTACTACCGCTCGGTTCTGAAAGCCTGAGACTTGATCCTTTAATGCAACATGTAAACTGGGGGTGAGAGAGCAGCATGGTCAGACTGCTAAAGTACTGGATGTTTTCACTGAGACCTCACCTGGTCACACATCAGCCACAATATGTTCAAACTTTAAGACAGAGATTAGTTTGGCTCATCTTGGAGACTGGAAGCAGTAGGAAACAGGTAGCCTGGTGGCATCATGTGGCTCCCAGCTCCTTGAAAGCTTCACGAATAAACACATCAACACAAAAGGAAGTGACTTCTCCATGAGGTTACTAAGCAACAAGCCGGAAGGATGAAAGGAAGTCACTGTTCTTGATCAAAATACAGCCCCTCACATAAAATCTGAAATTATTGTAGGTATTTGTACTATAAACTCTGAATGAAGGTGAATGAAATGCTGCTCCTCAAAAGCAAAGCCAAAGCACCTCGGTTGCCCCCTGGTGGCCGGCCACAGTATAGGTCACAAATCCTGCCTCCTCCATGTTAGTTAGCAGACATGAACTAAACAAAAAAGTCAAAGTAGGCTACATGCTATGGTTTGTACGGATTAAAAAAATAATAATAGTTTGTAATGACTAGTTTTGTAGGCTACCTTTTCCCAATGTTTCTAGTCTTTTATACTAAGCTTAGCCAACCATTATGAGAAATAACTTAATATTTATTGTGCAGACATGAGACTGGTGTCTCTATTCTCATCTAACCTTTGATAGGAAAGCAAATATTTTCTCAAAAATGTCAAAAACTTATTTTACTTCACCTGTTTTTCTATATGTTGAACAGTAATTGAGTTTATTGGTAATGTCCATACTGTGTTTATACCATCCAATGCTGAAAAATATCAATAAATGTAAAGCGTTGTGGGAAAACAAGAAATAAAGAAAAAATACATTTAGTAAAAGAAGATGAATAGTAAAGATGTGAAGCATTTGAATTCCTGCATTCGAAACTGAGAGATATACCGTGTGTAACTGCTGATACATATTTAATACATTCATACAAGGCCATCACTCTTACCTGACTCTTATCTCTCATCGCTTCATGTGCTCTTGTCCTCCCAAAGGCCTCGGTATTTCTGTGTCAGGTGAAGGCTGGATAACCCTGCTCGTCAACATGATGGCTAAACTGTCTTCCATATCCCCTTGCTAATGCCCTCCTCTGGGTCCCTGCCTTAATAACGGAGCCTTATTAGTAACCCCACCAAATGAACCTCCCATAATGCTCTATTGTGAGCAGGGGTGGGTCTAAGCACAGCTGTTGGCTCCCGTAATGGCTAATGTCCGGGGGTTGTGATTAAAAAGCACCGCAGCCATGAACCATGAACTCATTTCGGCGTGAGCTATTGTCGGCGGAATGAGGAGATAAGAGCTAATTGCCAGATTTTGTTCCTACAAAAGAAGAGAAGAGACGTGAGAACAGGGGGGGTGGCATTGAAGTAGGGGCAGGAAATTAGAGTTTTGGGTAATAACTGGCTGTCTGCATTAGTAACTCCAAGAAAACACTTTTAAATGGGAGCTTTTGCATTTGTAACAGCAGAATTTTGATTGCCACTGTCGGCACAGCTTCTTATCAGTTTATATTCGCTTGTGTTAATGGAAAGAAGAGGACGTGAAATAACCCAGAGTAATAGACCTTTCTCTTCTGTATGACAGGAGAGGTCGTGTCAGGTGGGAGTCTAGTTGTCCTGACCTGGACTCTGCCTCCCATTCTACATCGCTGCCAGTAACAGTAGATGAGCAGATGCAGGGTTAAGCAGATCTTTTACTTTAGTTCAATCACGAGACACTTCATTTAAAGAATGAACAAACATTTACTGCCATGTGCAATAAAATAAAAGTAATGTGATATAAATTTGAGTCTATTTGGTGCTGTGATGGCATCAAGCTTGGTCAGGGGTGTGGCTGCATCATATAGGAAACCAGGAAGCAGTCTAGGCACTGGTGGTGGTTGATGGGACCTATAGATAATGCTCATTCTGAATTCTTTGGACATTTTTCATTCTGTATTCTCAAATGGGCTCACTCTGACATTAAACCAAAGTGCTGGCAGGAAAACTTCTGGAGAGAGTCTGGACATTTGTTCTCACAAACAGCCCCTCTGGAAAACTTCAGAAAAATGTCTGGAGATCAGTGCTGGTGTGAAAGCAGCCAAAGACAACTGGAGACATAGACATAGTCTGATCAAGAGCGATGACATTTATCCGACTTCTACACATTTGATAGAGTTTAGTATAAACCCAAGGATGACACGTTGCAGTAATTTATACTCTGCTTGTCGTACTGCGTATTAATCAACCAAGGACCTAAACTTGATTATAAATTAATTTGAAAGCTCTCAGTCTTTCACACCTGCATTAGAAAGCCTCATTCCGAAGCTTTATGTAATTAATTCCTTTCATATTCTTTATCTTAAACAGTAAATGGTATTTTCCGCTGACACCCTGTTCATCCTTCAGCCCCCCTGACCTGACACGGTATTCTTTACAATCTTTGCATGGGACAAACTTCACTGCACATCCAAGGACAAGATAAGATGACCTGGAGTGCTTGTCACCACCAAAAATACTGTCTCTGTGCTCAAAGTGTTGACAAAGCATGACTCAGCATTAGAAAAGGTGTGACCCAGGTATAAATCACTGATGTCCCTTCTTCACTTTGCTGAATCTCCACGTGTCACGTTAGTGATGTGTTGCGGGTTCATCTGCAGATGCTGCAATTTGGAAACACACTTCTGTGAGTGACTGTTTCGTCCACATGCCACATTTTATCAAAACTCCCAAACTTTTTATTTGAGTTTGAGCTCAGTACAGATAAAGTTAAGGTGAAAGTAGTGGGTGATTTCTACAGTGACAATTTTTAAGTCAATGTCACACATTGAACCCACACATAGTTTAATCACACCCTCCATCTTGATCGGACACATGGCATTAATTGGAAAATGTAATAATATTTCCCCAAAACGCTTCTCTGTTTCACCATCTTTTAGTTTAACTGGACTACGAAGCAGCTGCCTGTAATTGAGGACAACTTGCTCAATTTAACCCCAACACAAATTGATGAAGAAGACATGATGGAAGAAGAAGATGAAGAAGAACAAGAGGAAGAAGATGATGCAACAACCATTCTTTGATTACAATAGCATGCGCAACTTTTCCTTATCTCTCTCTCCCCTTTCCCCCCCCTCTCTCCCCCTTTGTCTCCCCCCCTGAGTCTGGTTCTGTAGGAGGTTTCTCATTGTTGAGAAGGAGTTTTTTCTCTCCATTGCCTGTCGGGTCTCTCTCTACAATATCATACAATAACCTCACTGTATAAAGTGCCTTGAGGTTTTGCACCATATCAATAAAACTGAAATTAAATACATATTTTCACATACATCTTAGATATTAGTAAAATTGAAAACGTAAACAATGACTGTGCTGTGATGGTGCACCAAGATTTAGCTTAAATTAAATACTATGAACATCTGACTTGAGTTGGTTGAGTCAGATGGTCCCTCGTGTTGAATGAAGTCCTTTGTTTAGTGTATTAATTGGAGTTAATGCTGTGATTTTAGTTGTACAATTTCCCAGGCTTCAGGGTCGTGATAATGAAAAAAAAACTGAACTAGGAAGATTTTTCGATGTGTGCACTGGGAAATACATTTCAGCTACAATCTCTGCTTTGTTCACAACTGCCCTCGTGAGAGCTTTATTTCTAAAGTGTGTGTGAGGGTGTGTGTGTGTGTCAGCAGGAGTCCTTCCTCTAAGTTTTGACTGCATGACCTTTGAGGGTTGTGGGGAGCTAGAGCGATAATTATACTTATAATAATTCATCGTAGTACTTGTAGAATTAGTAGTGGTAGTCGTAGTAGTAGTCGTCATAGTAATGGTAGTAATAGTAGTAGTAGTATTTGGTGCAACAGATCCAAGAGGCAGCTTGGCTATTTCACAATTGTAGTGATCCAAGGTAATTGGAAGATTATTTTCTTTTTCTGTATTGTTAATAATTATGATATTCTGATATATGCGAGGTAGATATGCAAAGTACATGTATTGCAATGATCCAATCAGAAAGTTCAGCACAAGTTGTGCCTGCCTGTCTTGTAATTTTAGTCTTTTTTAATTAGGACACACTCATTCAATCTAAAATCATCTCTTATTAATGTGTGCACCGACTAAATCAAACAAAAGTCACCTTTGAGGTGAAGATAATTTAAAGGATTTGTGCACCGCAGCACAGATATTATAATATCTCATGTAGTGTGTACTTGACTATTAATTTCACAGGAGCAACAATGGAAGGTGAAAGTACTAAAAACGAGCCGGAACTAAAAGAGTAAAACACACATTCATAATTCAAAACTGAACCTTGTCTGAGCATCTATCGAAAAAACCTCACCTAATGGTTTTGTTTGTCTTGAATATTAGGTTTATATCAGTGCTCATTTCCATGCACTATCACCGAACCAGCCGGCTGTAAAATTGTAGATGATGTGATTTTTGCAGCTCTAATAGGCAAAGAGATGTACTGATGAGAATGTGAGAAAATTAGCTGCACCTTATAAATACCCATATGGCCCATGTGAGTGTGTGTGTGTGTTAAAGCACAGGCTGTTCCTCCTCTCCGTGCTGAATTATAGCTGTGTCACTTCCAATCAGGTCTGTAATATTTCACACCAAGACAGAGGAGTCCCTCATCCCTCTGTTTGACTGCATTTGTTCTTCTGCTGGCTCTAAAAGCAGAACCCTTTGATTGTGTCTGGAGAATTGGACTGTACTGTTAGTTAAAATCACAAAGGAGGAAAATAAACCGCAGTCGATAGTAGGTAGATACGGATATAATTTCCCCCTTAGGAGAGCCTGTGATGCTTCTGATGTATTAAAAATGTGCTTTGGGATGGAGTAGTCGCAGGAGGGGTGTGGGCTGACAACTCAAAATATTAAAAGATAAAAGTCAGGTTTCCTGTCCCTTCCTGGGAACATTAAGTTCCTGTCTGGAGATCAAGGTAACGCAAATTTGTCATGCTATTTTAATGGCTGCAAAGAGGGAAGATAAGAGAAAGGAAAGATTGTGTGTCCGTGTGTGTGTGCGTAGCTGATAGAATCGCTGGGGCTGCCCATGGGTTTGCTGCATCAGCGCTGGTGCAGAGATCTATTGATGTTTTGTTCAGCACAAGGACCAAAACGAGGGTAAAACTCATTTCCGACCAACTGTGTGACTGGCCAGGACATGTAAGAAGGAGCTGGTGTTTGTTTTCCACTTGTTACAAAACTATCTGTTGAGCTTCTGAAGAGTGCAACACTTTGCATGTGTTCCAGAGATGAAAAAATATGTTGTTATCCACACTTTTAAGTGACATTTCATCTCACCCCTCTTATGATGGTCATCTTTTCGCTCAGGCCTCCGAACTACTTGAAAAACAAATAAACAAACCATGCAGCCAATATAGCTTATCTATGTCTGAATTCCATTATGATTATTATTATTATTGCTGTATTCATTACCTTTTTGCATAGGAAAATAACATCTTTCCATTTAGAGAAAATTAACAAAACGGTTCACTGTGTCTATTTCATTACCACTGTAATACTAATGTTTTACTACCAGCATCCCCAACTTCAGACACAGTACTTCATACAAGTACAAATGAACGTCCTTGTCCTTCAAACATAATACCGTCGGAGGAGAAGACTTCTAGCCAACCTGTGAGCCACTTTTTTCCCTCAATGGTTAAATGCTATCTGAACATCCTGCTATTGGTCAGAAAGTCTGAACTATCCAAACAAATATTTTCACACTGCAACAAATCCAACCAGTTTGATCAATACGGAAAACACCTCTGTAAGTTGGACTTAAAGGTTCAGTGTGTAGAATTTAGTGACATCTAGAGGGGAAGTGTCATGTTGCAGATGAATGCTCCTCATCTCACCCTCCCATTCCCAACATGAAAGAGAACCTGCGGTGAACGTCAGTGGTCATGAAAACTCAAAAGGTTTTAGTTTGTCCAGTTTGGACGACAGTAAAAAAACATGGCGGCCTCCACAGAGAGGACCCCACACACCAATGAAAACATCACTAGGATTATTTTACATTCAATTTCTGCCAATAGATCCCTTTCACCTAAATCTTAGACACTGGACCTTTAACTTTGGTCCTTTGGGTTGGAACTGCTACTTTGCTTCAGACTTGAAAAGCCAAAGTTGCAATGCAAAGTCCTGATTTAGAAACATCAACTTTTCAGTTGTACACACAGATTGCTCAGCATATTTCTGTCATAATGCAGAGGTTGGACTGGACAAACAGAATTTTTGAATTTATCTTGACATAGAACAAACTGAATGTGCAATGAAAGTCACAGCCAAGGATTCCTCAAGGTGTTGGCTGATATTTGAGGAGAAAAAGTTTGAATACCATGAAAGTTTAGTTTAAAACCTACTCTGGACACATTTAGGGATAAACTTTTCTTTGAGGAACTGAATTTGTTTCTTGTCTTTCACAATATTTAATTTAAGTTGCTGAATTTCACACCACACAGTTCGTATGAAAGTTATGTATTGTATACCTGTCTCAACAGCTATATTCAAACATATTGGCCTGTCTTTGGGTTGAAAATCAATTCCGTATTTTCTGTATAAATACAGTCACTATAGCTCCAAGGGGGAAAGAAGTGAAAAAGAGTGAGTCACTTTGTTTTCATTAACTGTAAATTAAATGGCATTTCCCCTGTGGCCTGGAACTTCAATCTGTCTTGATTTATTAGCTTTGGAAACAAACTCTGAGAGCCGTGCAACAGATGACCAACCCATCCCCTGGGCCGGGTCCTTCATTTGAAGCGAGCGGCTGTGGCGGCGCTGCTTCGCTGTGTGTCCAATCTGAACAGGTCTTATCTGTCAGGAGGATATTGACTGCATTACTCATTATCAGCCAACAGTGTTTCTGCTGGGAAACTCACAGTCAATGAAGTTAGCTATCAAAAGCAATACTCAAGAGGATGCCTGGCCACAAGGATATGATCCTACCGCAATCATACATCTTTCTCTATCTCTCTCTCCCTTTGTTAAATAATTCTTCTCTGTCTGTCTCTCACTCTGCAGTCTTATACTGTAGCTTTTTAATCAACTCCTCGCGCTGCCACTCAGTCCTCTTCTGGTGAGGGAAAACAAGATGAGGACATCAACTTCAGAGCCTTCAGAAACCAAGTTATGACTCCACACCAATAAAGGTGACCCCGAGGAAGTAAAATAATAAACACTTGAAGCATGTCGGTACATGTAATATTCTTTCACAGCAAGAAATGATTTACTATTGACAGGCCAGGATGTAATAGGTTGAACTCTTTTGAGCAATGATCGCCCCAAAGGAATAGTTTTGAGATCAATGCCAAGAGTTAGAAGGGACATCTCCCTTGTCAGTCCATGAGCTAAAACAATATAACCAGTAGCTTAGCTTAGCATAAAGTGGGGTAAAATTGCTCACTTGTTCATGTAAAAAAAAAAAAACTCTCTTCAAAGCTAAATCTCACTAATTAGCACATTGTCTCATTTTTTACGTTTATAGACAGAATACGGATCATTAATATTTGTTCATTATGGGAACTGTTGAGTTTAACTCAATAATGTTGTGTTGTCTCAACCTTACAATGTGAATTGCCTTGCGATAATGCATGTTGTCATTTGGTGCTATACAAATTAAATTGGACAGAGCTAGCTCGCCCCATGTCCAGGCCTTGTCATAAGTGAAATGGCAGCTGGCTGAAACCACCTGTATATTTGCCATATGGACTAGGGCTGCTTCTTTTATGCAAAATTATGTTTACGCAAATTTTACATGACACGTCACAAAAGCAAACAGGTGAGACCCATAATTTGTAAAGATGGATGATGTGTCTGCACTTCTTCCCATTATCCAGACATGAGGCTAAAATATCCCGGATACGAGCCATAGTGGCAGTATCCAAGTCTCGTCAATACGCACGCTTGACCAATTATGAGTCAGTCTCAGCTGTCAATTATGTCACTCCCCCTAGTTTTTATAGCATCAAATAAGTCACTGAAACCAAAGTTAAAACAAACACTTGATCATACATCAGTGTGATGATAACCTAAAATGAAAAACCATCTTTGAGAAAAATTTATTTGACATGTACTTCATGCATTCATTAACATGAAGGAGGCATGATTTATGACCTATACTACAGCCAACCACCAGGTGGTGATCGAGACTCTTCAGTTTCAATTATGGGTAGCTGTCACATTGTCCATTCTCAGAACCTTTGGTGTCATATTTGTCCACTCAGGATGGCTGTGCTTGTTAGCATCTTCCATTTTCATAGCAAAAACAACATTACAGTACTGTCTTAGGTAAAGAGGTAAAGAGAGCATGTAATAGGTCAGGCTGAGAGTTAGCGCCCTCTACTGGATCACAATGCAAACTATTTCAGATGGTGCGATATGCTTCGAGACTGTATAGTCTGTATATACCAGATTCACTTTTCTCCTTGTTGGCATGAATGAGTGGATTTTGAAATTAAAAGTGACGGCCCTAGTACAGAAATAAGAGTGGTAACAATCTTCTGATCTAATTCTGGGCAAGAATACAAACCAGTGTACTTTCTAAAATGTTGAAGTACTGCCAGGGTCTGACTCAGACTAAATTCTGTACTGTGTTGTTTCTCTGTCTCTTCAAAGCCTTTTCCTAACATCCCTTTGTTCAGCTTTTAATGAAGACATAACAAATTAAGTGTCTGATCCATATTGGTGGTGTAATGCTCGTATTTATAACATGATTTGCCCACAGAAGTTATTGAACATTCAACCTGTCTCGTCTTGTCTCTTTACCTGTTGAACTAAATAAACAGTCTCATTCTGGGAAGTGTGCCATCCAGCGCTCTCAGGAATTTCAAAAATAAAAAACAGGCTAAAGTTTCTTTTCATCCGCTTTGTTTCTGTCTCATGACTATACCTATCTCCCGCCTTTGTTTTCCCTGAAAAAAAAAAAGAATGATTTATTTGTGCTGCATATCCACCAAGGCATCATTTTCCAAACAGCAGAGAGGAAAAGCAAAGAAATGGCTTGAGATACAAATAAATAAAAAGGGGAAACAGTAATTACTTTGGCTGTCAAACAAATCTTGAAATACATTTTTTTTTCATTCTAAAGTCAGAACTTCAAAGAGCCATTAGATTCCAGTGTCTGTCTAAGGAATGCAAAGTCACGGTGAATAGCATCCTCGAAATGTCACTGCAGAGGTTGAGGAGAGACGTGCACGAAGCTGCAGAGAGCATCAAAAGAGAAGTGCAGCTCTTGAATGGTAAATTAGTCGATTGTTACAATGTGAGTGACAATACGGGCCGTCAGAAAGACTTCCTCATGAGTGAACCAGACAACCAGAAGGAGAATGTGACACAACTGCTTCCCCTATGTTTGCTGCTATGATAATGTCTATAATGGCGGTTGAGAAAACATCCTTCATCACTCTCTTGGAAAAAAGAAAAACTCTGAATTCAAGAGACACTTGAACCCTTCCCCTTCTTCAGTGTGTCCATCTTGACATTGGGAGGTCACAGTGCCTTTGCCCTATAAAGTAGATGAACTCCAGCTGTGGAGCACTTGAGGATATGATGGAATCGCAGATGCCGACAGCTGGAGACACGATTAGTGGTGGAAGTGGTAGTGACACCGGCCTAACCTTTCATCAAGTCCATTGAGAAGCAAGAAAGAGGAATAAAATGCAATAAACTGTGTGAATCTGTGAATATTAAACTGATGTTTCAAGATACAGTAGATCAACAACAAGTTATTTTATAGTTTGTGTAGATTGTCTGTAGTCTGTTTGCATACTTTTCATATTCTTCTTCCCTGATGTCCTCGTGCTATATCTTTGCAGATCCAGGATTGCTTCTGTGGCCACATCATGCATCGTGGCGGCAGCTGATCGTGGATTATGATTACAACTACATTTCCTAGATATAAAATATGTCTACGGAGATATACAACTATTACTAGCAACACCGCTATCATTACATCACTGCTCCCTTCTTCTCTGTCAGACATTTTCTTTAGATACATTAAACATTGAGACACCTCTCCATCTATGTTTGTGACCGGCTTTTCTAATTAATGCTGTAAATATTGTTATTTTGAAACATCTATCTCTCCATCCCTCCATCTAACTTGTTCAGCCCTAAAGGAGGTAAATTGTGATTGTGAATATGGGCTATAAAAATATCATGTAATGATTTGATTGATTGTAATATAGCGGTGCAGAACCTAAAGAAAGAGGTATACATGTGTTCATATGTCTCTGTCTTCGAAAGAACTGAAATAAAGACAAAAGTAAACACCACCAAGAGTGTGAATCCTGATCTGAAATTAGCTCTGTGTTTTCACTCTCAGCCGGTGGACGGTGGGTGCAGCGTGGAGGCAAATTGATCACAGATTTGATGGAAAAGTCCTCTGTTGCTCAAGGGGATCAATCCACTGTCGCCTTTTGAAGATATAGAAAACACTGTTTAGCATTCAAAAAGCAGCTCCGTCTGCGAGAACAGAGGTGTGCAAATAAGAGAGCGGTTCATTTCTATGCCCCCATGGTAGCACAAATGCTCCCTATCAAAAAAAAAACAAAAAACGAGACAAAGGCACAGCGAGAGAGCCTGAGGCGCCAATACCTGTCCCTAAAACCTGGGCGAAGAGTGCACTGTCTGCCTGACTAATTGGCAATCAATCTACACAGACAGAAATTTTGAAAATCGAAGACCTTCTGCTCCATATCTCCGGGCTCCTCTGTGTGAATGTATTTGGATTGCAGCAGAAAATAGCAGCACTGCTTCATCAGTGGGAGCCTTATGTAACTGCTCGGTAATTAACATCACATCGTTTTGACATAAGCGAGACAATATAGGAATGCAATTTGTCTGTCACATCAAAAGCACGGCACAGACTGCAGAAGGCCACAGCAAATGCTCACGTGACATTTGATATTCATTTGACGGCTCGGTGTGGCACAAGATGTCAAACCCAGCGCTGAGGAAAACGTTTAGATACTGCAAATTTCAACCACATAGTGTATAAGCCTCACCAGTGAACGTGTATTTCCCATCAGGGACCCACGATGAAATGTGAGATAAACGCACAACTTTAATTTTATGATCCTGCTGCCACACATGCACACCCCTGTTTCCAGCATTAACATTGGGATGCTAAGCCTCTAGCACCCGTCGCTTGGATGTAGGTGAGCTTAGCTGAGCCCTCATCTGGCGTGGGGTGAGGGGGGCCCCATGAGCAGGGCTTAGGAGCAGCACGCTGCCTCTAAAGCCAGGGCGGTATTGATGCTAATGGGCAGAGGCCTGCCCTGCAGCCGCCACCTGTATAATCTCCTCTAATACTCACACCACCCGCGGCTGTTTACTTCTGCATTTGCCTGGGTTATTTTATCCATCATGTTTGTGAGATGATGCTCTCCGCAACCACTTTAAGAGTCTAAACATTTTAAATATAGTGACGTTGTGGAAGTTTGTGTACTTACGAGAAAGATTCACAAAGAAGGGATAAGTTATGTTGCCATGTGCCAAAAAGACTTGTTCGCAGATTTCTAATATATTCATTATTGTTCTTTTAAATCCAGAGTACGGCAAAGCCAGAGGATTTGAGTTTGCATTGTTTATGTGCTATAGGCTTGTTACCTCTGCAAAGGAGGTTATGTTTTAATTGCTGTTTGTTTGTCTGTTGGCAGGATTATGCAAAAGCTAATTTGGAACAGTATTGGGGTATTGTTTTTTTACTTTCTTTAATGTGTCGGTGGAAATCCAGGAGAAGTCGATGTGTGAAAACAGCAGGGATTCACATTGTGTGAGTGGGGGGGTTGATGACACTTCTAACATGCAACAGACAAATAAATAAAAAAAAACCAAAAGAAAACAAATATGTCCAGCTGATAAGCGGTGACACATACGCAGAAGACACAGACGGAGATGTCAGTTTGTGGTGATAAGAGTCGACTCCGGTGTCAGTGTGTTGTGAAGAATATCATGTGATCTCCCCAGTGGTGTAAATACGTCACTTCCTGCCTCATGCATCTGGCTGCTCCACTTCTTGCCTGAATACTGTGGAGGATTTGATGGTGTTGTGAATGCGTCTGTGCAGAGACCCTCCCGCTGTGTTGTGCATGTGTGAAATGCAAACTGCGGGTAAACTCTGTAGCCAGGTCTGAAAGCGACTTATGAGTGTGTTAAATCTGGAGCAGCTTGATTAAATTTAAAAAGTCTTTTGGGCCTTGGCGGAAGTATGTTTACCACAACTCATTAAAGACATATTTGTAGGAATAGTCAAAGTAAGGTTATAGTCAGTATCAGGCCCGCCGACAGGGGGGGACAAACGGGTACGTTGTCCCGGGCCCTGGACTGGCCCTGGAATGGGGGGGGCCCATAACTGGACCCCCATGAAGTTGGGATTAATTATTGTATGTATACTTCAAAATGTGTTGATTTAGAGAAGAAAAGTGCTTTATTTGCATTCAATTAATGACTCCTAGATTGTTTGCCTTCATTGCCCTTGAAAAAACGGCCAATAACCCCCTATCAAATGCCAAAATGGTTTGGTCTTTGGAGAAGAAAAAAGACGACATCATTCCATTAGTGGTCAGTGCGCGCTGCGCAAGTCGATTCAACATGCACAAGTCAGGAGCCCAAAAAAAAAAAGAAAGGCAAAAAAGAGAGGAAGAAGCCGAAAGCCTGAGGGGATCTCTGTATAAATATTTCAGAAAAGACTCAGGTGATGCTGCAGGTACCAGTAAAGGCAGCTGTGCAGCACAGCCAGTAAGACACGGCCAACTTTTTCCAGCCCCGTCGTCAAGTAACACAGGCGGCGTGTCAAACATATTAGCGCAGCACCACATGAGAAAGTCACACGGAGATCAATATCAGACAGACAGGGGGCATTGAATAATTTGATAACCACAACGGCTTTATTACACTGTGTTTCATACGCCTATATATAATTGAATCTTAGAATATGCACATTACCCCGCAAATGTTTCAGGCAGGCACGCGCTGCGCACTCCAATCAGGCTGAATTGATTTGAGAATAATTCCCAGTCAGCTGAATTACAGCCAGTGTAACGCGGCTCATGGTTTAAAATAAGCCAGTGGCATGGCAACATGTGGAATTGCCATTTAGATGAGTTGGATGTAACGAATGGGTTATAAACGTGACGTTTTCGGGTAGCCTGTAACTTAGTTTCTGATTGCCGTTAACTTGAAACTCGCCAGATGAATGGGCTCCGCCTTGTTCCCCAGACATTCTCTGGAAGTTCAGCGGACATACACGCGGGTCTGGTGATAAATAAAAGTACCCTTGACATGATTCCCCTTGGTCAAGTGAAAAATGGTCGATGAAATGTGCAGTTAATGAGCTCTAAGTGAATACAATAGCGTGAGTTTTATTGTGGTATGATTCTGAAAGCCATAACTTCACTCAGTCCATATCCATAGCCTATCCAATTAAAGTTGTAAATAATCCTTTTGGTTTATCCGTAATAAATGGGCTTGTTATCCCGACGTCATGTGTTTGGGAGCTGCACAAGCGAATTCTGTGGTTGTGTTTCGGCGTTTGACAATTTTGGGAACAAAAAAAAAAACCTTAGATTTTTAAACTTTTGTAGTCTTTGGGATAGAGTTAGCCAAGTTGATCAGTCTATTCTTTTCTGTGTTAAATCATCAAATTAAGGGGTTTTCAATTTGTTATTTTTTAAATGGTTCATTTTGACCCCTGTTAATTTAGATATAGCCCTTTTTATCGAAATATTTTCACCTTTATAGGAGAGGCTAGAGAGGATGAGAGAGAAGAAGAACAGGCTACCAAAGAGGATGAGAGAGAGGAAGAACAGGCTACCAGTGAGAGAGAAGGGGAGGAGAGTGAAGGGAGAGAGAGAGAAAGACACAGTGATTCAGGAGCATTTATGGGGACCTCTGCATTTTGCTCAGGATCTTCCTGTCCATGCCTGTGACTGTGGCTGGAGGTGAGCGAGCTTTCAGCAAATTGAAGCTTATAAAAAACTACTTGCGCTCAAAGATGTCACAGGAGAGGCTCAACGGGCTGGCAATGCTTTCCATAGAACACAAGCTTGCAAAGAAGCTGGACACCAAAAAAGTCCGGCGCATGGCACACAAAGTTAATGTTAAAATGTTCAAATAAATTGTTTGTTGAGTAATGAGTATTTTTTTGAATTTCCGTCATTTAAGGGTAGGGTAGGGACTGAGAAAGTAGAGGTGTGTGTGGGTGTTTTTTTGGGGGGGGGGGGGCCCATTGAGAGAATTTTGTCCCGGGCCCAGCCAAACCTGTCAGCGGCCCTGGTCAGTATTAACAATGGATCTCATGTCTATTTGTGTGTGAAATGTAGCCCAAGGTTTCAGTCAAGTCTAAAATAACCTGCACTTGGGAACTAGTGTCCGCAGCTATGTCATCATATATGCTACATATTTGTTTGATACAGTTTCTTAAATGTGGGAGTTTTCTTCTATTCACTGTTCTATTCATTATTGACACAATATTCTGACATTTTATTGACTAAACAATTCATTCATAACATAAAAAACCCCAAAACATATCGATTGATAACATATCGAGTGTGTTCCCCCCTGCGAATGCTGTAGAGAAAGTGAAACACAATTCGAGGATCTGCTTGTTCAGGTCCACACTAAAATTGAATGGGTTCCTTCCTGACCCACATCACATCCTTCCACCAAGTTGGTTACCATTCATCCAGTGGTTTTTGCTTGATCCTGCTATCAGACAGACAAAGTGAAAACATATCATCTTTGGTGGAGGTATTGGGAACATTTTGTATTTTGTGCTTTAACGTTGGTGTCCTGTTTCGAGCCGCCATCGCCAGAATAATCTGGAGGCTGTGAAATGAGCCAGTTAGTGTATATTACTAAACGGGCAGACCAGGAGCTATTCCCCCACTCCAAGGTCCACTATTACTGTGGTCTGTTATTTAACAGTCAATAGAGCAGGTAAGTAGCAGTGACTTAACACTGTGGCTATGCATGATCCCAGCTGAGCTACACACAACACCCAACATCATCTACACACTTCCGCCCCTGAGCTTGTGCCCCTTAGGACAATCTTGCAGATAAAACATGTCTCAGGACTGAGCTGTTTTATCAGCCAGTGTCTGAGGTATGCGTAATCCAAACCATGAACAACTTGATCCCTACAATTGTTTGTTGTTTCATAATACTTTCATTCTTCACTGCTCTGGGGTTCCACGCCTCTGCCAACGCTGTTGTTCGGCAAGCTTTCAAACTGCTGCTGGAGGATCAGTGCGAGAGGAGCGCTGAGAGAGAATTGCCTCCTCCCTGGCTGAATCGGTTTTCTCTCATCTTCATCAAAGAGGGAACACATCTAAGGTTCAACTTCTACAGCAATCCAAATGGATCCACTGCATGTTAAAAAATGCCTGCCGGCGTGTGATGTACCAGTGTTTGTAGAAAGGGTTTGGGGTGTGTGGACAGGCAGCTATAGCATAACATTAATGAGGCCTAAAGCTGCCCCTCAAGCCATAAATGCCTACAAACTGTTATTTTGTTCAGACTTTTCTTCACTGACAAGAAGAAATGAAGTCGTACAAAACCTTAAAAATATTAAACTCAGCAACTACAACCAAATGATTCTGGCACAAGGATATTCGGCAGGAGAAAACTGAAGTATTACCACTTCTGGATAGAAGTAGAAGCTTTCATCAAGTTCTTATTCAGAGGTTGATGATGTGTGCACAGGAATATGTGAAGTCATGTTTATTCCCTGAGACCTAAATACCCAATTCAAAACCAATGAAAACAACTCAGACAACTAAATAAAAATATAAATATCTTGGTGGAATATCCAAACCGGTTCTCATTTTAGCAGATGAAGGAAACCGTCTCTCACACGCAAATACAGTAGCCTACTGGATATGTTAATATTTCTGTGGACGCAGCAATATGAGACTGTGTCTGTGAGACTTTATATTGTTTAAATGCAAGCATATCTATTATTAGAGGTTTATAAAACAGTTCCTGTGACAGCAGCAGTCTGGAGGAAAGCTAAATGCCATGTTGGATATGTGAGTTTGTGTGTGGTTGCGGTATTTACATCTTGAAAATCATTTTCAAAGAAACGATGCCACTGCTGCCAACAGTTCTCATTGCCTCCCTGTGCCGCCCAGACCCTGTGGACCACTGAGCTGGCTGTGGCTGATGGCAAATGTGGCGTTAGTGGCCCCACTGGGATTATGAAGGCCGTGTTTTTAATTATCATTTAATGACATTATAATTACATTTCCGTGTCAATGTGTCACAGTAATTGTCCCAGTGGCTTTCAAAGTATATGGCTGGCAGAGGATTCAGAGGGCTGTTCTGAATAATCAGAAAAAGGATGTGTAAGTCTAGAAACTGGATAGATGGAGACTTGTTTACTGCAGGTAATACTAGAGGCAAATATAATATCGTCAATATAATTCCTCTTTTAACAGTTTATAAAGTTTGAAGAGGTGGAATATGTTGTACAGAGGAGTCTAGAACATGTATGTTATCATCAGGAAATGATCTTTCTACACAAACCATGTCATTTTTATGCATGTACATTATCTGAGAAAAACGTGTAAACCTGAAATTAGTATTCATTCACCAAAACCTGATCCAGAACATTAATTATATGAGACACCTTCTGAAACAACCTTCGTCAGCACTCTGTATGAAGGTTGTTGATTACAAGGAATGATCATTAGCTTTGAAAAAGCTTTCCGTAACCTTTCTGTAGAAGTTTTCTTGTGCTATTGGTTCAACAAACATGTATTTTACATAGTGGGAGGAAAGTGAAAAACTGTCAATGTATATGATAAATACTGCTCAGGGTTTATGGTCTTTGCAAGAATGCAAATGTCTGAGTCATTTTCTCTTTGACAATTTCCATAACTTTCCTTGACACCCCTTTGTAAAATGTCCTGAAAATGTCAACATGAGAACACAGCTGGAAAATGTCCAGACAATTCACAGCAAGCGAGTGGGTGAGGTATGATGAGGTATCTAAAACACGACGGATGCAAAACTAAAAAAAACAAATTGAAATATCGGAGAACAAAAAAGAGGTATCATTCACCAAGATAGATGTCAACTTGGAAACACGACGAGATTTGAGTGCTTTCAGGTTGAAACTGGTGTTGTGAATAAAACATGCATGTGATTTCCAGAGCTGAATTTATCTGGTGTCTTTCCTCCTGCGTGCTTTACCCAGACGTCACCCCTCACGGAGTGCTCCGTACATTTTCCTGTCGTTTTGAACGTGCTGCCTTTTACATATGTGATAGGCAAACTCTGAAAAATGTCCAGACCCATTTTCCTGGACATTTTCCAGAGTTCCTGTCTGAAAAGCTGTGGGGCTGCATTGTGCCTCATTCTCTATAAAAATCCATCAACTACGTTGTTGGGCAATTGGGCATTTAAGGTGCTTTGCATGGCAAATATCAGTCCTGACAGACAAAGACAATATGGCTGAGTTTGGTGGTGTCCAGCTGTGGTCAGGGTGATACATCTCACATTGAGAGTTGTGTGTGTATGTGTGTGTGTGAGGAGAGGTTGTTGACCCTTTGACTCTGGCACTAAATCCATGGCTGAGATTACTGGCTTCAGTTATCGGGGTCTGCTGAGCCTCAGTGGAAGATTGCACATAAATCTCTGCGAGGAAATAATAAAGGGCTTGTTCTCATCTCAAAGCTTTTCATCTTAGCCATGAAAAAACACAACCACCCACACAATAGCACAACTGGACTGACACTCACACATACTTGCACAGAATCAAGCACACATACCTACAGTCACACACACACGCACCACTCAAAGTTAAGCTATTGATCGAACTTGAAGAAAACTAAAGACAGGTTCACAGGCACATACACACACACACACAATTCCCACGTGGTTGGATTCACATTTATATAAGCAGAGGTTGGCAATGAAAGGGCAGCCAATAATAAAATTATATTATATCTGTTCCTTTATCTGCATCATTCTGTGCAGTTGCCTTATCGAGATTTTTCTCTGAAAACTGAGGTGTTTCAGCCAAAAAAAGGAAAACCAAAACAATAAGCTTAAAGATGGTAAAAAGATTACTATTATTACAATTTATCAGCCTGGCTCAGAGTCTGTATATAAAGATAAACAGCACATCTCCACTTCCTCCCACTATCTAGAAATGAAGCCAACGTATCCCAGTTAGGGGATATCCCAGGGATGGACTGCAGTATTGAGGTTTTTGTAGCATTAAATAACAAATTAAAACCACGTTATATTTTAAGATATTTTATAGACATTTTTTGCCTATACTTTTGACTGATAGGAAACTGAACTCGCACATACACTTAGGAAAGCTTGCGTGACTTGAAGAGATGAAAATTTGAGCGGGAGCTGGAGTTGTGTTGGAAATGCATTGTTGCTTTTAGTCCCAGCTGTACAAGTACGCAACATCCAGTTTGTGACGCTTCTCGGTAATCTCGCACTCATTAGCAAATCGTTACAAGACCAGGGAGCGTCCAGTTCAATTGGTAGCATCATGACTATTTTCAACACGCTTCAGGATTATCTGGAAAGATAAATGGCACCAACCGGCCTTCAGTCAGGAACATCCGAGCGAATGTCGGGGGGGGGGGGGATCTGTTATCCTCTAGTGTGCAGCAGCCTTAATGAAGGGAGTTAAAACCAAACCTTGAAGAAACATTTTTACAAACATCAGTGTGAAATGAACTACCTTAAATGACATAAACCATATTTGAGAAAATCTTTTTTGGTGTAAATATCCACTAACATGAAGTAGGTAGGGGGTTTAAGACGGATACTGCAGCCAGCCACCAGGGGGCGATCGAGATGCTTTGGCTTCGCTTTTGGAGAGCTGTCATGTCGTCTATTTTTGTAGACAGTCTATGGCACAGATTCAAATGTCAAACTGGATGTTTGTTTTTCATAAGTAAATAAATGAGCATCCGCTTACAATTAACAATTAGTCCAAACAATTCAAAAGCCAAAGAATATCCTGGTCACTATAACATAAGATAAAGAAAAGCATTATACAATCAATAACATGAGCTTCAAGCCTTTCTGCCCATCATAGAAATTCTCAGCACACCCGGTGAAGCGAAACTCAGCACACACACACTGGGTGGGAGTATTTGCTGAGCTTTATGTGGGTGGGAGTCAATCTGCTTTTCTGAAGCTTCTATTCCAATCCATTTATTATCAGCGGGGGCACGGAAATGTGACACTGTGCTACTTCTTAAATTAAGGGAGCATTTTATAACAGCAGTAGATCTAAATGAAATGCGATGTATGTGTGGTATTAATGGTTAAGAGTACATATTAATATGTATGCGTGTGTGTCCACATATCAGTGTGTGTGTGTGTGTGTTTTCAAACATCAACAGCCTCCTCAGCTCTACCCTCTGGCCCATGCAGATGTGTGCACAGAGTCAGCTGGGATCCCATAAGTCAACTGAGCAGGACAGACCTCCACGCTGTTTGTCTGTCTGCCTGCTAATTTTCACACTTCCCATCCCTCCTACCAAGATAGATATCAAGCAAATGAAATGAACACACATCCCCAGTTGATGGTTTTCCATTTGAAAGCACGAGGCATTAATGCGGGGCCCTTCTGCACTCCTCCCACACTCTGAGGCTGAGGAGAGCGAGAGGAGGGAGAAAAGAAAAAATGACAAGGCGGATCTCCCATGGGCCACCACTCAAATGATAGATTTGTGGTGAAAGCACTTCATGCTGGGCAGAAGCACGAGGGTACATTTCATCACCAAAGAAATGTGTCAACGTGCTTTATACCCCAAAATATGTTCCCTGCTGTTTCTTAGATAATAGAAGATTTCCGTAAGGCTCGAATTCCCTCTTGATAATGAAACATGAAAGAAAACTCAAATGCAATTATTTGGTAATGACATTAGATAGCAACACCACATTTATTTACTGATATATTATCCTATAAAAAGTAAAGGAGGTTATGTTTGAGGACTGTTGGGCCTTGGCGGAGGTGTGCACCCTACTGAGTGACATATATATGGCGTTCAGACAGGTCACAGAGTCGAGTCAGCTACAATCCAGCAGCAGATCTCTGTGCCAGCCACATCATCTGATGGCTCAGCTGATCCCCTCCAATGCATCCAATTGGCAAAGCTCATATTGTGTACTCTGTTTGCTGCTTTTCCCTGACTGTACTCTTCCTGTTTTCACTGCAAGAAACTTTGAAACCACCTCCACCACAGCACCTCCTCTTCATACTGAGTCGGACCTAATCACTGTCATGTGTTGTCATTGACGCTGCTCTGGTCTGTGCCAGGGTCTTTCAGGTACTGCTCTCCCGGCCTCACCATCCACCAAGCCTCTTTTGCAGCCTTGGCAGCTCTCGCTGGAGAACGACTGGTGGCTAACTTCTTCTTCTTTGGATAACTTTTGTGAGGCCATCGGGCTGAATGTTTTGTAATGCCCTTTCACAACCCCATGTGTCTTCTGTAGGGGGGGACGCTCTTGCTCACTATGACCTCAGGAAAATGTGTGAACAAGACTTAGGATCCTCATTGGTCCAGAGAGTGATCTTCATTTTCTACAGGAACAAAAAGGTCAAATCCTTCTTGCCTGAGGTCTGAGCTGCTGCAGTTCAGTGTCTTTTCTCTCCAACGCATGATGGAAGAAAACGCATCTCTTGTGTCTTTTGTGTATTTTCGGCATGTAACATATAGAACTTCCCTGAGAAGCTCAGTGCAGCTGCTCATCTTTTATGGTGAAGGAGCTCGTGGGCAAGACATTATACAAACAACAGCTCATACAGCAGCTACGTGAAGGATTTCCACTGCCGCGGGGACCGATCCCATGCCAAGAAAACGTCAGGTTTAGGGCCTCCGTTCAGTGTAACTGGGATGGTACACATCTATGTAGCAGTGCGTTTTCCTGGTTCTGTAATTTGTTAGAAATGTCTGTCTGAATTTTATGGGTGTTTGTGAAGGTCCATGCTCCGTAGTGGCACTGCAGACATTAATATGAGCCTGTATAACACAGAATTAAATTTTAACCTGTGCAACAAGCTGTACGATCACTGGGGCTGAGTTTGTGGCTTGTGAGTGATGGTTGGTGTGGTGGTGGGGAGGGTTCCAAGGTTAGAATTAGTTTTGGTTGTAATCAATATTTATTACCACCCACACACATACAGTATATACAACACATGGCCTGTGGCTGCAGTATTCTGGAGCAAATTTTGCATTTGTGAACGGGTCAAGTGCATGTACAGTGCCATACGTTTTAAGTATGTATCTTTTATATAGACCCACAATACATCAAAAATACAAGGGGCGTGATGCAATATATGTATTCCAGGTTTTTCAAAGGCTTTGGGGCCTCTGACTCTGAATTGTAAAAAATTCAGTACTCTGTATTTGAAGTCTTTATTCGATATTGAATGTTTCAGCAAAAGGCTTCAATCTATTGAATAATTCCAGAAATCTGTCTGTGTGTGTGTGTACGTGAAACTTATATCTTATTGGCTTAGAGCTTTGCATGTATATTGTTGAGGGGCCCAAGGAATTGCACTATTGAATTTGATGGGATTTGGACACGCAGTAAATCAAATATTTGAATAAACAGGCGACCAGTTCTCTGAAGCAGAGGCGGCTGGGACTCAACAATATCAATGATTCTTTAAATCATGGCAATGTCTGCGTTCACGACAAATAATTCTCCAGTTCGGGTCTCTGTTTACTGTGTACTGTTGACTGTGTACTTCTACTACAAAGAACACAGTACACGTGTTCTTTTGAACTTCACTGAACTTTGAATAAACAGGTAACCAGTACTTTGTTCAGCAAGCGGTGGAGCAGCTTCTCAGTTCTGGGGACTGGTTTACTTGCCACGACTCAATTACTGCGGGACACAGAAGCTGCAACAGGCCATTCCAAACAGACCGGTTTACAACAGGCACTGCATGGAAATGTAAGATTTAATTGATCACATATGTTATAAATATGATTAAATAGTCATCACACGAAATTAGTCAAGTCTTTTTCTTATAATTGTAGAATTATAACACAGCACATGGTGTTGATTGTATCTTGGGTGCTTTCGTGGATGTGGTGTGTACATTTCTCATGTTATGAAGCTGTACCAATGGGATTCAGAGCAGGAGAGCACAGTTCCCAGCTTCACCGTTCAACAACACTCAAGTCTGTTTCCATTAGAGACACTTCCTGGGGCATTAATAGATGAAAATTCCTAGATTGTATCGAAAGCAATTATTTCAACACAATGCCATTTTTCTTATTTTTTATGAAATCTTTTTGTTTTGCATTCAAGTGAGTGTGAGATGCTTCAGGGCAGCTGGAAGACAAATATTGTTAATACAAAACAGTGATGACAGTGTGAGACCAAAACATAGGATTAGGCATGTTAAGAAAACAGTGTCTTCAATCGGGAAACACTCAACGCCTTTATCTCAACCACTCCAAGTTCATATCAGTGCTCCTAATGTTCCGAAAGCCGTGAACACAGTGAGAATAGTTAGGGTTTGGAAGAAAAGGAAAATAAAAACAAAAAAGAGTGAGAGAGAGAAAGGCAACCCCTCCTTCCCTCCCTCCCTCTATACCCTGATTAATTAGTTCCAAGTTATCCATGAAAGTAATATGCTGATAAGGCCAGGAACAAACAGAAGCCAATTATGAACTTTTCCCTGTGAGCGCCGACGCTCCTTAGCACCAGCAGCACTGGTGGAAAACCTTTAAGGCCGGGTCTTTTAGGCTGATTGGACAGGTGTTGGGAGGGTGTTTGCAACCGCTGTCTTTGCCTGGCAGCACACAGCACACAGCACATCTTTTTATTACCGAGCCAAGCACAGGGCCTCACCGAGCTCATCGATGTATGGGAGATGAAACCTCACGTAAAAAAGCCATCGACAACAATAGCTATGATGGAGGTAAAATCTTGGGATGTGAGCTTCCCCTCGAGGAAAAACAAGCCCAATAAAATAAAGTGTGCACACACAAACAGAGATGTCTCCATGACTTCAGATGACAAAGATTTACTTTAACTCAGATACTTTTGCCTAACCTTTTTATTACAGCTATAGCCTTAGGACCTTGCATTGATCACCATTCATTGTGAACCAAACCTTATCCCTTAACTTAACCAGCACCTCAGAAATTATATTTTACCTCATTAGGATCAGGCTTTGGTCCCCATGAGTTCTACTGGTCCTGATAAGGTTGGTGTTTATGCTGGAAAAGGTCCCAAGGAGCTAATAGAAACAAGCACATACACACACATGCAGCAAAGCAACGTGTCTAACCCCTCTGTGTCTCTTTAGTGCACAGTTGTGTTGCTGCGTTCCTTCACGCTTCACACTTCCAGGGTCCTGCTGCTGCAACTTCATCAATACATATTGATTCTGCTCACACCATTCTTCACAGACACCCTTTGACCCGACATAAGAGGTTTTCTACAATAACTCAAACAGCTGGATTTCTTCGCCCACAGCCTAGTTAAGAATTGATCAGCTGCTGACTGGTCTGCTAATGCATTACGGTCGAAACCACAGCAGCTTGTGTTGGGTTCCTCAGTGACGTCAGGATCTAACAGTGTGTATATGTTAATTTAGAAAACCCTCCAAATATATGTTAAAGCAGACATTTTGTGATTTTTCAGTTTTTCTTTCCGTATGTTGCAAAAGTTTCTTTGCATGTTTAAAAGTTATGGTAAAAAGCCAAAAGGCTTTGGTAAAGGGAGCTCCTTTCACCCACAGAAAACATTGTTCCTGAAGCTCCTGAAATAAACAGACAGAGGTATAATTATGAACCTCAATATGAGCATAATCATCCATTCTGGAAAAACACAATAATCAAGTTCAATCACCCAACCTCCATCCAGCCTCTTTTATTCATGTAAAAGCTCTGTATTTTTCTTCCTCCTGCAGTGTAGGTGTGTATCTTCCCCTGACATCACTCACACATGTCACAATGGGTCTTTTTTCTCGATCCTCTGAGGGGAAGGAAAGATGTCGACAAGACTGATTTGTCGCCAAAGTCGAGCCTCGTAAACTCGGCCCTGTCCTGGAGATGTCAACGAAGCCTTCACACAAACTGGCTCACAATCGGATGGGGGCTGTCGTAGAAAGATAATTGACTGTCAATTAGAGACAAAGACAACAACGAGAGTCAGCAGGCTGGCAGTAAATCACTACCTGCCTGTCAGACAGCCTTGGCTGCCCTGGTCTCTTCTTCTTCTTTCCCATCACTCTTTATTTCTCAGTCACATACGGTTTCAGACGTTTCTCGCTCTTTCACTTTCTCACGTATTGTCTCATGCTGCTCTCACTATTAACTCCATGTGTTCTGCCTTTCAGGGGAATGATCGCTCCATTCACTGGGTCAGGATATCTGAGTGAGCGGTCCCTGCTTTAAAGGTTTGTCCCTGCCACCTTCCAGATGTTGACACTCATGTCTGGCTCGGCTTTAAGACTAAACAGTCTCACTAACATCTCCCCGGTCACACACATATCGACTCGTGTAGGCAGCTAACTCCCTTTTATCTCGTCATTGTGAGATCTCAGTGTGCTCGTGGCACTGAAGCAGCATTTGTCCTGGTAAGCTCTATTGAGTTGCTGGCCTTTGTCTGCGCTTACAAGCACAAACACAATGTGGTGACACAGTCAGTAACTGTAAGAGGTATTTAAATATACCAGATTCAACTGTGACAAACCACTCACCGTCCTACAGTACAGTATGTCTCCTTGAAAATAAATCACAGGAGAAATAAAGTTCGATGTTGCACACAAGGCAGCAAATTCCTCAAATTTGTGGGTTGCATGAATTACATTTCCTCTAGAATGCTGAGCCGCTGCTAATCAAAAAAAAAAAATGCAGAGCCTTAAGTGCAGTCTCCTGCAAACAATATCTTGAGTTATAAACTGAGGTAACTATGTTAATAAAAAGAGATAAATCTCAGACCTGAAACTAATCCAAGTAAAAACTCAGTGTGCTGACTTGCCAGCTGAGGCTGAAATAATAGAGTTGGTCGTCTGAATCTTGCCAACATTACAGGGAAAATTGTGTTGAAAGAGGAAACTATGACTCAAGTGCAGAGGAACAGGAGACCGTTGGGGGCGGTGGCTGCGAGAGACGTTAAAATCTATTACGTGTATTGTCAAAGATAAAAACAGTGTGGGTGGCTGGTACGGCTGCACAATTAATAAGTGAGTTATCTCGATTCACACCTATGTGCAACATCATTTCCAATTGATTCTGTTACATTTTAATTGGGGATATTAGCTGCATCAAAAAAATGCTCTTCCGTTCTCCTAAAGACTCTAAGGCTTCATCCATACTGCTATGTTTTTGTTTGAAAATGAAATTTTCACACACAAGCATTTATGATCTGTATCAGTTTTGGCCAGCAACCTTTCCAAAACTCTCACTTTTGGCTGCTTTAAAACTGCGGAGTAGTGTGGATGCCAGGCGTATCTGTAGCAGAGTTGTCGTCTTCAAATGATAACATAGTAGTGTGGATGAATCACCTCCATAATGCTGCATTATCTTAGTTTTCTCCTTCAGCTAATGACAATGCAGCGTTATGACAAGTAATGCAGAGTTACAGAAAACCATGAAAGAGTGAGAGAATCCAGAAGAAACCCCTTCTGATAGCTGGAGATAATTGTGAGCTTAATTCTAAATAAGAAAATTGTCATCCTTGTTTTTTCTGGAATTGATCAGCCCCAGTATCTGGAGCATTATCCAAAAAGTCTCCATGTTCCAGGCTGAAAGCTTGATCTAAAACTCCTGCGAGATGCTGTTAACTCAAGTGTGAGCACACTAAAGACCGGGAGATCCAGAACACTGCAATGTGTTACGAATCATTAATGTGCGAGTCGACTGTGTGGAGCTGCAGGAAGTGGACAGGTTTATCACTTGAGCACTTTGCATATCATCATTCTTACCATTTGGCGACATTTTACAGAGAGATGAGAATATCCAGCACAGCCTCTCAACTCATTAACTCCCACACCACAGTCACATTTAATGACTAAACCTATACATGCGTGTGAAGAGCTGCAAAAGGCATGTGAAAAAAGAACAGGGAACTAAATAATTGACTTGTCTTCACTCAGTCGGGGGTCATATTCATGCAACTTTGACATTCAGAAGTCAGTTTGCCTTGTAGACATTCAATTGCTCTGGAAAATTGGTGCTATACAGTCATAAAAGCAATGGATACATATACTTCCCCTGCAGTGTATCACTGCTTGAGGCAAATGGCTGTTTGTGAGTAGCAGCAGCTCTTCCTTACCTACGAGGTCTAAGCATCTTTAAGTGCTGCGCTGATTCTATTTTAATGTTTCCGTTAATGAAAAAGCATCTTAATCTGACTTGTCACACATTAAGTCCTGTGCGTCTGTCGGCCATGCTCATGTCATTAAAAGCATTCATTTTGTCTAAATTCGATCCTTTTCATCCCCAGTGTGGGAAGAGAAAAGGGGCTTTTGAAGGCAGCTCCTCGGGACCCGCATCTGTCACCAGACACCCACAGCACCACTCTGAGCAGGTCGCTTTGAGTCGTCCATTTTATTACATTTCATCCACACCCTGCTCTTCTTTGGCCTGAGGAATATGGCTTTTAAATTTCACAGACAGTCGTGACTCTGCTTGGAGCATAAATGTTTATTAGGCTCACACACAGGCTCACACACACACACACACACAGCCAATATAGAGGAAAAAAGAGATTAGTTTTCACTTCTGTTAAAACATGAAGTGATGTGGTTTTGCCACAGGCAACAGATTTAAATGGCTGTGTGTTTTTCCTTGGCCACGTGGCCAGAGTAGGAGACAGAATATTAATCAGTTGTATTTGAGACTTGAATTATCCCACAATGTTTAAGTTTATTCTCAGGTCTTGTAGCATCTTATTGTTACTGTTACTGAGAAAGACAGTGAAATTAAGCTGCAGGCAGCTGCCAGTTAACCTAACTTAGCATAGAAAATTGGACACATAAGGGAATATTAGTTATATCCATATAAAAAACAATGTTATCATCTCTAAAACTGTTCAATTAACATGTTATAGCCTTTCTTGTTTGAAACCTTTACAAAGCAGAAGTGGAGCTTTACAACTATATGAAATTAAAAGTGTTAGTGAGTTTTACAGCGCTTGAAACATTGGACAAAAATGCTTTCCCTACTTTTCCAGACTTGCCAAGCCAAAGAAATTGGCAGCTAGCAGTGCTTTCATATTTCCAGATGTGAGGGTGGTCTCGATCTTCTTTAATCAAAAAAGAAAAATAAGAATATTTCCCCAAACTATTCCTTTAAATATACAAAGGCATCACAAATGCTCACTTCGAAACACAAGCTGAAAACTTGTAATATGATTCTACTATCCACGCTGAGAACTGCTTTGTCGGCATTTTACTTTATATCATCTTCCAACAGAAGATATTCCCCTCGGGCGCTCAGCAGCTTGCTTCGACCGACTCTGAATAGCTATACATGCATAGATTCATCTGTGCAGTCTCATGTTTGCCCAACTCTGACTCCACTTTCCTTTGCTTGCTTTTGAGCTGATAAATAAATCTTTACATCTGTCGCTCTCCTGAGGGCTTCAAAACCCATGACTTTAGTTCCATCTCACCCGCTTCTTCCCCTTGCTTACACAGACAAACAGACAAGTGCAGAAGCGAGATAAAAGCCGGAGTGATGTGAAAACATGAAATCCCCGGCTTTCATTGCTTTCGTGGAAATGCAGCCCATATAGAGGTGTGCAGAGTCATGGGTGGGGCCGTGCTGTGCAGCGGCCGCAGGATTCAGCTGTACTTTTGTATAAAGCAATGTTTTTCTCTGTATGAGAGGTTCTAAGCCAGAATTGCATTATTCACTGGCTCTTCAACCGCCTACATAAAGAAACTGCTGCTGCAAGGTAAACATTGATCCTAATACTTCACTGAGAAACAGACGTCAAAATAAAACTGCACATGTGCACATCCAAGTTCAGTTCTGTGCAGGCAAAAGTTCCATATTAGTTCTTCTGATGCCTTAAATCAAACTTACAGGTGTAAAAAGTATCAGCAGCTCCACACAGGTACAATATTCACTCATGTGCTGCCAAACAAAGCTGAGGACTGATGCACGTCTCTCAGTCTGGATATTTCCAGGTATATGTCCCATGAATAAATGACAGATACAGCACAGTCTTCTCATCAGTATTATTCAGCAGGGACACTATTTCCTTCTCTCCATCGCGGTTTGCTAATTGAAAGAGATAAGCGAAAGCCAATATATCCACAAAGAATATCCTGTTTGAATACCGACACTGGATAAGGAGGAACAGGTGAAATGGTCTTTAGCAGCGTTCAGTTTGAAGATGGAAAAGTTTCAAACTTAAGTTTTCATGAGCATGAATGATTTGTGATGTATAGTTGTAGCCTTAGTGACTGCAATGGAAATGGAGCCAATGAGAACCTTTAGATAACATCCACATGTGTGTCCACTTCCCTCAGCTCATTTTCCAGTTGCCTTTTAAGCCCTTTTTCCACTGGTCGAAATCTGACATTGGGCTTCTGTCTGCAATATGAATGTGAATGCACTAATTTGGCAAGACAGCCAGGTAAGAGTTTGTGACGTTGAACATGGGACAAACAAAAATGCGGAGTGAATCGTGTATCCTTGCTTATTTTGGTGTAAATGAGGTATTACACATTTATATCTCATTTCTACCAGGGGTCTTTCTGTGTGGAGTCTGCGTAGGTTTTCTCCGTCTGCTCCAGCTTCAAGTAAGGTTAAATGGAGATCTACATAAATAGATTTGGTTTGTCCGCAGGTCTTTGTATGTTGGCCTGTCCAGGGTGTCCCCGTCTCTCACCCAATGTCAGCTAATAGTCTAGGCCTAGTCTATGGACAGATGCTCAAAATCAGCACCTGGTTTTACAAGCATGTATGTCTGAGGTTGCAGCCTGTCCAAAAACATTTTAAATGTCCAAAGCAGTTCTCTCAAAAATAATTTCTGCTCTTCTTTTAAAAACAAAATGATAAACAAATAGGTTAAACGAGTATGAATATTTGAAAAACAATCTGCATTGTGTCTATAGCTGTATGAAAATATCACAGGGGGTAACCTCAGTGGGAGGAAGCTCCTCGCTTGGATTGCATTTTTCATTTTCCTCGGCTTTCTCGCAGCTTTGAAACCTCTGAGGATGCCTTGGAAGTAGTTTATCTCACAAACAAAACATCAAACACATTCGAAAGGAGTTGAAAGCCTCTCGAAATCCCTGCATTACATCCCTTTGCCTTTTTCCTCTGGTCATCATCACATCCATTGGGAAAAAAATAGTTGATTGTTTATGGCAGTCAAAGTAGTGGTGGCTAAGAAAATAATCTATAAAAAACCCATCAGTGATGCACATATCTAATTGAAACACAAACTGTAGCACAGTGTGGAACCTATTTTTTGCCTAATCCAAGTGTGAACAACGTAACTGGAAGCTGTAACTCCCCTGACTTGCAGTTTTTGTCATGTGTGGGCAAGTGTGAGAGCTCATAAAGTGGACGTTTCCAGGGTATTGCACCATCCTTGAGTGAAATACAATAACCATTTCCAGGAACTGCACTTGCAGAAAAATACTGCACTGTAGAGAGTTACAGCTTCTGGTTAAAAACATGATGCGAGTAGAGAAAACCAGACTAATTTCTCTCCTGAGATCATTTTTGGCATGATCCGCTAACACAGGCGAAAAATGGTTGTTAAAATCAGAAAACCTGACTCATCCACAGATAACTGAGACTCAGACACTCAGCACTGCTTTTTTGAGTCACATCTAAAAAAAAACACTTCTGAAACGATTGAAAGCTTGGGATTATATTTGCAACTTTATATATCTTCCTAAAGCATTTAAAACTTTACAAATTACCTTTGAAAGGAGAACATGAAATCCCTCTCGCACAAATCAGACATCAACAAAGGACGAGCAAAATATGTTCCTGCTCACTGTCTTGTTTGCTCATCTCTAACACACAGAATGAACGCTGGAAAACACACCAGTCCTCTTTTGATCTATAGTGCTTATTAATTCTATCTGCCGCTGTATGTGTGTGTGTGTGTGTGTGTTTAGCATATCCTGGTGAGAAAGAAAAGTGGAGCATGCTCTTTGTTTTGTCTTGTAGGAGCATTTTCACCCCTGATGACTAGGCAAGCATCCCATTATTTATTATGCTGCAGCGTGTTCACTGACAAAGACATCAGCGCGTGACTCACTCCTTACTCACGTCAGTAATGAGAACTCTTCCCCTGCCGCTGCTGCAGTCGCACCCACTGCTGATGCATGTGCACCAGCACCGATGGTAAACCCACCATCAACAGCTCAGAGTGAGATCTGACGCAACAGGATTCATGTGCACGCAGGGTGTAGTTCCTTCATGAGGTGGGCTGACTTTATCAGTTTAGATTAAACTTGTATTATTCAACTAAAGAAAAATTGTGATGTGACTGAAAATATATCCACCATTGTATTACGGTATAAATGAAAAAAATAGAAACAAGCAGTAGCCTAAACTGCTGAACCACCACTTAGCCTGTTGTAAAGTGATAATTGCAAACAAGTAGGGAAGTTAAAAGAGTGAGATTAGTTTCTATTGATAATTAAATCCATGAATAAATGGCCAACATTAGTCTAAATTACTAAACCAGTTGAAAAAGCAGTTGGCTGAAAGTATGGACAAAGTAGTTAAATAGTTTTTAATTAATAAAGAAACAGCAACAGCTAAAAGTTATAGACCAAATGGAATTAGTATCTAAGTAAAGCATAAAAAAAAAATAGCTTAATCTAATAAAAACTGTTGAAAAAGTGAAATGCTAAATCCATAGGGAAATAGTGTGGCAGTAATAGTAGTTAACTAAAACAAAAGAAAAACATTCAAAACTGTGAGCTGAAATTGTTTTTAAAAAGTTAGCAATAGTTAGCAACAGTTGAAATAGCTAAAATAAATGGTAAACCATTGAAATTAAAGTAATGAATGAACTATAAGTTCGCTAAATTGATACCATAGACTGTTCATAAAGATGGACAACATGACAGTGCCCCAAAAGTGTCTCGATCACCACCTGGTGGTTAGCTCCAGTATAGGCCATAAACCCTGCCTCCTCCATGTCAGTGGATGGGACATGGACAATACACAAAAATCTTTACACAAAGATGAATTATGTTATTTTATGTAATATCACATTGATGTATGTTGAAGTGTTCATTTTTGGTTTTAATCAGTTATTTGATGACACCAAGACTGGTTAAAACGTCATGATTGACAGCTGATTCTGATTCGCGATGGTCGGGCATGTGTATTCGCTGGATTTTGATACCCCCGATCTCTACTGCACAGACTCTGGCTCCAAAGATGGCAGCGTTCGTATTCTGAATATTGTGGCTTCATTTCTGGATGGAGGGAGGAAGTGGAGACGTGACATCCCTCTTTATACACAATTCAGTCAATTGGGCCTATAAACTATAATGTTTCGACAGTTGAAATAGTTAGCAAAAAGCAGTATATAAAGTTTTTGCTAAATGTTTAGAAATTTAAAAATAATTAGCAAAAAGTAATGTGTACATTTGAAATAGGCCAGTTCATCCAGTACACAGCACTTTATCAGTGGTGTTGGTGAGAGGGCACTTGAGCTGTTGAAGCTGTTGGTTTGTTAGACAACAAAGGTTGGGAATCAGATATATAATAACCCACATACCAGACAATCACAACACACTGAAACATAATTGCTCCTGTCAGACTGGGACTATAACTTTAGCTCAAAGGCACAATGTAAAATGTCAGTATGGCCTGTTCTTGCTCTTGAGTGTGAAATGTTTAGAGGAGTGCAGCTCTGCATTAACGAGCTCAATAACCACGATGGTTACACCACAAAGAGAGAAGTGTGTTTTCCTGCACAAGGCACCGAGAACACTGCAACTCTAAACTTCAGAGCTCCTCCTCTGTCTGTTTCTGGCAAAAACCACCTACACTCCATGACTCAGTCTGTGTTTGCTCAGTCTGTGGACAACTCGAGCATCTCAATTACTCAGAAAGTTCTCTCGGGTTGCGGAGGATTTGATTTTTTGGGAGATATGAATCTGTATGCTGAGTTTTATATATATATGTATATATATACTCACAGAGGGAAACAGTTTATGCGTTTTAGAAAGGCCATCCTTCCTTTCTGATTTATTTGTCATTACATTTGAACATGTCTTTATTTGCACTATGTACATGTTGCCTTCACACAAGATTGGAAAAAAAAATCCCAAAACATATATGTAATAAAAAAAAAATTTGGCTAAAGTGCACGACACAAAGAAAGCACTATCACCCTGGCATTGAAGAATGCATGAAGCAAATGTTTTTTGTTGCGTGGATTTGCACATCAGCTCATCACAATGAGAAGGAAATAACAACTGCATTGAAACCAACATACTGTTGTAACACACTGAACAACACCAGGTTCCCAAAGAAGCCAGATAGAAACACATCATTTTTAATGACACGCTACATAACACAAAGCATGTTCATCATCATCGTCATCGGCAATAAAGGTTTCTCCAAGATATGAAAGCAAACATTTCTTTATAGTTACAGTGATGGTCATGATGTGTGCATACACTGACCTGGAATCAGTCGCTCGTGAGTTACCACTGGGACGTGTGTTCAGAAGGGGTGAGGCGAGCATATTCAGTGAAATGACCGGGGGTCTTCAGATGAGCAGAAACTCAATGAGATGAATCGGTTTGTTAAATATTTAGCAGGATTAAGTAGAAACTACAGGACGGATTACGATGAAACTTGTTGGAAGGATGAGGTATCAGTCAAGGAAGAAGGCATTACATTTTGGTGGGGATCTGAATGATGGGGGGAGAACCCTGATATTGCAAAATGGGGTGGTTTTCAATATTTCCCTTCATTTCTGAAAGTAAAATTATTGGATCTTGATGGAAAAGAATCTGACATGTTTAGGGGAATAGTGAATTTAATTGTGGTTTCATAAAGGGACTGTAGGGGTCTTGGTGGAGGTATGCACTTTACTTACTTTACTTTTTCTAGCTATGTTTTTTATCTGACTGCCTTCATTCGACTTCAAGATGATTGGATGTTTGCAAAAATTGGAAGGCCCAAAATAAAATTCCAAGTATTAGCTGCAGGTTTATTTAAAGCAAAGCACAGCGGGAACTTCCCCTTGTGGAGAGTGTAGTCAATATTCAATCTTCATTAGCAGAGAACTGACTTGCATGTTTATTTTTAAATGTTCACAGAGCCAAGGATGTATAAATGGATTATTTAGTCGCATGGTCTGACAGAAACTGGTGACGCCAAAAGTGGCTTATTAGTAAAATTAATGTGGTTGTGCTATTTTAGGGCAATGCTCAAGAGTGTACACGTTCTTTCAGAAAAAGCCATTACAGGGGAACTAATTGTGCACTATAAATGTCAGGTATGACTAATGCAGGACGTGTGCAGGGAAAACTAAGTGCATAATGTCACCACATGAGGGTTTACTGTATGAACTAGCATCTGCCAGGTGTAAAATCTACAATGTAGAAAAAAACAAATCAGATGAGAGGTCATTAATAAGCCCTTCATACAAGCTTAATCAGTGGATTTCAACTTGAGTAAGAATCCTTGAAACTGTTTTTGCGGAATCAAACGTCTCAATGCTTTACCAGCATGAATTACTCTAACAGCTGAAGTGAGGAATATGGGGTAAAGTATTGCACGAAATATGAGCCCCTTCACAGGCTGATCAATTTTAATTCAAGCTTTTTTATGATCTGACGAAAAAGCTCTAAATCCGTTCAGTCATGCATAGCAGTGAACCGCCGGCATAAGTAGAGTCATGCAAAGAATAATTTATTACAGCTACATTCAAAGCTGTCAGACTGCCGACACTTTGTTTATATGCGCGGCCCCGGAGGATATGTGAGGCTGCCTTTTAATGACACCATCTACCTGATTTACAGTAGGACCTCCACGCCCATTGTGACTGGCGGATGCCTCGTTTCACACCATGTAACCAGATGCAGGGTTGTTTTTTTTTTTTGAGTGACACTGAAACACCGTTTCCCACGGAATTTCTGACCATCTGGCCGACCTCACATCAGTGATTTAATTCCGGGGCCGTAAATGAAGATTCCTTCAAATTAGATTAATCAAGGTGACTTTAGACAGCAGGCGACATAAAACGACAAACATAAAAACAAAGCACAGTTGCACTTATGTAGGCAAACTATATCTGGCACAGACAGCTTTTGTTGGACTTCAGGGCACATGTTGAATGGATGGACGTCGTCTTCAAGGTAAAATACGGATCTGCGGCTCTGTTGAGATTCTTGTGATTCATGCCAGTGCACATTGTTCAGTAAGAAAACAGCCTCTGTTCCTGGCTGAAAGTGATCTCTCTTTTTTTTTTTCAACCTCTCAGACATTTATTCCTTATAGATGGAAACTATTATCAGTAGTTCTGTATTTTTTTCTCTCTCTAGCGATGAAAGTCCTCCTTTGTCATGATGCATGTTGTCACTTTTTTTTTTCTTCCACTTTGAGGCAGTCAGACTTATGGAGTCATAGAAGTTAATGAGGGCCGATTATGGTCTATTAAAGACAGTCCTGGTTGGCAAACCGAGATAAGCGGGGACAGGACTCCGGTTTTAACAGCAGCTCAATAAGAATAACAACGACTTGACTGAATTTTGTGGCTTTTACAATTGCTTCAGTCTTGTCATCGTAACGTATTTGTAGGGTGACTTAGAAGTTCGCAACCAGCCGAAGGTGGATGAAGCCAAAAGAGATTGAAGTCAATGTGATGCAAACTGGCCTCCAATACTTCCATTACTCAAAACACCTGCTTTAACAGAAAAAACTTTCACTATCCCCAATTCCCCCTCTTCTTACCCTCCAGCTTGACCTCTCTTCAGTCACTGTGGCTAATATTGGCTGACAGAGAGCCTGTAGGGAGAGAAGGGCTAGAAAGAAAGGAAAGGAAGAAAAAAACGTACATCCTCAAAAAACTTTCCTTGAAAATCCGCAGGAGCAATGCAGTTCCCTAGAGGGTGTTGTTCTCTTCCTAGACTCCCCGGAGGTGCATGGAGAGAAGCCTCTTATGCTATATGTGTCCTGGTTTCGAAAGGTAGGCGATGAGAGCTACCACCACCCCCACATACACACCAGTGCCTATAGTGATGGAGAGGGCGGCGAGGAACAGAGCGCGTCGGGAGGCAATGTTGGCCATGGGGAAGTCACCTTTGTTCACCGCCTTGGTGGTCTGGAGGAGAGGAATGGTAAGACAAAGAAGAAGAGTCAGACACATTTTGGATGGACCCCAAGAGAACCAACAACCTCACTTTTCACAAGCACCATAATTACAGAAGCTGTGGAAGTGAAAAAAAAAAGGGGATTGAACGGGAGGATGGGCCCATTGACCGAGTGGTTCAGCGTAACCCTGGAGAGCTCACCACGCCTGGCAGGACTGAAAAATGGCAATTAGTGTGAAAATGTCAAAAACTGTGCGTTATGATCATCTCAGCCGCGAGCAGTGAATCATAAACGACACATGTGAAGAGCTCATTCATCATAATTTGTCATTGAAAAAAACAAACTCCACAAAGAGAGACAAAAGAGAAGGCGACAAACAGAAGTTATTGACAGCAGTTCTATTGTTTGCTTCACTGTAGGTATTCAAGTGAAAACAGGAAAAAGCCGGTCAGGCAACAACATTATCGCCATAAACCAGTTACAATGTATTTAAGGTTATTGAGCATTTTTACAGCCCATTATAGGCACATTTAGGTCCTGTGGTGTTGTGTAAACTGATCTTCTCAAATAAAAACAGTCCTCTACTGCTGTAATATGCCCACAACGTAAAACAACTGAAATCTTAATTGTTAAACAGCAGCTCATTGAAAACAGTTAATCCAAGTCAGTTTAAGGCAAGTTAAATAATTCATCCTTACGTGTGCATGAAATTGACCAATGTTACAATTATTTTGGGTCTATAGAATTTGTAATATTCAAAACAAAACACATTCTGTTGTTTTTCATCGTCTTCTGAACCGAACATCACATCGAAACAACCATTGCATCGAGCTCATCGACAGCACCACAGTCACCGTGTTTTCCTCTTTCTGTTCGTGGCCCTTTGCCCTGACATCTCTCTCCTCATAAGACTCTCAAGTGGCCAGTGCTTCAAAGAGGCCCTGAGAGCCACTGCTGCACAAGCGTACACAACAGCAGAGCCAATCAATACAGGAACAAAACAACAATACTAGAATGCATTATTCAGTATTTTGTTGTATTCTGAGATAGTTAATTCATAACTAATTGATTAAATGCATAATGTGTTCTTTTCAAAACAATAACGAGAGACTGAGTTTGGTGACATTGTTAAGTAGCGTGGGATCTGCGAGTTGTTTTTATCACTGGTGCCGTCATTGCAGCCATTTGCCTTTGGTAATGTTACCTTTAGTGAGGGACGTTATCAGCAGAGGCTTCCTCCTCGCCCAGATAAACAGTGCAGTTGATTAAAACCAGTAAAAAACTGAGGAAGGCACTTCCACATGTTTCTCTTCCATTGGGCTATGAGAGTCAAGCACTGACTTTTGCTCAGCTTTGTTTATCCAGACATGCAATCACCAAAACCTTACACTGGGTTAAAATATAAAGTTTAAAAAATGGTCATTACATCTATTAAAATTATGTATTTCTCTAAAATCGAAAAAATGGTGGAAACATTTGGGATTATATAAGTAACCTCAAGAAAATATATGAAATATGTCTTATGTTGATAGAAAACTTGTGCCTTTAACAGATCATTATTGGTGATAACTGAAATCAAGTCATTTAGTATTAATTATTTATAGAGTACTTGAATTACTTATTGATGACAAATGAATGAGTAATCAATTAATCATGTGTAATTTTTTTTACTTAAATTACCATATTATTTATAACTGCATAAATCTTTTATTTATATCCAGCTGATATGAAGTGGCATTAGCCTCTAATTTGACTTTTGTCTTTGGCAAACGACAAATACATGTATTGATCAATATCAGTAATTATGAGCTTGCCAGCTAGAACTAGTTGTTTGGGAGACTTTGGCTTTTTGTATTCTCAGTGGGATTGCACCTTTTTAATGGCGTAAAGCAGCATATTGTGTAATGGTACTGCTCTATCCAGTGTCATTTAACCAAACCAAAATTCACGTCCAAGTTTATTCACAGGATGTAAATAAAAAAAAAAAAAAGAGTAGATAGGTTGTCAGTTGCTGGTGTAAAAACATCATTAGAGCACTTTTAAATCATATTCTGCTTCAGTGAATTTTCAAAGGTGCCCCATGGACCACTAAAATACATTTTAAACAGAAATAACAGTTTGGAGCATTTCAGTGATGCTCAAATGAGTCCCGGCCTCTTGTCCCTGCTTCTTATATAAATACACACAACCTGGATAACTCAAATAAATAGTAAGATTGAAAAATATGACGATAAATAGTGGTTTGTTGTGTTCATCCTGTCCATTGTCGCTTTGTTTACAAAGCTGTTGCTGGGTTTACTCTTGCTATCTTACTATTTGAATGGACTTGCATGGCTGGAGAAACACAGAGGGAAGAGAAGAGAAATGCCTCTTTTGATTTCTTGCGAGGTCAGAACACCAGCAGAAATGACACACAATGGCAGAAAGTCTAACCGTGACATTGTCTGGGCTTTGTGTTGGCTTTTCCATTTTCCATCCTCCTTCCCCTAAACTAATTTCTTCTCTGTTTTATTCCAAAAGTCGTCACATAATAATCTTATGATTTATTTTTTTTCCCCTTAATGAGATTCTATAGTCAATAGTTCACCATGTTGCTAAATCCCAGTCCTAATTTGTTGTGCCTTTAACACAATGCATCCATCAGACTATTGTGCTGAATGTGGGGCTGTGCGTTTGCTTGAAATTACATTGATTGTTCTGCCGAATCCATTCTCATAATGATGGAGCTGATTTATTTGTGTGAGAGAGTTAAAGCTGGCATCAGGGTCACATCCTCCAACTCCAAAACCTTGGTCATCTCATAAAAAACACTATTCATTTTGCGAGTGAGCCCAGCTGCAAATACACAAGGTCTCTTTTCTTAATCCCAACTGAGGTGGAGAGGGATTATAACCATTAGATGCAGCGTCTGCAGTGGAGTCTGTTTCCGTCAATGGTGGTGAATAGAAAATGAAGCACCGGAGTAAGAAATCCTTGTTTTGACCTTCACCTTTGCTTACAAGCTCTCAGATTGTGGATGAAAGTAGCTCAATAGAGTTTTTCTTTGCAGGATCCCTGACCCCACTCAATTTTGAGTCTGCTGCCCGTAAGAGCAGGTATTTCGTTTAGTTTTAAAAAAGTCATCGAGGAACTGACATCTGATCTACTGAGAGGGCCTCATGGCTTTTATTGCACTGCCATACAAGCCAGTAGCCAGTCAGATTTACCTTTAGCCTCAGCGTACCCTCAGGTTCTGCTTTAAACGTTATTGCGATTAAAAGGCTAAATACCTGATGATACCAATGTACAACTGAAGACTATTATTATTATTTTCACTACAACAACCAGTCTTACAGTGTTCAGATGTGATGTTCCCAGTTATTGAGTTGATTTTTTCCTTCTTCAAAGTGCTGCTCATTGTGGGAATGGTTGGGTTTCTCTATAAATTTTAATGTCTTGACTTTATTATGTTAAAATTTAACTGAACTGAACTGAATACCTTTTATTATAATCCATTCTTCTTTTTGCCAATTTTTAAAGTGAAGAACTGTGTAACCTTGTTTAGGTAAATGTTATACAAATGACGATATTATTAATAACTAATAAATCTAGAGGAAGTTGGACTTAAGCCACTGCATCTCCTTGCTGAGAGGAGTTGGTTGGTTGGTTAAGGCCCCTTGTTGCAGCTTTCATTTTAGGTGTGCCTTGCATGGAGAATTTAAAGAAGCTCCTGAGGTTAACAAAACATTCAGAATAACAGCCTACAGGAGCAAATGGACATTCCCTGTGAGGAACTAGAGGGTGTTATCCTACTTAGACAGCTTCGCCAGAAGCAAGTAGCTAAAAATGAATGGATTCGTGTCAAACTAATGGTAATGCTTATGATAATAAACTTATGAATACAACACCTTTCAAAAACCATGAAGTTGGAATAAAGCTTATGCTCTTCATGCAGTTTGGGAAGAAAACAAGTAGCTTTTACAAGAGGCAATGTTATGCAGACAAGTTTTGAGGGCAAAACCTTATTCATTACATTACATGTCATTTAGGTGAAGTTTTTATCCAAAGTGTTTTTTCCAATAAGTTCATTCAACATCTGTAAGGGCCCATTAGGTAATCAGCATCTTGCCCAAGGACACTTCATCATGGGCTGGGATTCAAGCCGCTGACCTTTGTTTGGAGGACGACTGCTCTACCCCTCAGCCACAACCACCCAGATGAAAAATGTGTGAATAAGTTCTTTGTCCATGGTTTCATTCATTCTTACCAACAGAACTCAACATGGCAGAGGATTAGATTAGTTTGGTTTACCTTAGGGATCAGTCCTTGGCCCCGTTCTTTTTCTATCCATCTTGCATATGCATTGCATTTGTATATACAGTGTTCAAAATGATACAAAGCAGTACGTAACCTACTTGTAAAGCCAAATGAATTTTTCCAACTACATTTAGAATCATGTCTATAGTAAAGTTGTTAAGCCAGCCATATAAGGCCATTTATTTGAAAAATTCAACGCATACATCGATGGTCTTGATTGAGTTTTTGTTCTTCTTAGAGATTCCAGTCTTGTGTCAAGGCTAATTGGAACACAGCATGTTTTCATGTTAGTATCATCTTAGAATAAAGTCTTTCAAAACAGGCCACAAATACACAGCACACCTGTACATACACACTGAACGGTACAACCTTGTGTGGCTGATCAATGTATAAGGCCTTATTTGGACTTGACCCACCCTTTTCAATCTTTGGAACCCTATCTCCCCATCATTATTTAATAGAAAAGTGTGCTTTCTTCCAAACCTTATCTTTAATTACATGTTAAGGAAGCATGTTCATTTAAATCAAGATGAGAAACCAACCACACTTCTTCATTATAGCCTAAACCTAGAACTTAGAATTCATTTAAATTATTTGCTATTATTTATATATTTAACATTTGATTTGCTTGATGTATGTGTTGTACCATGTATTTTCTTGGAATAAAATGGTGTAATGGTGAATTGTCATGATGCTGCAAGGTGATTAGGCACTATTAATCAAAGTAATTGGTTGGTGGGTTGCTTGGTTGACTGACTCGTTGAGGGATCAACTGGATGGTTGGTTGGTTGGCGCATTTATGCTCTCTTCTAATCACCAGCTTTGTATAATGTACTATATATGTTTCAATGTGAGGATGTTTCCTTGAATCCCCTTGAGAGGAAAATGGCTAGAAAGATTATTCTTATCTCCACAACCTTGACAGAATAACTGAAATTTGGTGTCATAGAAAATCCAGATAACATCTCCTACTTAGCTGCATGAAGACTCATACTGAGATGCGCTCTCTGAACTCAATTCAGCATCGTTAACAGGTTTTTTTTCCAAATACACAACACCCACAGCCCGGAAACCCTCTCTGCATCTGTCTCATGCAGACACACAAATGCAAATACATAAACTGTTTCACAACTACTCATTCATTTTCATCTATTACGATGACTTGTGTGCCATAAGATAACTTTAGAGGAGTCTGATTTGCATAATCGTGACAAGAATCGCTGCTGCTTCTCATCTCTGCACTCTCCAGCGCAGATGTCTCAGAGCTGAGAGAAACATTTATCAGCATCTCCAAACAAAACACTCACCCTATTAGTGGCAGTAATTGAAACTCAATTCCGTTTCCCAATCAAATGCTCAAAGCTAATTTTCCCCAGATATTCATGGTGTTCTAGTCATTATCGTTTGCGGCTGTGCGTGTGTGTGTGTGTGGGCAGGTAATGCTGGATCCTTAACTGTGTAGCTCTCTTTTCCACAAAGACATTGCACTGTTTTAAAGTTGTAGTTTTGGCAAAAAGGATATGAGTCATTAAAAGTGAATGAATGCATGTGTGCCTCTATGTGTGTGCACGTTCATAAGCTGTGACGCTCTCATTGAATTCCTCTGCTTGGGAAGCCATTCCATTCACTGTTTGACTAAGCCTGACCTTCCAGTGGGACAAAGACACTATTGATCTTCTGTCTACAGACTCTATAACACTTGTTAACCTGTTTGTTTGTAAATGTCCTCAGAGTAAGTGGTGAAGCTGATGTGCAATCATTTCAAAACAATTCTTCTTGGCTGCCCATGTCAAATCCCATAATGCATCTGCGTACACTGCCCCACGCAGGCAGAGAGCAGAAACTACAAAAAAATGCAAAGCTGATTGGAAAAAGTTTGAGAGTCCTAATTATCGGTTGTTTGTCAATGTCCCCAGACACAACCCAAGAGGTATGATGGGTAGTACCTGCCATTATAGTGCCCCTTTTGTGGAGCAATCATGGATAAAATTGCAATCAGTTTCAAATGGGAAGTGAACTGTGTTCTCCTGCTTTCACATCCTGTTGTTAATGGAGTAATTACAAGTAGCTGAGAAGAACAAAACAACACCTTAGAGTCCGAGTTGTAATCCTGAGCTATCATCACAGGCACACACTAAACTAATCAGATCAGGTCATTTAAAATGAGCCGTACACTTGGTTTGTGTCTTCACTTGTTAATGACCTGCTAAACCCAAAGAGAGACCTAAATGTGTAGTGTAAACCCCCGTTTAGGCAATTCAAAATTATTATTATTATGCCATTTGATAATGCTGTCATAATGATGTGTGACTCCCCTCCCAAGATGCTTCTTTTGATTACTGGCATTTATTATAAGACTGATGAAAATCTTTCCTTTTGTTTTCACATACACACAAAGACATTGGTGAAAACAGTTTCCTGCTTACATGGCCATGCAGATACGCTCGTTCATTTATAAAAAAGTAAAACACATACGATGATAAGAAAATATTGCTCACTTTAACAATTCAACTTGTAACTCCATCACAAGTTCCTGCTACATTGACATATTTTTAATAAGGTAAAACAAGTGTCAAATCCAACCTCACACTTTACCACATTTTACCTGCATCTGGTCCAACTACATTCATATATTTTTCTCTCAGGACAAACTGAAGTTTAGATAATTCCAGCTCATGATAATGAAAGAACAATATCTCATTTTCAATCCTACAGAATTAATTCATTTAGTCGGAGGGGTTTCCTGAACGATTGAATGAAATGAAGACCACTGAAGTGGTTTATTGAGCTATAAAATGAAGCGATCCCAGACTCCCACCATATCTTTTCTTGACAGCTCTTCTGGACGGAACCTTCTGACGGCACTTTCCCTAAACACAGCCATCACTTCCCCATAATTACCCAGGAAGAATCAAATTAGCTTCTGACAAGTTAATTCACCGACTGCCTTCATCTGCCTCGGACTGCCTGTGCCCCCAGATAAGACAGCTAAATGCTCAAGCTTTTGAAGAGATAGTCAAAGGCAGAGCCATTTACTGTAGAGCTTGTCTGTCTCTAACATGTGTGTGAAGAGCGTACCTTTAAACATACAATGTACATGTGTGTGAAGGCCTTTTAACGTATTTTCTTGTTGCTTTGAGTCAGGATTGATTAGCGGCGAGAAAAGGGCTGATCCCTGCGCTTTTTATTTCCTCGAGATTTAAAAAGTGAGATAAAGCCGTGTAAGAATCCATTTGACGACCATTGTGTGCAGTGTGCCGATGTTATTGGTTGAGACCATATCGACAAAGCTTCAGAATTAACAGCATTGTCTTGTCGGCTCCACACATCTAACTCTTAAGATCACGTGGGCTGTTCTCTGTGGAAATAACAGCTCGACAGACAGTTTGTCTTTCGCTTGTTTGAAAAAAAACAACTGTAATTTGAGATGGGTGTTTAAGAGATACTGTAGTTCACCCTAAAATGAAAATGCACTTATTATCTCCTCACCACTTTGCTGATGGAGGGGTGGGCAAAGTGTTTGAGTGCGCAAAACACTGTTGGAGTTTCAGGGGTAAACAGCGTTCCAGTCAAATCCAATACTTTCAAATCGACTCGAAACGGCATAATTTACATGTTTTTGGTCTTGAACATGTTTGAGTGGACAATCTCTAGCTGCGTTATGCATATGTGAAATGAAAAAGAAAGTCCAGATGCCATTGTGCAGACATTCTCCAGAGTTCACATCTGAAACGGGCTAAAGTTAAGAAATAAGCCCACGAAGACAATCAGAAATTCAGTTGTCGTAACGTGCCTTCATGCATTTCTTATCTCACATTATACTGTGTAAACTGCAGCTCAAACAGGTTTCATGTGTCGCCTTTCAGCTCATCGCCTTTAATACGTCGCCATACCTGTGATCGGGTTTCATCTCCAATCCCCTTGAAATCCCCACTAGTCCAAAGGGGCCTCTCTCATCTTAGTATTTGAGACACCTCCTTTGTTGGAATTTACAGATTGAACCTTGAGAGTGATTTATGTACTCTTCCCAAAGCCGCTTCTCAGCCTGTTTACAGAACATCAAGCAGCCATTATAGATTGGCCTTGAGTTATTGATGGGCACCTCGGTAAAAAGTGTCCTTGCGCCTGTGGAAAGCAAGTCAGCTGTCAGGCTTTCTTTCTTTTTTTAAATGTGTGATAGTCCTTAATCTTTGGATGATGAGTCATTCAACGAGCTGAATGTGCGTGCGTGTGCCTACATGTCGACAGATTCATGGAAACCTGTCCGAGTGCACGTGGGCAGTTGCACCTGTTTCACGTTAGACGTCAAAAAACAGATGCTGAATGATTCATGTGTGTTGGTGTCAGATCATTGGTGGCTTTATATATTTATATATACTGTGTGTGTGTGTGTGTGTGAGTGTGTGTGTGTGTGTGTGTGTGTGTGTGTGTGAGTGTGTGTGTGTGTGTGTGTGTGTGTGTCTTTACCCCCTGTGAGAAGTAAAATGCTGCGATCCCCAGAGGCCAGAAACAGCAGAGCATGGAGAAGATGGCCAGGCCAAGATGATCTCGTGGAGGGACGACGATGAAGTTGTCTTCGCTCTCGCTGTCGCTGGAGCAGTCCGTCTGCACAGAGAACACAGAGTCAGGTCACAGCAGACACTCAGTTCGTGGCCCAGCACACGAAAGCAATTACAGTTCATGTGAAGTGATGCTTCAGTCGGCAACAGGTCGATCAGGCCAGCAAAAACATCATTCAAAATTAAAGTCATAAAAGTCTGCAGTTTGTGTCTGATCGAGCCATACACCATAAATGTGAAATACCCTGTTCATAATGTAGTACAACATCACACAAGTAAATATACATTACTTCCAGAAATAATAGAATAGGTACCCAGTAAGTAAAAAAATAACAACAGTATCAGTACTTGTATAGAAGTATTGGTATGTACTATAGTGGTATAGTGTTTAAAATGTTTTCTCTTTAAGTCTGAGTATTTATGCCGTACATTGCTGTAATGTAAAGTATTTCCAAATCCATCTTCCAGCACTTCCAATAGTCGTACGTTAAATCATTTTTTGTTTGATCATATAAAATTATATTGTAAATAATTATATACTGTGTCATTAGTTTTAATCTTCATATTTTCATATACATTTTCATATTTATTATACACACATGAGAGTGGTATCAATGTGAATAGCATTCATTTCCTAAATGTCAAATTATTTGTTAAACTTATGTGTTCACGATGGGATTCCCCAATTTAAAAAAGTGGTCACTGCATTCAGTTTGGGATGTCTCATTTCCAACAGCTTTTTGCATTGGTAAAATTCTATTATTAAATTGAATAAAAGGTACAGGCCTCTCATGATTATTTAGAAATGTGACAATAATTTTATATTCAGATTGATTCCTCCTTTTCTCAAAAGTGTCAAGGAGATTCAGGGATTATTACAGATGAGGAAGAGCTACATGTTCCAATGAACTCTGATAAATCAGTCGGGTGACACCTTTTTTTTTCCTTTTTTCAAGAGAGATGGACAATCTAACAAGAAGCAGTTTGCAGAATATGCAGTTCTGGTTCTGAAGTATAAAAACAACACCGCTGCTGTCTGCTCACTGCTGTGTTAGCCTCCCTGCTGACAGTGTGGCGCACCTACTGCTGCTGACAGTGGTTACAGCACATTGCACTACGCTTCATTGTTATTCCTAGATTGCTGAAATGTTAAAGGTGTGGAGGTGTAACTGGAGACAGGTAACTATATGTACCACAGTGAACTGCATTGCATCACATTCTCCTGTATCAACTGCATTGCGTTGAATAATCATCTCAAATTGCTTTGCATTGTAATACTGCAAAGTGTATAATTCCTCCTTCAATCATTGTGTCTTATCCCACAAAACCTCAATTATAGTCAGAGGTGAATCTATATTTTATATTTATATAAACATTTATATTTTTCCAAAACATTTGATTTAGCGATGTTTTGATACTCAAGCAGCATCGGAAATACTTCCATTGTCGAAAAATGCCAGGTCGGGCATTGCTAAGTACGAAATCCACGTACCAATCCGATAGCACGTCTTTAAAGTATGTTATATTCACCCTAATAAAAATGTAATTACTTTCCAGGAAATCACTTCATGCAGAGAACAAAAAGAGTAAGTGAGTCAAGCTGGAAAGTCCCACAAGTAAAACGCTGATAATATTAAGTATAGAAGACTTCAACTTCAAGCTAAGTAAATGAAGTAATTGTTGTGTTTTATTACATTTATTTATTTTTGGTTTCTTTTTCAGTTATGTCTGTCAAACTCGATAATAAAAGAATCGCATATGGCATTCATTCACTCAATGTATTTGTTTTTCAAAGTTAACTTGAGCCAGGCCCTACAACGAGACATCAAACATCACTTCCATACAGCGTTAGTGGAATAAAACTGTTAAACTAAGCTGTTATTTGTTTTAAATGAACTGGTATCTGATTTGTGCACGGTATCACAACACGGGAAGGAGATAAATTGTTTTGCAACCTCTCATTGGTGATCTGCAGGCAAACAGGTGGATTGGGGCAGATTTTATTGTGAAAAATGAAAGAAAAGTTTTTCCCTGTACAGAATGACGAGCTTTGTGCAGGTTGATGTGATTTTCAAGGCGAGTGGGTGGGGAATCTGCATTCACTGAAAGAGAAAAAGCCATTTGTGTAATGGGAAACAAAACACAGAGGAGTTGGCTGCATGCAGGATCATTTGGTTCCACGTTATGTCACAGCTCGTATTCATGGACTTTTTTGTGATGGACCATTTGTTTCTCATTAGTTTTGAAATATGCAGATTCCTACAGTTTGGCATCTAAACAACAAAAGACATTAAGAAGAAGCTACGGTTGAAAGTCCACTTCATTTCAGACGTGAAATAGTTATGAATCAAACACACCTCCTCCCTAAAGCTTTATGAAACTATTTCACGCTCCACACAACATTCCTCACATGGATCTGCCTCCAGCGAAAGAGAGAAGATGCTCATACATCTGCATACACTCGGAGGGGATACTGAATCTCAGCCCTGGTCCACAGCAGAGCATTTCAGCATTTATTACAATTTTTGGCCACTTCACCCCCTAAAACCCATATATACGCAAACGCTTGTTTAAAGTAGATTTGTTTCTGGAAAGATCAGGAATAGTGATTTATTTTCTTCTGTGATGAAAAGAAGCTGCAGATTGAGGTCACAGTTTTTACACGAGCAATTAAGCTGCATCCTTCACACATCATCCTGTTTGAAGGATGATCTGGCATGAGGGCGGAACATGAGAAATGAATGCAAAATCAAGGCTAACAACATAGTGTTGTGTCAAAGAAAATGAATTCAATATTAAATTGGATATTTCATCAGAGATGGGGGGGAGGGATCGCAAGACGGGGACATGGAATGGAACTGGAACATAGAGTATAATGAGCAGCATCACATTTACACACAGATGTAATCTGATGACAGAAATGTCTCGACACCCTTGCTTTTTCAGCAATGTGGCATCTTGTTCGCTGTAGCCATTTTCACACGTCTTTCACAAATGAAGAACACAGCAGGTGGGTGGTTGTCCGACTGAGACGCGTTCACAACACCAGGAACATTTCCAGAATGCTCAGGCGAGGGATGACGTCTGGGTAGAGCACGCAGGAGGAAGGGAATGAATAAATTCCTCTGGTGAAATCAAGTTTGAAGCATCAGCGTCGGCCCTCATCAACAGCTTAAATTTAAGTAATTTAATTTAATGTAATTTCTTATACATGTATGATACCTTTTTTAATCCTGAGATATTTGCAAGCAGCAGGTCCCTGCTCTAGAATATTGCTCGGAAAATGTCCAGAGTTTAGTGCATGTCGGACAGCTTTTTAAGTAATCCTTGAATTTTTAAGTATTTTTTTTAATGGGATTTATATCCACAATAATCCCTGCAGAATCCGGATCGTTTATTAATGACCACACAATCACGTTGGTGGAATTCTTTTTCGGTGCAGCGTTGAAAAAGCTCATCTCAACCTGAAGATTAACAAACACAGCTGTGATGGATGAGTAGACAACATCTGGACAGGACAATATCACGTACAATAATATAATCAGGTACAGCACCATAACTTCTGTGTTTCTATGGTTGTGGTATAGCTACTGAAATTAGACTTTTACTTCACATAAACTCTAACAGTTCTTATCCTGGACCAGTTTGGTATCTTATCTAAGTAGATACAGGGACATTCTTTACACAGTTTTTTTAGTCTTGCAGCAAAGCTTGTGACTCCCGTTTCTCTGCACTGAAACAGCTCAACAAATTGTTTCCCTTTTATAGCTTTTATAACTACTCGTGGGGTCATTGTAAACCTGTATAGCTGTGCAGTGAACAATAGTGAGATGACGGGAAATGAAGAAGAAAAATGAGGATCAAGCCAGGAACGCTGCAGCTAATGGTCAGCGCTGAAACCTCAGAGGCGCACCGGGGCATCCTGAGCTTACTGCATTTTACCTCACTACAAGTTTATAAAAGAAAAGAAAAGAAAGATTACCGGAATCATTTATATGAGCAGCATCTTAAAACAAAAGCATGTCTTTGTGCGTGAATAATTTGAATAAACAAGGGTATTAAGAACTCTTTTAAAAAACCTCTGATGTTTTTGCTCTGTGTTAAAAGTTAATTTAATGGAGCCAGGTGAGAGTGTTGGGAATGCATTTGCACAGAGGTGTGAAACTGTTTTCAATTAATTCTAATAACACACACACCCTTAAAGCCATGCTGATTGATGATAGGGATTAGTGGCTGTGTGGTTGAAATGTGTTGGGGACTCTGCCCACTAATGGCAGTGGAAACACTGGATTAATTTTCTCCAAAAATAGACCTCTGGAAGATAAAACAAGTATATTAAAGTCCAAATGAGTCTGTGCAAGCAAAACCTGTCCATTTTGTCTGTGCACTCAAAGACAATGCCGCTCTGTTGTTCTTATAAATCTATTTAAGGCTGCGAGCACAAGCCCCCTCGTCAAGATGATCGATACATTTTCATTCTCTTTACAATGCAGCACTGAGGCAAAAAAAAGGTCATAACACATGAGCATAATGCAGCCTACGTTTTGCATAATGTCATTCTGCCGTCATGGCCTTAAGCAAGAGCTACATTGCAATCTCTGCAGAGCCAGCCCTGCTCGGCTCTGTGCCTTTGAGCTCACTGACAATATCTGCACAGCCTCCTGGCTGTTTGGAGAATGAAAACACACATCATCCGGGGGATCCTCGCCGTTTGGTCGGCCCCGGTTACCAGGGAAGGGAGAAAGAGGAGACGAGGAAGGCAGAGGAAGTCAGTCAGGCGGGAGAAGAATGAGGTCGGGTGAAGTCGGCGCAGACCTGCGGACAGTGCGGTGTGTATGGGAAGCTGCTTGCGGACCTGACATGTGCAGGGAGGTCATTAATCATAAACCTTTGGAATGGTTGTAGGAGATCCAGAGGGAAAGAGGCCACCAATCCATTCGCAGGGCCATCTCATTACTATGTGATTACAATTAGCTTTTATTTTTCCTCAAATCTGTGAATACAATTCTCAGGAACATTTTTTTTATAAGTTAAAGGTTAAAATAACTACTCCATCACTCAGTGACTTCTACATTTGATTTAAAGTAAACAGAATTTTGTTTTTCAGGTTTTCTAGCCCTCTTTTAATGAGCATGCTGCAGGCGGTGTTGGTGGTGTGTGTGTGTGTGTTTGTGTGTGTTTGTGTGTGCGTATGCACTCATGTGCATTGTCATTCATTTACCACCTCCCCTGTACTTGCAAGTGCTAATGACTATGCACGCTGCTGCTGCTGCTGCTAGCCATGTTTAGATATATCTTGTGGGGCGTAAATCCTGTCGACACGAGGCAACAGGTGACAGGTAACGAAAAGCTAATGGATGGTTTCACCACTCTGCCATGACAGCAGAACCAAGAGGAGGGCTGGTGTAATTTATCAGTTGCCAAATTGCCTGCACAACATACAGGAAATGTGCCCCCAGCCCACTTTTATACCCCCTGTCCTCCATTCTCCCAGCCCTTGTGTTCTTTCTTCCTGATTCCATGTCAAGTGGATGTCTCATAGTGGGACTCCTGTGTGTACTTGGAATGCTGGTAATCATCTGAAGATGGTCTGTGGGTGGACATGAATTTTAATGTATGTTTGGTTTGAGCCGCCCTGCTGTATACAAAGTGTCACATTATTTGATGTTCCTTTCATTTGTGATGCGTGAACCTAGACTTCAAAGCATGTCAACGAATTGGACATGCATGGTGATGATTCCTGTACATGATTTACATGTGGCAGGAAAATAAATCTCATGATCTAATAATATATAAAGCTCCTTTTTCATCTAGTCAGAAAACCCACTAACATGTGGCTCATGTCTACAATGTGAATGGAAACAATTGGCATTCACTCAAATGACTCAGGTAGAAACAGGTTTCTATCGGCTCCAGCTTTGATCGGCAATCGATGAACATGCTCATTTCTTCTTGTGTACTGTCCATTACTCTGGACTTTATTCTGGACTTCTATCATTACTGTTTTTCCTTTTGAATTAAACAACAATGAAAATGTTCTTATGGCTCATAGTCCTTGGGGATGTATCAAAATCAATCACAGTCTCTTTTATATCTTTGATGCTGTTGAATGCAAATCATGCTATGAGGGTTCTTTTTAAATAGATGGCCTATGTAGGGAACAAGTGATTTCTCTCTGTTGTCACCGCAAACACCAAACACATTGCAAATTAAGAGACACTAACCACACAGAGTCAAATTAAAACACCCACAGAAATTAGTGTTTTATCCTCCTCAACCGTTTTATGATGTAGAAGCCAGAGGCTGAGGTCTTGCAAGTTAATTGCTTTACTGTGCGGCTACACAAAGGTCTAGAGAGAGGTCTGGATGCAGGAACAAACCACTTCACAACAACAGGGAATTCAATTACTGGACTGCAGGATCATAACTTAAGGGGGGGGCGAGGACCCAGGAGGCATGCCCCCTGTACACTTTCAGATGCACTGTGTGAAAAAAGTCCAAAAGGATTTTTTTCTCATACGTTATAGGTAATGTTATAGGTAATATTTAAAGTGAGATTATGTTGAAATATCCCTATCACGTTGTCTTCTGGTTGACTACCTGACATAGTTACATTTCTGAAAGGCAAATTATTTTTTAAATGTTATTTCAAATGAGCACAGTAAATCCATCACTGCTTAACTCAACACATTAATCCCCAAATCACTAATGTTAATTATGCAGGGAACTGAGCGCCTCGTCTTTAATTTGCTGCTTGCTTTCCTCTCGGCTCCAGTTTTATAAATGCATATTTTGATATTTGAATTTCTTTGAAGTGGAGGGAGGATGAGGGGCACTACTGTGCATTATCATTCCTTATACTGTACTGATGCATCTCTCCACAGGGAATTTACAAAGCACTTTTCACCTATGATATACTGATCACTTTTTGCAGTGGTTTACTGTATAAAATATTTTTGTTAGAACTATCCCAATAAGGTGATATTATGAAAAATGGTGGAACAACATGGTGGTGGTTTCACTCTTGGTAGCGGTATATGAAAAACTGTGTCCTTCCCCCAACTTTGAATTTCAAATCCCGCCCCTGCTTGGCTGAATGCTTTTGCAGTAACTGCACGTTATGACATTTTCAACGACAGCTATTCATGGTTAATCATAAAAAAATATGCATAATGTTATCTGATGATCTCTGGTACCTACACAGTCCATTAGAAAGCATGCCATTAGAAGAGAGACCGGGCAGGAGTCATTAAAATCTGTGGGCTCTTAATAGTCCCCAGTCATTTAATTACATCTCTACAAAAGGTGCCGCACGTTCGCTTTGTTGTCCGTCAAGAGTCATCTGCAGGTCACCTGGTCTCCATGTCTGTCTATTACGAGCTGGAGTCACATGCTCGGCATCTTAATGTAGCATTAGTGGAACATACACCTGCTCTGTATCTGTAATCATAGTAAGTTATGCTGGGGAGACCCTGGCCCCAGATGTAACTATAGTGTTATGTTAAGGGTTAGTAATTTATGAGGACGTGAGACAGAGGGCCACAAAAGGACGGTATACCAAAAACCCTTTTCCATGCTGGTTAATACGAACCTGTGATTTACACAGTGTCTGGGCTCAGCAGCCACATAAGGTCCACTGCACTCAGGAACCTGAGAGGGACACTCAGTCACTGAGTGTGTGATCCCAATGATAAAAGCCTCGTCATGATGCACTCCCCTCAAACATGCTTTACAGTCTGCAGGGGCATGTGCTACCTGCGGTGAATTAATAATAACAACATATTTGTTATTATTCTTCCCATTGCCTCGTGGCCTCTGGTTGACAGGTGCACTATTTAGGATGCTGTAATGAGGCTACAACAGAGACACGCCACACATTGTGCTTGGTATTCATGTTGAGCTCTGCAAACAGGTTGGAATGCACAAGGAGAAGTGGGGTGCGTATCAAAGAAATCAGCGATTTCATCTGAAAAATGATAAGAAATCCCTGCTCTGTGAAGCCAGAAGGCCTTTTGTAAACTCCATGTTAGTGGAAAAGCAGTTTTTGGTGCCCTTGTGGCCTTAGTGGTATGAAAACATGAACAAACATGAAGTACAAGATCCCCACTTTGAGTCAGGCTTACTCCACCCGAACCCTTCCCACACACATCTCCTTAAAAGCATGAAATGCCTTAAAAACTTAAAAGGGTAAAAACTGTTCTTGGAGATAAGACGAATGAAAATATCTCAAGTACAAATAAAGCAATCATATCAGTAACAACATAATCAGTTTATTACAAAATAATGATGTTTAAATTCAATCTATACAGATTTATCATAAATATCAGTCCAGGTTTCATCAGAGACAGGTCCATTTTTCATCAAGATTCAAGAATTATTTATGGACTGCCTGCACATACAGAGATGCACAAACAGAGAGATAAACCCACACCTTCTTTTAGGTCTTTATATTTTGTCTATGGTTGACACACATGCAACGTTGCATGAGATTGCAGCTGCATTAGAGTGAAGCAGGTCGCACCTCAAATATAGCGGGTCACCGATTCCAGCATTACGGGGATGTTATTACATTATTCACAGCTGATGAGAAGGTGTGTGACTGGACCTGCCAGACTAATGGAGAAGGAGGGACAGGAGTTGTTATGAGGCTCAACATCCCAAAAGGTATTGTACCAATTACACAATCACAAAAAGAGCTTGTGGTTAATCCATGTAAATCTATCTAAGTCCAAAATCACAGTGTGTCAATCAGATTTGTAACATGCAATTACTCAAAACTTGCTGCATTACAGAGGCATCTCTCTGTTATTTACTTTCTAATACTCTGAGCTGCCGTTCAGGCGAGGATTAAACATGGACCAGGGAATTTTGGCAGCGACACAACACTGTGCTACTTTCTTCTTTTATTTCTTCTTTCTGAATTGACTCTTCTGACTCATATCATATGATAACTGCTACAGGGCAGCCATTCTAAATTTGATATTGAAGTTAATATTCTGATAAAATGTGAAATGATTCAAAAATGTATGACTAAATTTTAATTTCTGCATTAAAACGTCAACATTTGTGTGTCCATCAAATATATCCCACATTTGTGTTTTGCATTATGTATTGCATCACATCCAGCGACCCCTGATGTCACGCATCAGTGGCTTTATCCTATGAAGGGTGCAACTCATGAAGGTGCATCCTGTAAAGCACCTGAAAGCTAGAATGAATCTGCTCTGTGAAACCCTAAAGACCAGAGCTGATGGTGCATTCAGGTGTTACTCTCGACTCCTCTGGAAAAGCTTTCAGTTATCACCAAGAAGTGATAAAATGGCTGGCGAAGCATGACAAGTGAGAAACAGACAAAAACGTGCTCGCTCGCTTGTACAGGAAAGAGAAAAATAAACTGGTGTATACAGTTCTGACTTTTTCTACCTCATTTTAAAAAGTATTATTATGTTATCAAATACATCTACAGTGTAAATAATGGTTTCATTAACACACAATATTAAAAAGAGATGAAGTGGATTTTTTGTTTAAATTATTTTGAGGGGCTCCACAGGCTCTGAGACTTTAGTGGAATTCTTCCATGTGCTACCCTGTTAGGGATGAACAACTCTAATGGCATCTTTGCTGCTGGCTCCCTGTCTCATTCTGAAAAGAGGGATAATGTACACAGAAGGAGACCACTTACTACATCTGAGACACAAATCCCTCACCAGGGTCCCACCTGGAAACACTGGCAGCTGTGGTCCTCACTTAAAGAACCGCTGCTGGGGTTTAAACCAAGGTCTCTGGTGGCTCAGAGATTTTTCCTTCTTCACAATTTAATTCTATTACATTTAAATGTATTTTTATATAGAGCCATATAACAAAATAGATTATCTGAAGACACTTTCTATCATAAAGTCGAGATCTTACAATTTTAGAGAAAAACCCAACCTAAGCTACTGTCAGACGTGCACTGAAATTTTCTGGAACTTTTCCTGCCAACGATAATAGAAAATGAGAATTCATGGTGAGTAAGTGGACGTGTTGACATGTGTGTTGTGCATGTTTTTAACGTGGTGGATCCAAAACAGAAAAATAAATAAAAAGAATACAGTAACTCAGGATGCACAAAAGGTGCCAGAGATGTTGAAGACACAGACAAAGACGTCAACTTGGAAAGAGATTCAAGAGCTATAAGGGGAAACGCCTGTGTCCATGTGCTGTAAACAAAAACGTGATATTTGCAGTGGAATTATTATGTTTCCCACATGATCTACCCAGGTGCCAGCCCCTGCCTGAACGTTGCAGATATTTTCCTGTTGTTGTGAACGTGTCTGTCTTGGACAGTCTCCTGCTGCGTTCTTCATAAGGCAAACTCTTGAAGATGTCTGGGGTTCATGTTTGAAAACAGCTATGGTAAGGTTGAGGCCTTATATTACGTATATAAAGAACCATTCTGTTCAAGCTTCCCTGTCTGACTTTGGAGACTGTATCTCAGATTGAATTTCGACAAATCTGCACCTTCAGCTGTCAGAAACCACTTCGTACCTTTAAAGATTATCAAATCTCAAGTATTAATCTAAGCTCTTTGAGATCCGACCTCAATGATGGACTTTAAAAGGACAAGTAAAATGCTTTGTAAGCTTCTATTATTTCTTCAGCACATGGAATATTAAGTAAAAGTAAACAAAGCAATCAGAGTAGAAAGTTTACGGGCTTATTTATGAATATAACCTCCCTTTAATCATCTTTTATTATTCTCAATTGTCAGAGTTCCTCAAGGACAAGTCTGCTCCATTTTCTACTTCCCTTGGACCCGGCCTCCTTTGCTCTACAAGTGGCCATTAATGTGACGTACCGCGCTGTGTGTAAAACACGTGCCAAGGGGAAGTGAAGGGGGCCACGTCAAATGATTATTGAAAAGCACTAAATCAGACTGATTGGCCATTTCTCTTCCACTCCATCCCAGCAAGCACAGGATACCAGACTGCCGATGGAGTCAGGTTGCCATGGCTTCATTTCACACTGGACAGCACATTACAGATGTGCCATAACGATGACGTGCTACTCGCTTGACACGGGTGTTACTGTAATTGCTACAGAAGCATTGACATTGAAATGAGTTTCAGCACCTTCTGAAATGTTAATTCAATTTGCACATGAACATCATCAGGCTTTGATTGAATATTTGTTTTATATTCATGTTCGGAGTCGCTACAACCTTTAGGTGATTTTCATATTCTCACAACTTGACAAAACCGAGTTGTTGTTAATGAAGAAATTCAGAGGTCTTTTAGATTAATTATTACAACACCATTTCAGAAGATATTTTACAAATTAATTTTTATAATTACAATAAAACATTTGTCCCTCATGCTGCATAGCACAGAAATGAATAGTTAGAGAATAATGTGTCATTTTGGGCCTGGAATTCTAAATAGGGCTGCTCACGGAAAATCCTTGACATTTCAGATATGTAATTTCCTAGACAACAGGAGAAAAAGTTGTTTGACATGCCTGACAGGATGATCCTTTATTCATATGATGGTGACTTCACAGTTTGAGACAAAGTACTGAAAAGTACAAGTGAAATGTTGGCAATACAATTATAGTGAGAAAAACCTATTTAGTATTATTATCATCCTGTAACCTTTAATTTGAAGTAGTTGACAGACTTTATTGAAATCATAGACTGCAGATGAAGAGAGACATCACAGCTTTCCTCCAACTATCAAAACATGAAGCCAAACTATCCCAGATTCAAACGACGCCATCTTGTGTATTTGAGGCCAGTGCATTGGCAATTGGGGGATGGAGCTGCAGTAGCAAATTTGTGCGATACATGAGTCTGTCTCAGCTGTCAATCATGATGTTTCACTAATGTCCCATCCAATATCATGGAGGAGGTGGTATTTATGAGCTACACTACAGCCAGCCACCAGGGGGCGATTGATATACTTCACTCATGGGGAGCAGCCACGTTGTCCACCTTCATTTATTTTTTTCTTGTTTAATCCACTCATGTGACTCTGATTTATGAAATCTAGAAACCAGAGTAAAGGATTTTTTTCTTGTTAAATATTAAAACATTTATACAGCAAGAATTTTCTATCTTTTGACAAATCACAATTTATTTTCTTCCTGCACCACAGAGCAACTCCTTCTATAATCTCAGAGGGAGACGCACCAAACCGAGGGATAAATACCAGCTGTTAGCTGAGGAGACAACACTTTAGAATCCACTGGACAGACCCACTTATAGTGCTGAATTGAAATGATTCAAGAGATCGGTTTTTCATTTGCCGTTAAATTAGAAACTGGATATCTCTGAAAGATTTGACATGGGTTCATACTGAGTGCTGGACCTTTCGGAGGATGAACAATATGTATGCATTGAACCGAAGCATGACTACATTTTCGATTTAATGAAGGCATAAGCGCTCATGTGCACTCAGATTTAGTGAGAATGGACGGCCCTTCTTCAATCAAACCTGAACCCTGCAGAGAGGAGGCAGAGAGCAATTAGAGGTATATTTATTATAAAACTCTATTATTTTACATCCACGCCCTCTTAAGTGTAGCAGTCGGATACATGCACTCCAAAAAAAAAGAAACAATTGTACAATCAGTAAAGCTATGAGGAGGCCACTTTAATTTTAATACTACTCATGAGCAGGAGTACTACAAGTTGAAAGTATTATATCAATATGGAATGTGATGATAAATGCTAATTTCATGCACTGGAGAAGGTGTAACAGATGGCAGACAAATAGAACTGGCGGGTCTTATCCCCAGTGCTAACCCTTGTTTATACAGGGGAAAATAATTGGAAATGAATCAGTGCCAGATCAAAGATAAGCAGATTCAAGTCACTATCATATAATATCGCTCTTATTTTTGATGCCTGTTATGGCTGTCATTATTCCACTCCAGCTGTTAAATTCATTTCTTCTCATTAAATACCTGTTCCTGTACCATGTAGTCTGGAATGTCAGTGGTGGAGTCCGTCTTCCAGTAATCTGGATGAATTTAGACCAACAGGTAATTCTGAAGTGTTGATTCTCACAGTTTAACAATAAAAGTGATTTACAGTACGAGGAACAGGATTTGAGTAACTAATTTTCCTTCTTTGTGTTTCTGACCAAGTCACAGCTTGAAGCTCGTTTCCCACACAGTAAAAGTTAATACCATCACATTAGTGTTCTTATCCCATAATGTAATTGATTCAAGTCATGTAATGTGAGTAGTGTGTGTGTTTTTTTGATTTGAAACTAATTTCACTTGAGTAAACTTGTTGTACTTCAAGTGAAATAAAATTGGTTAATTCTCTTGCCATTTTTAGGTGAACAACAATACAACAAAGTTTTGAGGTAGATTAATTACTAATTATAAAGTCAACTTAAGACTAATAATCATATTTACTGACCTTTTTCAAGGTAATTGGTTTCATTGATTTTTTTTAAGTAAGATTCATTTGTTTAATTTTATGCTGCAATCGATACACATTCAAACAGATTTATGGAAACAGTATTATCAATACATTCTCAGCCTTAAAACCAGCAGACACAGATTTGCTAAATAAAGAGCAGAAATCTGACTACCACTAGAATAATTTTAAACACTCAGATACTACTGAGGACAAAAGACAACAAAGGTATCTAGTTAAAATCAAGGTAAATCACTTCAGCAGAGGTGAGTAGGTTAGACTAATGACCAGACCGAGGCCTGTCATGTACTGTGACTTTATTCTTCCATCACTGCCAGGCGTGTCCACATATAGAACATATAAGATCTACCAGACAGACGCCACATGTTGTTTATTATGATTCAGCAAGGACTCCACGGTCTCCTCAGCCCGGACTGTGTCACTGCATCTATCACTGTCCATTTGGAAGATAACTGCATAATGTGATGAATGTCCACACTGGCATCTTAAGGTCATTTGTAACACGTTCTCTGTCATAACTGACACACAAATCTGGAAAATGACTACATTCTTCTTCTTCCTCCTCCTCCTCATCTGTTAGTTTCAGCAAACAAACCCTCAGTTCTGTCACTGCCTATTTTTCATGATCACTTTCATTGTGTCAGTGCAGCGGAGCGGGACATTTGTTGTTGTTATTGACATTATTCTGATTCTCCTGTCAGACAACTGAATGAACGAGGAAGTAAAGTAAATTGGTCATTTGGTTTGGACTCATAAATGCTGCTTGTTAACCATCAGGAATTTGGCCACAGCAGCACTGACCACATCTATCCGATCACAATTTCATGCTTGTGACAGTGTAATTCCAGAAATTTCTGTTTAATAATAATAACTTTATTTATATAGCACTTTTCAATACAAGTAACAAAGTGCTTTACGACAAAGAATATGACATTCACAAACAAAGTAAAAAAATTATAGTAATAAAGGTGAAGATGATAAAAATCATAGACATTCTACAATTTATAGAGATGTGTTATAAGAAGGGAGTTAAAACATGCAATGGGTGCAAAAATGAAAAATACAAAAAGAAAACAAATATCTCCCTTTATGTGTCATACATAAAGAAGACACCGAGGAAGATGTCAATAGAGTTTGTGGTGATAAGAGCAGTGTCAGGGTGCTGTAAACATGATCACGTGATCTATGCAGCAGAGTTGATACGTTAATACGTCACGGAGGATTTGATGCTGTTGTGAACACATCTGTGCAGAGAACCTCCCGCTGTGATGTGCAAGTGTGAAAGGACTCTGGGTAAACTCTGGCCAATTCTCAGTCATGTCTGAAAACGGCTTATGTGGAACACATATTTTGATTGACTCTTGGCATGTGTATTGTTGAGGGCCCAGGAAAGGGCAGTTTCAAATTTGGTGTGATCTGGACATGTGATTGGATCGATATTAATACAATTTGAAGAAACATGCAAACATTGCCTTGCAGTCAGTAGGGGCGGGGCCTTAAGAGTCTGGCTGTCCTCGGAAAACCTACACTGCACCAGTGAATATAAATAACAGGTTTCCATCTTTTGTGTGCGCTACACATTAGTGCATACAGCAGGATTGTGGACATTGAGACTGTAGGAGGACGGCAGAGAAAGAGGGGGGTGGGTCCAGTTGGCAGACCTCCAGTGTTGTTGTGCCCGTGCACTTGTTAAGATGGAGCTGATAAGAAGAGACAGATTTTCTTGGTTAACTGACACAGAGGATGGACTGTACAGGGCTCATCGGCCTCTGAAGGCAAAAACTCCCTTTGCTTTTATCTCCTCCCTGGAGCTCAAAATGCAAAGCTGTGAACTTGCAACTCGGAGAGATTCAGTGCCTTGCTCAAGGGCACTTCTGCAGGGGTAGTGCTACACTCATTAGATGTCCTGCTTACTAACTGCACTGCAGCTTTCTAGCATTTAAAAATAATAAAAAACAAGTTGATGAAAAAGAGGAGAAAGACTGAAATGTTGCTTGAGGACACAAACTTAAGTCTCCTAATGGTTCAAAAGTAATAAAGTGAACAATAATAAATGTACTTTATAGGAAGATATGAGACAAGAAAAAATGTATTAACAGAGAAAAAATACTTTTTAGTAGAACTTGAGTTAATCCTAACAGGACTTGATAATTGGCTGTTTTGGTGTCTTGATTAAAGAGGCTTGTCCTCTGCAGCAATTACTGAGCTCTAAATGACAGCTTGAGGTACAGAGATTGCAAGAAAAGTAATATCATTAACAGCTACCAGTTTGCATTTCAGGTTTGACAGGTATTACAGCAAAGGAAAATTTAATTTAAATTTCCTCGATGAAATTTCTCCTCTACTTTACTGACTCTCCTCGGAGGCTGTCTGTAATTTACTCATGCACTTTGATAATTGGATAATCTCTGCTTTATTTAATAACTCTTCGAAAATATTAAACAGAACACTTTATTCTTCATTTTATCTTTTTGTGATGCATTCTAAAAACACCAGGCTTTTAATATCTGCAGGTTAAACGGAAAGCGAGACGAGCACATCTCGTACCGCCCGGAGTTAATGACCTTTTATGAATTGGTGAGGATTTAAAGCTCATTATTTTGCAGTGTATGTAACTGGGTGAGCGAATACACTCTGTACCTCTAAAGGTTCCTCTGTCACTTCTTCAGGCCAAGTCCTCTGCAAGTTCTTGGCCCATAATAACTCTGACCTTTTTCAATCAGTAATAATCTTTTTCTAGCAAGTATAGGTCAAGTTGTCTGATTGGTAATATTGTACTGTATTGGCATATTTGCAGCTCTATCAGCCTAGCAGGGACAGGCTTCACTTTAAGGACTGTTTTCTAATCTTTTAGAGAGCTTTCTGGCGTCGTCACAAATTTTCTCTTATCTAGTTACAAAGTGCAGATGCAAACTTTTCAGATAACACGTATAATATGGATTTGTAATGACTCCATCATTCTGCGTCGCCGGAATATGATGACTATGGATCAGACAGCCGATTCAATTAGGCAACACGATTGGTGAAAAACTACGTTTTTACGGGGCACCTTGTCCTGCTACAGACCAGCGAAGGCCATCACACCTTATAGACTCCTTTATGAAATCAATACAACTATTTGAGGAGAAGCTACATATAATGAGTGGCTAATTTGAAATTTTAATATCACAATTGAGATGAAGAGATTGAAAGCAGCTCAATCCCTGAAAGATATCCTGGTCACATTGAAACAGCTTTCAGGTTGCGGGACAAAAAGTTTACACTGTTTGATAAAATATTCATATTTGTACTCTGATTTAAAGAAGTGTAAACTACAGCAGAGGAGTAACACAGCAAACACGCTATGCTATCGTTTGCCACTTCGGACAGCCTAGGTCTACCGCAGACAAACGAAATGGAGCAGTACCACTGGAATCCGTGGGGGGGCAGTGTAGCCAATAGTTCAAGGAAGACAACCATTAGCCGCAAGGAAGAAACTTCAACAGTGGCGTAAGAAACTACAGGAATCTATATAATGTTACTTCACCCAGTTACATGAACAAGTCTGCTTTTTGCAGATGTAAATTATTATAACTTCTTCTACCGTCTCACATGGACACATGGAAGACAGGTGGTGTTATATTGTTTAAAATTGACATATCACTGTTGGTACATAAAGGCAGCATAAATGAGCCATAAGAGTTTATAAGCAATGCTTCCTTCGATCAGTCAAGGTCTCCATTCCCTCAAAAGTCTGCACTGTTTTAAGATGGCTTGCTTTTCATCAGCCATACAAAAAGCACAGGTTTAGTCTGAATCTGCTAACCTTGCAATTTTCTAGTTTAAACAAGCCTTAATATTTTGTTTATTAAGTCACTGTCAAAAAAAGCAGTGCACATGTAGTGTTAATAGTTCATATTTTGTGAAACATTCCCATCATGCATTTCACAGCAGAAAATGCTGCCATCTCAGAAACCACTGCTCTGATCTGACAGTTCCTCATGATGTCGCACAAAGCAGCACAACTGCCGCACTCTACCCGTAATCAAAGCAGAGACATGAGACATCACTCTGGTGCAAAAATCACCGTTTTTCCTCAAAGACAGCGTTTCCTATAAAGTCCTGAAATGCAGCAATATAGACACACGCACATGTTTGTACTAACCTAAACCTAATTCTAACCATGACCCTATAATCAGGTCTAAACCCTCAAACAACCGTTCAAAATGTCCTCCCTCTGTAGGGTCTATACTGAAAATGGTACACACAAAGATATAAGTGCAGAAAACACACACAAGAGTAACTATGAATAACTGAGCATTTTAGATTATACCAGAAAAACTGCCTTGATATAGGGGCATCATGTTTTATCTTTCTCTCACACTTCTGAGTCGAACATCCGTAAAAGAAGCCTTCACTTCCCTGACGCTTTATCGTCTTTGCACCTCCCTCATAAAGGGAAAAAGACATTGGACTTTATTCCAGCTCAGTTGCTTGTTTTCAGGTGTTTTCAGGTGACAGAGTGAAACTAATGTGGTGAATGTATGGTAGCTTAATAAAAACTTTGTTAATCAAATATGAACACACACACAAACACAATTGAACAACGAAATTATGTATGCAAGTGTTTAAATGCTTATCAAGAGGAGCAACAGCGAAGTGTTACCCAGCTATTACAATCTCTCCATTTGATTCACAGCAATTTATCTCACAATGAAAGTTAAGAGTCCTTTTCCATTTCAACCTTTTAGAGGCATGAAAACCTAAATTGACCCTTAATTAATGTAAATCCCACATGTAGCTGTCAATTACAGCGATGTACGAACTAAAAATTATTGAGAATAGGCTTTTTAAAGTGGAAAGAAATGAAGTAAATTCTTAGATTTTGTCCGGACAATGAATATAAACGTAAACTTTCTTTGCAAGAAAAATCCATATGGTACATTTAAGCTTTGCTTTTATGCTAAACAAATGCACAAAACTATATTTTGCCCTCAATTTGTTAACAATCCCCAAAGGTGAAACATACAAAATGCAAGATGAGTTAATACATAATGGTCAATAATGAATAAATGTGTTTTCTAACAAGCATTTCCAGCTCAGGTTACATAACACATACGTCTTTGTATGTCTCCGTAGAACACCAACATGCACGTCGTGTGTGTCGGCAGAAGTGCTTTTCTTGTGTGAGGACTTTGGATCGTGTCAGACAGTGGCAGAGACATCCCACACTTTGTGGTGGCAGTGAAATGAGGTCTAATGCTGGGAGACTGCATAATGAGTCCCACTGAGTCTTTTCCTCTTACCATAGCAGTGCTGGCAGTGGGGCCTGATGATGCTCTTTTTTAATGATCATTTGTGAACAGGAAACATGTGTGAAAAATATCAATGATATGGAAATGTGTTCACTTGACCTTTGAACGGCTAAGAGGTGCCTCCAGTTTGTGCATAACATCACGTCTACTTTGTGTGCATCAGCCTACATTTACATGTGGAGGAAAGCTCATCACAACTTACGGTTGATTTGCTCTTCACTCACATCTCCACATTTTTTCTCTTGCACTTTTTCTCTTTGAGTTTTGGAATTAATTTGGTTAAATTTTGTTTTTATACCCTCCATAATTATTTCTTTATTCATAATTCTTTCTGCAGCATGAGCCCACCTTAGCTGCATATATCATGTCTACATGTTATCACATCAACCCAGGTTAGTTCTAGCGGATCTGCAGGTGTGTGCTCAGTCCCTCTGGTCTTGCAGGAACTGGTCAAACTGAACCTCAATTTCCATCCGTCCAATCCCTTAAATCCTTTAGAGCACTTTGTGCCGGCTGAGAGTAAAAATTCTGTTGCTAACGCTGTACCACTGTAGCACCCAATTTCTCTGTGTGTGGGGCAGACATGGGTGACTTATTATTATCTAACGATGAATTTTACTACAGTTGGGAATTGAAGCCAAGGTCAGTGGATCAAATGGGATTTGTGGCTGGTAAAATGTCAGTCTGATCCAGGCATCGAGCCCAATCCTTTGGTGTGGCGAAACACGTGTGCGAGCACCACAGGAATACAAGCCGGCTCGCTCCTTTCTCTCTGATAACTCTGGAGCACTACAGGTATTTGAGCTTGGGTTACATGGCTTCTCATCCTCGACTGGGCCTTTCATTGAAAAACCAATTTTCTCCCTAACCCCTAAATAAGATACATCACCACCCTCTTTTAAAATCCATATGTACGGGTGTCTTTGGAGAGTTTAAGCAATCTTGATGGTCTGCACTGTTTTGGATAATGCCGCAAGTGAAAACACCGGGTTAAGAGATATAACAATGATCAAATTTGACAACAAATGTCACAAGAATTAGTCCTGGTCAAATGCTAGTTTCTTTGGTTTCCCTCTTACCTCGTACTCCACATACTCCTCCTCTTCCACCTCGTAGGAAACCGTTTGAATCTTGACATGCTCGCCATCCTCCAGCAGCTTTGCCTGAGGATCCTCTGTGCCGGGTGTTTCCGCCCCTGCGGTGTTGGATGCCTCCTTCGCCTTCTTCTCTGTGAAGGTGGTCTCGCAGCACTCACTTTTGTATTCCTTAGCCTTGATGCTGCTGCTGTCCTCCTTGTACAGGATGAAGTTGGGCCTGTAGAAGGCCTCCACTGCCAGATGCAGCGAGGTGGCGTCCAAAAGTTGTTGAGACTTCACCTTCCCGTTGGTATTGAAACCTCCTCCGCTAACCACGTTGCTGTTGTTAACTTTTCCTCCACCTCCTCCTCCTCCCTCACCTCCACCACCGCCTCCTCCAGCGAAATAATTGATAATGTTTTCCTGGTACTGGTTATTAGGGAAGTCTCCCCCGTAGCCGTTGACCATATGCTTACTGTTTTTGTCCAACAACGGGTTCTGGAGCTCACTGAGGTTCTCCATAGCAGCGGCAGTCAAAAGGTGAGCAGGAGGAGTTTCTCAGCGATTTTAACGAGGATATGGAAGAGCGTCGGGTGAAGTAGGCTCCTCTGTGAGGTACGCTGATGTCGGTTAAGGCGTTGATGTCATTCAGAATTCAGCACTGTGGGACCTACAGACAACAAGGAGAGGAGGTTTAAAACTCGGAGGAAGAATTTCATTTGACTTCTACCAGCAAGGAACAGTTTGGTGACAATTTACCAAACAGTGGCTCAGACAAGATCAAAGTTTAGCTGTCGCTCCCTCGGCAGCAACAACTGTAACAGCGTCTCGCTTGTCAAGAGCTGCACCCTGCAGATGATTCAATTAAGTTTAATTTCATCCTCACTCTGGATACATGAGCTAACACAAACGAACACACAGATCCCAGTGCACAACAACATATCAAAGCAATACTGCCAGCTACTTTAAAAGGTTTTGCATATTATCCTTCGCCATCTCAATGCACGCGTTTGTTTTCTGTGCAGCTAATGAGGTTATTATAGTAGAATTGTTATTTGGTGCTATCAGCCTCACTGTCGTACACATATATACAGCTTAGAGGGCTTTAATCCTCCATCTGTGTGAGTTTATGGCTTTATAACAAAGTTTTTTTCACTATGTGAACAAATGATTCAAAATAGGATGAAGATAAGCAAGAAAAATACAGTTAGAAGAGTTTAAAACTTAATGATGATGATGAACTAATGATGATTAGGTGACTGAGACGACCCAGTCTGCCTCCTTCTGTGGAATGAAAGGAATACAAATTTGAATATCCTAAGCAAAGGAATACAAAATTACTGAATTCAGGTTTGATAACTTTTTCCATAGACATTTTGCTTTTATACAATTCCCCTCAATAAAATGAAATGATCAGAGAGGATCAACGGGCAAGTTAGGATGTTACATTTCTGACATGTCAAGTTGCAGGAGATGTACAATCATTAATATGGTTAATCTTTAGAACTTGTATATTAAGTAAATAGATTATTGATCAGTATCCAGCAAAATATCTTATCGAGCCCAGTCATACGGTGGTAAACAAATCATTTTGGCTCCCACAGAGGACAAACAAACTGTCACGAACTCTACATATAACCATCAAAATAATCAAAACTTCCCTCCCAGCTATTTCCACACTGCAGAAACAAGAGTTCCATGCTTCTCACTTGGCAGCCTTAATCTCTGTATGATTAATCTGTGTTTAAAATAGAAATGCCAAAAGCAGATTATTTGCGGGGGTCCTGACCCCAATCGTGCTACGCTGGCTTGCCGCAATAATACCAAACCCAATAAAAGAATACGTTATTTCCAATCGAAGACAACAAGATAAAACATAATGCCAAATGGCCTTACAGCGATGGGATATGGATAATAGCTGTCTGGCTCACAGGTTAATAACTTGCACATTGATGATCTTGCAGATGATTTGATATTTTCCTCCTCCTTATATTATGCAAAAAACTATTTCAATCAAATTGTTTTTCTTTCTTTACCTTTTATATCCTATGTCACTCATTCATTTAAACATCCAGCATAAGGTCCATGACATCAGGAAATATTTATCTGTCTCTATCAAATTATAATTGACAGACAATCATGTCATGGTTCAGTATGTTTACATTTTTATTCTATATATTCACCTATGATCTGTCCCATGGGGTTTTCACTTTTAACCTTTTTCTTTAATTCCTATTTACCTCCGCCAAGAGGCAATGTTTTCATCCCTGTCCATTTGTTGTTGTTGTTTGAAACTTATTTGGAAGGATGCGGTAAGAGTAAAAAAAGAACATATTAAATTTTGGTGGAGATCTGGATCAGTGGGCAGAACCAAGAAGTAATTTTCTCGGTCTTTCACTTTGTGAGATAGGGAGCTTTTCACCATTTTCCTTGATTTCTCAGAGAACAACTCATGGATCTTGATAAAATAATAAAAGTTTAGGCGGAGGTATGCTCTCTATTGGGTAACATTCTATTTTCTCGTGTCGTTACTTGTTTCTTAGATTTTCTTACTCTTTCCATTGTACATTTTAATTTTTTTGTCTGAACTGGCGATTGCTGAATCCTCATTTTCCCTCATGCAGGCTTTTGTTTTGTTATACTTTTCATGTTTTCTGCCCCATGAATAAAACACATGCCATGCTCCCAGGCTTCCTGAAGCTCAGTAAGCACCGGACAGCCGACAAAGTTTTCATGGTTCCTCCCTGTTGGACCTCCTGCGTCTGAATGCGCTGATGTTGTTGTTCCACACAAGCGTGCCCTTTGGTCCACCAACAGCTCCGGGCAACGCACACTCATGCAATTCTTGAAAGTGTGAGTTTCCTTGTTACGAACAAATTCTTGTGTAAGACTAAAGACGACCAGGTGCTTCAGGTTGTTAGCAACAGTGGATGCTTCTATCAGGTGTGACACCCTGCTGCCTTTTCTAGGGCGGGATGCTCTCTGACCCGGGATCAAACTAGAGCGTTGAAGAAAACTAACAGAGCCTGACCCGAATCTGACAGGCATTCTGTTTTTTGTGTCCAAACAAGACCCCAGCCCGCAGCACTAACAATCAAGTAGATAGCCCAGCCAACGTGACGGAACGCGACCCAAATTCTAGTTGCAACCCAATCGTGGCATCTGCCCTGACAAAGTTTCTGCAGCTAACCGTCCTGACAGCTCCAGGGGTGATAATTTTTAATTTAATCTTAGCTGCGATATCCACAATAGGGTTGGACCTATTATCTGGACATGAACTGCTGCTTTCTATTTATGGATTTTTTAACATGGTGTCAACGACGACTTTGACGAAACACACCCTCTTGTCCCTGAGTTTTTAAAACGTCAGAAAGAATTTGCTTTTCATAAAGCTGCACTTAAGTTACAAGGGGCAGACAAATAGCACATAGCATCAATAAATCACTGCTGCATTAATACTGAAGCAGCGCTGTGATTAGCAAAATTACATGAGACAGTCTGGAAGAAAACACATTCCTTCTATTCCACGATTTAGATTTGATGCTGGAAGAAACAGCACAGGATTTCAAAATGGCTCAGACAATAATGACCCCTGTATTTTCTCTACATTAAGGTTTTTCCCAAAAGACCAGGTATTAGGGACCAGATCAATGCTAATAAACTCACTCTTTGAAAGAGTGAGGACGCACAAGCAGTGGCTCTCATAAAGCCATAATAAGTATTCTTTGAAGTACTTCCCTGTTGCTTACACTGTAAAACTACTCTGCACCAGTGCTACAAGCTGACAGCGGATTATTCTTGGTGTCATTACTCACGGATGCTCTGACAAATCTTTTTGGGTGTTTGCTGCTGCGTTGCTGGTGCAGAGCACGGCTTTTTGTGGTAAACGTCAATTTTATTGAGAATAAGCTATTTGAGTGCGCGCTCAGCAATGTAGGACATCTCGTAATCAGAGCAGATATACTGTATGTTAGTTAGAATTATGGTTCTGTGCGTGCATGTACACATTTATTTGTAGGCGTTTGTGTTTTGTGCATGTACGTCTGTGAGTAAAAAATGTGTGTATGAGTGGGCGGATGTGTTTGTTGGAGGAAAGTAGCAGCACCAAAAAAGACAGAGGGAGAAGGGGTGGAAAAGAAAGAGAGAGATCACACTTGTATGTGATTCTCCGGTTGAGTGCCTTCAGGCATGTTGGTAGACTGCACCGGTTCGGAGGAATAAAGAGCTGGGAGGTGTAGCTGAAAGCGAATGAGGCAGAGTCCTTGCTGTTGCGAGGAAAACAATTCAGCATGAGAGAGATGGCACGGGCGAGGCCTGTGTGTGCGCTGCAGTGCCGCCATGTATGAGAGCACAGAGGTGTTTGACAAGGGGGCTAATAGATTGGCCAACAACCTGTAAGCATCCAGGTGTGGGGGGGGGGGGACATTCCAGCCCCGCTGGTGCGTCTGTGCACTCCAACCCCATTAGACTACAGTCAGCACACTCTGTTTCCCTGTGTCAGCCCGTTGCCAATCAAGCCCAGACCCCTGACCCTGACACCGAGGGCGGGTATTATCAGCCAGGCCTCGAGGCCAGGATGCAGCGGAATACCAATGTGTCTTAGCTGTCGGCCATGTTTACCAACCCACTTCATCCAGGCCATGTCTCTTGCAGCTTTTTCCTGGATACGGCATGAGATCAGCTCGCTGTGCTCGACAACAACAACTTCATCTTTCTGTAATTTAATTGTGGAAGCAGGGGCTGGCATATATTACGCATAATGATGCAACGGCAGGTAGTTATTGATGACCACACAATGGGACAATGCATGAGAGCTCATTAACTAAAATGCAAATACATCCTACCGCAGATTTGTCTGTGAAGCTGAACCCCCCTGGCCTCAACACATTAAAGTCCTCTGACTCTGAGTGTTGGCTGATCCTTTATCCTCTGTGTCAAGATGTCATGATCCACTTCACATTCATCTGAATCCTATTCCTGTGTCAGCAGCCACTGCTGATACTCTGACCAGTTTGTCTACACGTCTGTCTACAGAGCTGATAAAACATTAAACCCTCAGCAAGGACCCAGGAGTCAGGAGTCCTCTGCTGCCTTGTGCCACCACACTCGTAGCACCTGCCTCTGTGTTTTCTACATCTCCGTCATATGTTTTAAAGTGTTCCTTGATGTGTAAATCCACCATTGAAAATCTCAACCACGCTTGAATAATTCAGCACGGGGCTCCTGTCAATTGCAGCCATGTACTCTGTTGTTAGAGTGGTTTGTTGTTAGTGACAGGCGGGCTCAGGCTAAGTTGTCTTCACTGTTTACTGAACGTGGTCTCCAGTATGATCTGATGGCAAATTAGATAGATAGATAGATAGATGTATCGTGGATTCAGGCTGAAATTAATGTTATCAAATAATAACCATTTATATAGCATATAATAACATTTTTGCTCCAGCCCTCCATGACCCTTTAACCATAAGCGGTATACATAATATTTGGATGGATCCTAACATTTAATTTTCTCGAAACACTGAGGCTGAAGCTGTATGTTGAAGACCAGCCACTTTCTAGACTCAGCTCCGTCTATTAAGGCTGCAGTTCACGCAGCGATCAGACCTGACATCACTATCACTTGTGCTGTCCCAGTTGTTGCGGGCACCAGGGGTAGATCAGAGTGAAAAAGTGGGGGTTGATAGCTGCGTGTGTGTGTACAGATAGGGCAAATAAACTCATTGCTCCGTGCATGTTTTTATTTTATTGAGTCTTTCTTATCTTAATCAAAACATATATTAACCTTAACCAATGACTTTACATTCATAAGATTAAGACAAACACTGCATGCAGACACTGAACCAATCCCCCACAGCTCTTTGTTATTTTGACCCTCTCATTGCTTTCTTTGTTTACTGGGTGAAAAATATTCCTGAATGCACTATGTAATCTGTAATCTGTGTTTAGTGTTTCAGCGGAGAGCCCACACAGAGACTTGATGAGTTCATGCCTGAAGCACACAGACACACACACAGACACACACACACAGACACACACACACACACACACACACACACACACACAGGGGGATGTTGGATCGTGTGTGTGCAGTCGCAGGTGGAAACTGTGCGGAGTTCATTATCATCAACAACATCCTCCAGCTCCTCCATCACAGTGGGCACATTGCGACACATGCACACACTTATTTCTATTCTATCAATAAAGATGAACACGTGCGTAAAACACGTACATATAGGTGGATATCATGCGTAACAACTCCACAGTATTAGAAATATACATGTACTCCGCATTTTACATCTTAGAAACAGAGCAGAACGCAAACTGTGAACAAAACCAGCATCTAAATACTAAATCTGCTTTATTTATTGTTACCTACCTTTGACTTCTCCACAATCCAAACATGACGTGAAGGCTGCAAACACCGGTGCGTCCCCGCCTGTGCATCGTGGCTGCGTCGCCCGCAGAACAAGACATTACATTTCTCAGACTTTCTCATTTGAAGAAACAGCCGAACACTTAGTGACGAACAGGTCTCCGCTCCGAGAGAGAGAGACACCCACCGTCACTGCCTCCCAACCTCTCTCTCTCTCTATCCGCTATAAATATGAAGGTCTCTCTCCCCCCAGCAGTAAAACCGTTTGCCTTGAGAGTCGACTGGAAGGTTTGCGCCTCCTGAAAGTTAAACCACCACCTCCTATGCGCGCGTGTGCGTGTGTGTGAGAGAGGAAGAGAGAGAGAAAGAGCGTGTCCTGGTGCGAGGAGGTTCAGTGTGTTCAGAGACGTGGATGGAGAGATGAGGAAGAGGAGGAGAAGAAGGAGGAGAGTCCAGCCTCCCTGAATACATGCGTCCACTTTTCACTGAACACACACACACACATACATACACACACACACATATATATATATATGTGTGTGTGTGTGTATGTTTGCACCTGTAATGAGAGTTGGAATATATTTGAATATATGGCATGAAAGTTGAATATATAGAATAATATCTGACATCTTTCCAATCAATATATTCAGATTTATTTCTATATATTCAAGTTTCATTCCATAATATTCAAACATTCAGTCCATATATTCAGATTTCATTCTATATGGTCAAGTCGCATTATATGTTATGAACGCCATTCAATATACTGAAAATTCATGTCTGATAATATATATTTATATATATCCTCTTGTGCATGAATTACTACTTAAACATGTCGAAAATGTTTTTCGTATGCTTAATCTCACAAATAGTGTAAATGTTTTAAAAAAATCTAAATAATCCTTAAAGATACCAAAAATATCCTTTCATTGAATACAAGACTAAACAAAACCAGGTTGTGCTTAAATAAGCATTAATAATATGTATAAATAAACAAGTGTAAATAAATACCACCCAGTCGTCATCTCACTGGGCAGGGATGTGATTTGACTGTGCTGTCCCCTCTCATGAGTTCATGTTTCAGGGCGGAGAGCTGCTCTGGGAGCCACTACAGTGGACCAGTGATGTCTGCATGAGCCAACTGATTTGATTAGTTCAAGTGGAAGACAAGGCACTCTGACAAGTCTGTGGAGCCTCAATTAGTCACTTTAACTTCCTTCAATCTCACAATAGAGCTTGCTGCAATTTGTGTGTGTGTTTGTGTGTTTGAAGGGAGCTCAGTTGGAAATTGGTGATGTCACACACCACCAATCAGGTTTTAGCAACATCGGTGGGTTGCTTGGTTGCTGTCAATCAAACCCAATCAAACCACATAAACAGAAAGTCAAAATTGTAACTTTAGTGTTAAATGTTTCTTATTTGGTTCTAAAAATTAAGGCCATCAATAAAGACTCAATGACGTGATTACAACAATTGCAGATTAATAAAAGCTGACATACCTCAGGATGATTCAGGACCATCAGTTTATTCCCTCAGCATTTTGCAGTCAAATATTTATTTCAAAACACTTTTAAATGCAGATATGTCAATTCCAGTAAATCCAAACCCATCCCCTAATGAAATGATCTCTGCTCATTGTAGCTAAAACACTAAGCCTGACCTGCTTTACAGTCTCCATGTGGAGGCAAATCATATCAGCTCTATCCACCTAATCACATATAATTACTATTTATACCATCATACTATCTCGTAGCAAACATTTCAATTTGTTAATTAACTATGATACAGCAAAGGAGGAGGTCAGAGTCTGTTGGTGGTTGGGGTCAAGAGATGGGTCAACAAAAGACAAGACTTTATCCTCGTGAAACATGGAGACCGCTTTTCTTTTCTCATTTGAAGCCGTCATTATTAATTACAACCATTCAACCTTAACTGCACAATTATTATTGTAACCATAGGGACAATGGATGAAATACCTATTTTAATCCAAACCACAATCTTTTCCCAAACCCAACCAAGTTGTTATTGTGCCTTAACGGCTCAGTAAGTTTAACCACATGTTTGTAACTGTAACCAGGACAACGACAGTCCATTACATTTTATTTTTATTTATCTTGATGCACCCATGGGACCCCTGAGAGGATAGGGACAAATATTGCATTTTCCAGCCATCCTGTAGGTGGAGCTATTGCCTGGTCACACTAGAAATCCCCTGCCCTTTCTAATACTTATCAAGAAAATTATTATTTTATTAGATATAATGCTAACATGCACTTGCGTATCAGTATTTTTATTTATAGGTTGCTATCTTCTTTTCTTGGATGTCATCGTGTTGTTTTTGTTTGGTGAAAAAAGTAATAAACACAAAAACGCACACCGTAGGATGTAAGGGGAAAAACAGATGTTTAATCTAACAAATTCTGTCGGACTGTCATGATTAGTCTGCACATATGTTGCCTTTCCAATGCACTTGAAATGCTCTTAACTATATTTGGGAGTTTGTTATAACAAGCTGTCATTGCACAAGAGGGCGACTGAAGAGAATTAAGTTCCACAAATACCTCTAAAAGAATTTGGGCGGATTCTTTTAACGCTGTATGGAAATGAAAGCTGAGGAGTGCAGCAGTTTCCAGCTCCAGCAGTCTGCTGAAGGGCTCTACTCCATAAATGTAGAGTCATTTTACTGGTGTTTTTATATTTAGAAACGAGGCATGATTAAACAGGCAAGCTCAGACATAAACGATAAATGTAGATGAAAACCTGTGTCCTACTATTATGACAATGCTAAACGTAAATATCTGTGTAAAAATATACACTATGGTTTGTGACATAGGCTACAACTCTTTAAAATGCATGGTGAATGTCCCTACTCTTAAAGAAGATCATTATTTAAAGTTCAAGGAAGCTTCCAGAGTGTTAATGTGTGGATGAAGTAGCTCATTTAAGTGAATGGACTTCAAACGTAGTCACAGCACTCGGCCTGAAATCCCATATCATTATCTGGGATCTAAATCTTCTTAAACAGCACGTAAGTGGAGTCCTGACCACAATCTTGTCATTTTGATCTTTAAAGATAAACCCCCCCATGCTTCCAGTGAGGGATCTACGCTCTCAACGCCTCCTTTCCTTTCATGTGCAATACAGTGTGCTTTTGGCCTTTGAACCTTGTGCACCGTGCTACAAACAAGGAGGGGGGGGGGGGGGGGGAGAGAAGGTCAACAAATAGTCAGGAAGTGAGAGGATGGAAAATGTAGTGGCACTGATCATTGTTGAGGATGACGGAGGGGTGGACAACAAGGGAGAGGAAGGAGGGTGAGGGCTCTGACAGGTGCTATAATAGCCTGAGTGCTCTGAAACACAGATCACACCTCCGTTTCAACATTTCCTCCAAACCACTCTCTGCTCTCACCTTGCACTGTTGCCTGTTATTTCCTCTTCCTCTCTCTCTCTCAGTATGCTTTTTTTCCCTCCAAGATTGTCATCCACTGTCTTCGTTTCCTTTTTTTTCTGTCTCCCTCTAACTCAATATCACCACAATCATATCTGACAAATAGATTCAGATCCACTGGCCAGCTGCACTCAGGACCTCATCAGAAACCTATCAATCACAGATATCATACACAGCTTTTCTTCCTCCAATCACTCCTCCTGTTCCGAACCCGGGAAGACCACTGAACCACCTGTCACGTCGTAGAATTCAAACAAATCCTCCTCTGCTTGTTAGAGGCGGTCATTCAGCTTGACGCCACACCTATGGGCATGCCTTGCATTGTAGATGAGCTGCGAGATCCAATTTGTTTGTGTTGAGATGACTCCAATTCCTTTGCCACAGAACATTAGGGCAGTAATTTAATATCCCTGGGCTCTGCGGCTTACAGTCGGTTTTCAGACAGGAGACAGGCACACTGGGATAATGGCAGACGCACGAAGAGAATTCTTTAACACCTGAGGTATCTTGTACTCCGCTTCCAACGTCTTCTTTCCCCCTCATGATTTCATCTGTCACCTTTAGAGACCCTCTCCCAAATGAATTTAGAAGGTAGAAGACTCATCGACAGTGTCGTGCTCAGAGTTACAACGTCTGCAGTCACTCTTACCTCTCAGCAGAGGAACAGGGGGAATACAAATGAGCAACAATGTGAGAATAAAGTTTGGAGAAGCCATAACTTCTACAAAGTGGAGCCGGATGACAGTAGACGAAGATGTTTACCTAGGTCGTTCTGGCTGACTGTAGCCCATCCCACTATATGTCTCAAGCACTCTGGTACAACTCCTGTTGGTTTTGAATGTGATAACACAAATACGTTTAACTCACAATAGATTAATAGCTCATAGGGTCAAAACTCTCAGGGCGGTTTCACACCTGCCTTGTTTGGTCCGGACATTTGGACTTTTCAGGTTAGAACTAAAGTAACGGGTGTGAAAGATGCATCAGAGAGGGAGGTGGAAGCAGCTCACAGTATTTCCCGCTAATGTTGTTGAACCACATGAATGCTCATTTTTCCGATAGTAAAAATATAATGATTTAACAATGGCAACGAAATCAAGAAGGTGAACCAGTTCATTTATTTTCTCCATTCCATTGGAGACACAACCTTTTCTCTATGCACAAATACATTAGCCGAGATGTCAACATGCCAATATAGATGCATGCCTGTCTACAGAAGAATCAATGTCAAGTATAGACACACCCCACGTAGGTGATGATTATATTATTTATTTACTGTTCACAGCAATACTGCTAACTTTCAACTCTCCGGTACACACTCTCTCTCTCGCCCACTCACTGCTTACACACACTGAACTTCCAGCTGCACTGCTTGTGTAACTATACATTGTCTCTAACTTCTCAGAATTGCTGCAGATCTGGTGGAAATGATAAATCACACTGTAAATTTCTTGTTCACCTCCTAGTGGTGCCTCTAAAATCTTAGCAAGACAAGACTTCCGACGTAACAGTTTCAACAAGCATATGCACGTGTACAGCAATGTGCCCGAGTCCAACATGCTTGTCTGTAGCAAGTCAACCATCAGACATCCCAGCTTTGCTTTTCAACACGCATGCACACAACATGCTGCTGTCCCCTCTGCCTGAGCCTCAGACTTTGTCAATGGAACACAGCTGTGAAATGTCTGGTCGTCAAAAGCCAGCAGCCAGGAGTGGGCAGTAAATGACAAAATGAAAACTGTTCTGAGATCATATTAAAGGTTATAGATCGCATCCACTCATGCATCGTATATTTCATATCTACTTTTAGCTTCTACAGTTTAAGCACTGCTTGCCTTGCTTGCCATGATGGCACGCCTCTGGGTAATTGCTAGTTCAAACCCCACACACTCCCAACAATCTCCTGAGAGAAAAAATTGATGGATTATGTATCAAATAGAAGATTTCAAGGACAAATTTGTACAAATATTCCTGTTCTTTAAAACAATGGATTATTAAATCAGATGATGAATCTAACCTTAACCTTAAGAACCACACCAACCCCTTGATAACAGTGCGTAGGCTGCTGTGGTCAATTGTATCTCAAATAGCTTGAGTCTATCTGTGGGCCACAGCCTTTAATTATAATGAAACATTACAAATGCTTATAAAACGAGCGAGTATGAGTATTTCAGCAAGCGCGCTACTAGCTACGACGAGTGTCAGTGTCTCGCTTCACTTTTGGGGAGCCCTCATATTATGCATCTTTGTATAGAGTCTATGGATTTAACAAACAAGAAATATTTACAAGCTAACTGTACATATTTACTAATATGTAGCTATAGGTTGAGCTACAGATGCTAAATTTAATTCATGACTCTGAAGCTAAAGTTGTGTCTTGTTGTATTAGCTGTAAGCTGAATAGAGTCTAATTATTGTTTTGTGTGTTTAATGTGGCAAATGCAGAAGTACTGAAGGATCACATCTGGCATCCTAAGCAGAACCACCTCATGGTTCCGAAAAAATGTGTTTTTGTGGTCTCCGTATCCCTCTAAGCCTTCCACTGAAGGTAAGATCAGTAGGTAGGAACATCAGTCACATATGCTCAGCTGCAGCAGAGAGCCACTGGTGCTGCAAACACAGAATTGCCGCCCGCATGCCATCAACTCACCACTGTCATCTCAGCAGACAAAGAAAACCAGCAGAAAGTGTTAGGTATTTTTCAACTGCCGTTTCATCCCATAACTTCAAGTGCATTTAAATGCACAGCACTTGTTTGAGTAATTTAAATGGAATCCCACTCACTTTCAGCGTTAACTTTGTTTATGCATTAATTGGATTTCACAATCACAATGAGAGCAGATCAGAGCGTCTGGTTCAAAGAGAGCTTCCTGTTCTCTCCACCAAACGAAACAGAGAACAAAAAAAAATAAAAGTCTGAAAATAAGCGCACTGAGAGTGGACCCTTCCTTTGTGCTGAACACACACTGCTCTGAATGGACTTTGAAATCTGTCGTGAATTTTATTGTGGTTTGAATAAGAGCAGTCACAGCAGATTATTGGAGAAAGCTTTTTGCCTGTCAAGAAAGACTGAGACTGTATAGTATCTCTCAACTCCAGCTACGTCTTTAATGTACATTCATGACTACAGTTTGCTTTAGAGGAGAGTCTTCAATGACGCTTGATTGCCAACCGGAAATCCATCAGTCCTCTTATTTAAACAGTTTCTCAGGTCCTTGTGTGGATCTACTTTTCAACCCTTTAGTGTCTTGTAAAATCATGCATGTATATAATTTTTCATTCCTTCCTTCCTTCCTTCCTTCTATACTGCAAATTTTTTGACAGTTGCAGGGAGAGCTGAAGCCAACCCCAGCTGACATTATGAGAGAGGCAGTGTACAACCGGTCACAAGCATATCGCAGGGTTAATCTCTCTCTCTTCTATTTAGAGTCTCCAATTAACCAAACCCCAATCAGCATGTCTTTGGACTGTGGGAGGAAGCCGCAGTACCTGGAGAAAACATTCTCATCCATTTCCTTTTCTACCAGAAATGCATTTGTTCTTTGTTGATATGCAAATGCTAAAAGTCATTGCTGTTGTTCACTTCACTGTAGTCAGAGTAAAATTACACCCAGCGCTCAAAGTACACAGTGTATTTCAAGGGAGCCTTATTTTTCAGTGGCTCGCACACATGCTGTTGCAGTGTGGTCAATTGTGTCTCTGTCTCCCATCATTTTTCTGACCTTTCAATTCTGTCTTACAAGAACAAAAAGCAAGCGAGCATCTGTTACCTCAGTAAAGAACAGTTCAAGAGGCGACGGAACAGTAACACATATGTGATATGTGGCAGTGATGCCTTGCACAGAAGGCCACAGCAGGAATAGACATGCACAAGCATTGTGTTGAAGACATATGTTCGAAATTGGTATTTTGATGAGTGAAAAGCAGACCTTGACATATTTACTATTATTATTAATTTTATGGAAGTCATTGTACTAAAAAAAATGGAATCTGATATCTGTTTCGAAAATGGATGATGCTTCAGAGTTCCCCACTAAGCATTTCAAAGTAGGCTCTCATGGGCGCTTCCCTGTAATACGATCCTTGATCAAAAGTACGACACATACTTACAAGAACATTTAATAGACATTGCAATTAATTCTTGACTTATTCATCAAATCAAATCTTCAACTTTACTTCTAAAACTATCCCGTGTAGAAGATATGTAGCTTTTTGTACACATAGAGTACAAGTTATTCATATTTTGATTTATCTTTTAAATCTGTTCAGATGAATGAATTCTGGTGAATATAAGTGGTAGTAGACATAAAAGAAGTAAAAAACTAACTCATAAAAAACTAGTCAAGTTTCTTCAGGCATGTACCTACTCAGAAAGATTAATCCTCAAACCACAAAGTCACTCGTCAGAGCAAAGTGAACATGGTTCGCTCAGTTCGTCTGTGCATAGTAAATCTTTAGTTGCTCTTATGAATACGTTTCAAGATAAGAGAATTGGGTAATCATGGATTTGTTCAATCAAAAGTGTAATAAGCCTCTCCTGTGTGTAGCTTGATGTATACGTTCATAATCTCATGACTGATAAGGGTAAAGCAGCCGGTCACTTGAAATTATGGCCATTACTCTTCAACATACAAGAAAGCGTTGGCATTAAGGAGATTTGTTTTAATGATAGAAGAGGAGAGGAGTACATGGCTCTGGCCTGTCAGTGAACCTGTGAAGCTCCCAGCATGACTCCAGTCTTCCCCCCACAGGATGTGGGTTTGCCATTGCATATACTTCCATGTGTGTATGTGCACGCCTACATGCAAGTTTACAGTATGATGAATGTCTATAAATGCAAAGGGCTTAGCATTAAGCCTTTATTTTTCTCCTGAGTGTTAAAAGGCAGAACACTGGTAAATATCAGTCTGGCATTGTGCACACATTCCACATTAATATTAAGATACAGTGCAAAATACTAACGCAGCTCTTTGGGACTATATGTCATTGATAGCAGCTCTCAGCTCATCCCCCTCTTTGATCAGGACCCTCTCCATCTCTGTTGCATCACTGCCTTTGGGTGTCCCATTAAGCATCTCTCTCTGCTTCTTTGATTCCACCACCTGCCTGTGCCTGTGCTGCGACTGCTTATGACCGTTTCAGCTGCCAGTCACGACTGGCATGACCTCAGATAACCCCATGTGACTGTTCCACGATCACATGACCCAGCCACCAGTGAACACTGAGTGACGAGTCAACCCATCGATGAAAAGGAATCTCCCCCGCAAGTTCTCTGATGTGCGTTCTGATGACTGCAGCAGCACAGTGTCCTGATTAATGGAATTATGTCAGTAGTGGATCTTGTTTTCTTCTAAATCAGGGGCCCTAAAGGGGCCACAATGTACACCGCAGGACCAATTTTAAGTCTAACATGTACAATTCCTCATTCAGTAAAGTGCACATTGAAGTCATTCCTTGTTTACTGTTGGCTCTATAGCTTTGAGCAAAGCCACACATCATTGAATACACACTGACTTCATGTAGTAGCACACCCCCAAATGTCTTAACTTGTAGATACCCATAATACCATGCAAATTGCAGCAACTAACTGGAAAGATGTTTTAGGGTCATTTTGGTACATTTACCATGTATTTTGAGGTATTTAACTGTAAATATGCAGCAAAGATTAACAGTGTATTTTGAAAAGTGTTGCTTCTTTAAACACATTGTGCTCTTCAAAAAAAAAAAAAAAAAGATTATTAACAAATTCTATATTATAATTATTGCAACTGATCAAATAAAGAAGGCTTTTGTCAGAATAAAGAGTCTAGATTGACGGACTGTCCTTAGTGCTGAGCCAGGCCTCCTGTGGATGTCTCTGATCTGGATACTTGATTGCCAACTGTTTAATGAGAGCCTGTGTACCTTTGATTTCTAGGCCCAGCTAATGAACATCACATCAGTTTTTCCCCATTAGCAGAGGATACAGACCTGGATGCCCTGGGTAATCAGTGGTGCAGTGTGTCCAAATGACAGTCAAAGGGCACAATTGATATTTAATGCAGCTCCCTGTGGAAAATTCTAATCATCACTTCCAACTTTCAGATATTATTTTGTCTGGGGTGCCGTCATCTGCTCCGAGTTATCACATATTGCAACAACCTCATTGACCATTGGGGCATTTGCCTTTCTTTTCTGTCTTTTCTTTATGATGACAGAGGTGTATTTTCATCTTGCATTGAAAAAGATTAAGAGCAGCTCTAGCATAATCAATTCCTATACCAGGAGTCATAAGTTACAGTAGTCTGGGCAGGGTGATGGCCAGGTATCTGTGGGGAAGAGAATCAGGATTGATGCTGTTGTGTTGGTAGTTGTTGATACAGGTTAATTCAGGTGTTACTACAGTTTTGTAATATTTCAGAGCCCATTACTCATACTTTGTATTCTCTCCCAGCTCAAAGTTTGACTAGGCAAATCTGCCTTGTTTGAGAAAATTCAAAATTCCCCTTGCTGTGAAACCCAACGTTTGTATTAAAAGTACTTGTTTTTGGTAAATGTTTAGTGGCTTAATGTGTTAAAGTTACTTGCTTCTGATAACACCTCTGGATCTGTTCTGTCGGCTTCATGTGAAGGTTGGGGAAAGTGGCAATCCTAGCTGACATTGCTGGTGCATAATTATAGACGATTTGGCATACCTTTCCCTATTGTTCTCTTCCTTTTGTATTACTGCATATGCATTGTTTACAGAAAAAAAACACCTTGACTATTAAAATGTTAAATTCCTGAGGTGTAAAACTTGGTTGACTGATAAAAAAAAGAAAGAAGAAGGAATTGTGACACAAGCAGTAAAGGTGGTAACTGAACTCACCTTCAGTGTGGACGGACATCTGAAGAAATGAGTCAGAATGCACAAAGAGGAGCTGCAGGAGAATTATTCACAGCTCAGTGCTGAAGGAGGCAAGGGAGCCTAATCAGCAGCCAAGACTGAGGCCTGAAACACACAAAATGACGCACACTCCTGGAGAGACCAGAAATACTACAAAACAAGGCACAGAACGAGGACCATGCTTCACTGGTTTCTATCTCCAACTGTTTCTAACTCGGAGCTCATTTTGACATTAATAAAAAATGTATGTGAGTTTTACTTGCAGGGAGTTTTCTCTTTAACTTTGACATTTCACTTATCTCAGCGAAATTTGCAGATGTGTCTTTATCAGCCACCATAGCAATGACAATGTCACACACAATGTCTTTTTGTGTATAAATCTACCGACTAATTCCACAAACGTCTCGGCCTGTCTGTATGTGAAAAGCTCATATTATCCGCTTCACATTAGTGTGTGTTTTCTTGATGGTCTGAGGAGGTGCAGTTTCAAATTTGGTGCGATTTAGAACAGCAATACATTCAATGTTAGAGTTTTTTATTTTGAGAAGGTGTAAACTTGGGTCTGACGATTGTGTCCATTGCTTAACAAACCCTCTGACATAGCTGACACAATAACACCAGTTCAGTTAATCATTCAAAATAACATTTGGTAATGAAGCAAATTCAATTTCATTTTATGAAAAACCTTGACTGTAAAAAGTTCATTACAGATAAACTAGGTAGAATGAACACAGTTTTCTGACTTCACTATAGACAGTATATAAAAGGCTCTGCATTCAGCATGTCAACAATAAAAAGTGACAGTAGGTTGTAGAACTGAGGAATGACTTGTTTCTTACCTGAGGGGGTTTTGCATGTTGTTCTAGTGAAAACCTATTCAATAGATTTTACAGAGTTATCACTGTGAACATCATTCAAATGTGGCGACCCACTCTACACTAATATGCCACGTTTACACGTCTCCTCACTGCACTGTGATTCTCTGCTCCACAGAGTCGCCGCAGTAATCGCAGCACGCACTTAACAAGTGAATGAAATCAAATATGGGCTTGATAGGAACAAATAGGTTTGTGGACATATGCTTCTTGTTAATTCCCTAATTCAATTAAAACCTCATTAAGCACGTCTCACATAACCCAATCTTTTTGTAAAGATATGGACGACTACATGGGGTTATACGGAGGAATGAATTTTCTCCCACTTTGCAGAATGATGACACCCTTTCACTACAGAGATTGTGAATGAGTGACTCAGCTGGAGTTTGGTATTGAAAAGAATACTTTACTTGGATATACTATTCCATGATCAGAGAATGTGGCTGTCAGGGCCTTTCCTCTATAAATTCAATTAAAATATCAGACTTTGTGTTTGTCCATGCATAGCGCCAGGATCTATTATACATTTTCTGGGACGCGGGAGAAGTGCATGCGGGTGGAAGGTTGAAGAGTCGAGTGGTTGCTCTGCAGGAAAATTAATTGTTATCTGAAACAGCTCCTAATAATTTACCATGGAACATTTTTTCTTTTCAGTGTTAGTAACTGCATTCCAGAAAAGAGCTTGATTTGTTCAATTTTAAATTCGAATAAATAAAAGTGCAGCACAAAAAAGGATAATCGGGATGATTTTAGACAAAAATCTGTTAATTGTCAGTAAGGGTTAGGGTTAGGGTTAAGACCTTTAAATTCCCTAGTGTGCAGCAGCCCTTAGAAGTCATTTGGATCTGATGATCAGTGTTGCAGGTTATTACATTTGAAATGCAGTTTTGTCCTCTGCTGTACACTAAGAGATATAGGCAGACAGACTAAAAGACAATACTGAACACTTAGTTTTGTTTAATTTTCTTTTTTTTAAATAGAAAACACATCAGACCGAACAGGGTAATTAGGAAGTCTGCACGTCGTGTACAAAACCACATCAATTGCAGTTATTTGCGTATCACCTTCGCCTCAGTAGACAGACAGAGACAAAGCAGCGCTCTGTGTGAAAATTATAAATATGCCATTTTTTCACAGATGGAGATTGATTAATACAGCTGTACCATTAGTCCTGTCACGGGGAGATTTATTCATGCGTGTTGTTTTTTCTTGTTTAATAACAGTCAGAGGTTATCAGTATTCCTGCACAACTCCGCTGCAGGTATGTCAAAGATAATCACTGAAATGATGTTGAGTGCTGCAACTTCACACTCCGACTAATTTAGTGTGTGAGAGCTGGATAGACAGTGCGGTCCAGAAGTCTGATAAATGCATCCAAAGTAGTTTCCACTGCACGTACAAACAAGACTAAAACTCCACAGAGACATTGCTACCTCTTAGGACCGCATGTGGTGTCCATTACGAATCTGCTGGACACATATATAAAATTAATATTCGGGGAATCCAAAACAGAAATCTTCTGGGAAGTAAGAAGTGCTACCAAGAACTTTCTTCTATGTTGCAAAACAGACAAACAGTGGATTGTGGACTTCCACTGAAAGAAAATTCAAATTCATATTGTGAGTTTTCCATCCAATGGCTGACACCAGGGCAACTAGGAAGAGTTTCAGCGTTTCTATGTGTCTCTTAAGATGACGGGGACATTTTGGACATATATTTCTTGTCCCTCAACGATAAGTACTATATCTCCTGACTCTTTATCTACTGTCATCATGACGATCACATAGCTAACATGCTAAACTGAGATCTGAACATCGTAAACGTTATACTGCTTAGCATCAGCACGTTAGCATTGTCACTGTGATCATGTTAGCATGTTGACGTGAGCATTACGCATCGACAGTATATAGTGAAGTGAAGCCAAAGTGCATTGATCACCCCCTGTTGGTTGGCTGCTGTATAGGTCATAAACTCGTACTTCTCCAGGGGACATGGAACAAATTAAAAAGTCAAAATACTTTGTCAAATAAAGTTAGAATTGGTTTAAATTAACTAAATGGGATGAAATGGCAAGATTGGCAGCTCAGACTGATTTATGATTGGTCAAGGTCGTGTGAAGGTGGGACCATGATACCATGGCTTCATCCCTTCATCGATACTTCACAGAATCTCAGTCCAAATGCACAAGTGGCAGTGTCTTTATCCGGCAATATTATGGCTCAGTTTCTGGATAGTGGGAGGAAGAAGAGGCTACTACATCTGGCTTCCACTGAAAGTGACATCCTTTATGTCCAATAGGCAACTTGGGTTCATCTGCCAAAAATACAACGTTTAGCTTTTTGAATAAACCTTATTGTATAAACCTCTTCTATCACTCTGCAGTTATTGTATGATGCTTGCAAAAAACTATTTTGGCTGAGGCTATTTATGGGTCTGCATCAGAGAGTAATCTCCCAAATCAGCACAATATTGGTATTGAAAACTCTGGAGCCAAAAATAACACAATGTTTGTATGTTTGTTTGTTTTCGTTAACACCATCCTATTCTGCTGCTGCCTTCCAAAAAAAATCCTCATCCCTGAGCAGGCAGAGGCAATTTTGGCTCCATTATGCTGTGCAAAGCCGAGCGAGCTAAATGAACAAGCCCGGAACAGGCCGATCCATTTATATGGCTTTACATGTGAGGCAGTTTTAAAATAGAACAACATTGTCAACCAAATTGACTGTTTAAATCAGCTTCTTGTCTCCACAGCAGCGTTTATAAAGACCACAAATGCACATAGGGACAACAGCACACCTCTGCCTTTGTCTTTAATGCCGTTTTCCTCCAGTGGAAGGCACATTTAATGCTGGTGTCTCTGAGTGACAGGTCGGAGATTGACAGTGTCTATTAGAATCTGTTTAGAATAGGTTGTTATAAGAGGCAGTGTTTGCGGCATCAGGGGTTTGATGTGTTTTGTTTTCTTGTCTGGGTCTTTGTGCCTTTGCTGCCTTTAAGACATGCCTTTTCATTACATACACACATTTCTCACAGGAGCAGCTACCGACGCAAGTCATTCACCTGACAGCGGTGTCACGTCTCTCTTGTCTTTGTTCCTCACAATAATCTGCATCCTCCTGCTCATACTCTGAATACACATTTTTATGTTACGCGGGGCAAGTAAATGAATAATGGAATCGATAACTTGAAATAGCTTCAGAATGATTGACGCCTTCTCTGTTTGTGCTCGAGCACAGTTCAGCATATAACAACACTAATAGCATGAATTAAATATTGAACGTTACATGTTTGCTGCCATGAAACGCTCACAGATGAATGCAAAAATAATCAGGGGAGGTATTTCATGAACTGTAATTTAAGCGATAAATCAAGGATAATTGCAGGAATAAAGCTGCAGATACTTTACAGCTGCCAACAGACAGAAAAGTGATTCTGGGTGCATATTATCTACCATCTTATAGGCAGCAACATTCATTTTTATACAGCTTTTATTTTCCTTTTGAACAGATGTTCTGTTTTCTATGAATATGATGCAGGAAATCACACTTCCACAGGAGATCATTATAGATTCATGTGCACAAGGTAGAACAATTCTCTTCTCTTCAAAGAATAGATTTCCTTGTTATGTCCTGTGCAGTCCAGGTGAATACATGATAACCAAGAGAGCCTTTAAAGTTTCATTTTAATTTTTTCTGTCTGACAAGTTATGATTAAGAAAAAGGAGGTGTTTCTGCAGCATACCTTTGCCATTACTTGGCATTTCAACGAAACCATAGGGGGCATGTTATGGGAACTGACAGACTTCTGCAGAAATGAATGAGCCGCCGGTGTTCCGTGTCTGGAACAAGAGGCGGGAGTCTCTGCGCACTGAGATAAATTTAGAAGAGAAAATGTCAACTTCTGTTGTGTGCTACGTTTGAGATGTGAAGGTGAGGCTGGAGCAGCGTCTCTTGGTTAGGCAATCACACACGCACACACAAACACACAAACACACACACACACACACACACACACACACACACACACACCCAGAGAGAAACAACCTTCTACAAGGGTTTTCAGTGTTTGACTCTTCCGGCAGTGTTGTGAACAAAGAATCTCACTTCACTATCTCAAACCTTTTTCATTCCGCAATAATTCTTTAAATGATGCTAACTTTTATCTGAATAGATTTAAAAGAATTTTGAAAATTCTCAAAATATTTTGATCATCAAAATCATTTAATTGAAATAAACAATGAAAAATGCTGATTATCTCATCAATCAGTTAGCCCACAACACTAAAGCATGATTCTAATTGCTCGGACAAAGGAACAAATAAAAACATCTATACTTAGGTAAGACAAGCTTGTCACTATAGCAACATGTTGTGACAGGATTTATTTTCAGAGTCTTGCTTGCACATAGTGCAGCCCACTGATTATTTAATAGAATATTAGCATAAAACTGTGGTGGTGCCCCTGGATGAGAATAAAGGGGTGTGACACAGTGGCCAAATATATTTTCCGCTATGATTAGATCGCAAGGTCTCACTGGACAGACAAACATTATGATTAACATTTTTTAGCATAACACAAAAAGGATTATTCATTGGAGGCTGGGCGACAAAATATGGTCCTGTTAGATGGACATTTTCACACCTCTGCATGCATGCCAGGCTTTCATATCACGGACAGGCAGTGGTATATTTAAAGCGATTACAGTTTGTTGGTGCTTCCCTCCATCTCTTTGTCCCTCTGTGGATCTATTGGACAAGGCATCCAATATATTACATCCTCCCACAGTGTCTGTAATATACCCAAAGGAATTTAACGTCTGCAGGGGCAGATAGAAGGGAATTTGACTAAGCTTTCAAATCACTTTTAATGAATCGCCGCGCACGCCCGCACCCCTGCCGCTTTCAATGGTTTCACACTCACGCTCTTAAAAAAATGCTTTAAAAAAATAGATGCAAGTGAGATATTTCCAGTAATATTTCTAGCCCCCACCTCCCACAGCTCCCACTCCTCTCTCTCTCCATCAGCATCATCTGATACAAGTGCCAGGTGAGGAGCGGGCAGAGCAAATGATATTATTTTAATGATTTCAAGCGAATTATAAAAGAGGCACACATTGTGGACGCTTTTGTAAGCCTGTCCTTTGATGAACCATTGGCGGGCACACACACACACACACACACACACACACACACACACACACACACACACACAAACACAAACATGAATTAACAAAAAGTGTATTAATTGGATTGCTTTCATTTGCCTCAGATAACATCAAGCCTTTCACATATTCTCACAAATGTTCGTCACAGTGTGTGAGGCAGCAACAAATCAAAAGCCAAACTGAACCCGGTGGATGAAAGAGGAAGAGGAGAAACACATCAGCGGTGACAAGTAGATGAAGCACTTCATTGAGAAGCTGCTCCTTTAGCATGAACTTTTCAAATCCTCATGCAAAGAAGCATGGCGAGTGGGACACAACAAATGCATTAACACATGCCTGGTGCACTCGAATTGGCCCAGAAACCCACAAAGAAGGACAAAAAAGTACTAAAAGGATACAATTTATGTCCTCATTCAACTCAAGCATACAGGGCACACGTTCACCAGCGTTCTCCCACGGGAGGAAGCACCTTTACTTTTTCCCCCCAAAGACTCAGAGGGACTATAAATATAAAAGCAGAAGAGGACAGAATATGGAGTTGTACTATTGTGCTGATGGAGCAGGATTAGCAGTGATACCGCCCCGCTTTAGGTTCTGTTATCTTAACTTTTGGCCTGCTTTCACCAGGCGTGTGAGGGAAAACTGCACTCTGTTCTCTGTCTCTAATGAATGTGCGCTCTATTGGAGGCTGTACCCATACGCCATCAAAGAGAATGATCATCAGTGGGGCACGCTTCATTTGCTTCCTCATTTCTCTTTCTTATATTCTCTTTGCTGCCCCCCCCCCCCCTCACTCACTCACTCCTTCTCTGTTGTACTCCTCTCCCTCTCATGGGGAGCCCACCTTATTGCAGCTGCATTAGGGGCCACTCTGGTCCGTGTGGCAGGGTGAAATGGGATGTTCAATGGCTTTTTCTCGTTTCCTGGCTGAGAGGGCCGTGTAATGTGCTAATGGATTCAGCGGCTGCTGCCTGACCCCCTGGTAGAGCGTGCAGAGTCAGGGCGCACAGCTGTGACCCCACCCCCTCCTTGCATGCTGCTATCTCGGCCAAACAAGTGTAGCCTCGCTGAAATCTTTTTATAGTTGAGGAGAGAGCGGCCCGTCCACTTCTAAGGTCGTTAGAGCTTCCCAGGTGAGGGACATGTCTGTGTGCTGTTGCAGTAATAGGTTTGGATAGACCTGCACTCTGACAGAAAACCGTTAAGTACTCTTGTACTATCAGCAGCCACATGGGTCTGTAGTATATTTTTGTTCTGGAGGGATGAAAACATATCAGGGTTGGGTTGAAGGCGTTACCTCCTGTAAGTGACGGGCTCTTCAGTCGTCCAATCACTCACTCTTATCTGCTCCTAGAGGCCATGGCAATGACAAAATGAATCAGTTGGCAATGACATTCACTTAGGTTTTATTGAATATGTTCTGTGTTAGCTCCTATTTTATTACTGATTCATTATTATTTAGGGAATGTGGCATGTTCTCACAGGAAAGATGATACAAGATGAAAACATTTGTAATTAGAATTTCTGGGTTTCTTTTTGTTTCTTTTATTTTTCATGGATAACCCTCATAGCTTGATGATGCAATGTTTCTTCAATACATTGTCTTAATAGCTGGAACAGAACTGATGGCAGAAAAATGTTTGCCACTATATTTTTTATTCTGAGAGGAAACATGAAGATGGAAGTGAGCGACAAGAGGATGTTGACAATAAACATGCAGATTTCTTACTGTGTTGAAGTCGTGAATAAATGAGTAAAGTGAGCTGTTGTAATATGCCGCTTAAAATAAGATGCTCTTCTATGTGAGGTGTTATGGTACAGGGGCTTAAAGTGGCCAAAATAAGGAAAAACGAGAAGAGCATCTGATTTTAAGCGGCGACTGATTCATCCAGGTTTCCCAAACAACGGCTCAATTGAATTCAGTAACTCTGCCTGTACATTTTGTCTTGAGGTTGTGTTTCCATTGTGTGGATTTTGTAGTTGTCTTTTGGCTTTTGCTTTCACGTTGTGGCTTTAGCACTTGTGTTTTCCGTTAATGTGCTTGTGTGAGTTGTCACAGCCACCATACTTCAAAGTTGCAGTTTGCGTTCGGTTTCATTTCCTTTTTTTTGGTCGTATTCACATAGTTGGAAATGAAAACAGTGAAACAGCTACATGTTGACTGTGGTCAACCACAAATGACTAAATTACTCAAAAACACATCCAAAGTGAGTTGTGAAGACTATTAAAACACTCCAGGCTTTGTTATGGTTGCTGTGTTTTGGTATTTTTGTATAAAATTATTATATTATTTGGCTATGAATTTAATATTGTAATGTACTATTATAATAATGTAGTAATTTAATAATGCATTGGTCCATTTAAGTGTAGCCAGTTGGACCAATTCTATATTCTGGAGAGAAGTTAAATTCAATGTAAAATAATGAATGGCATTCTAAAAGGAACATCTCCCCCCGCTAAGATTCAAGTAAGTACAAAAAACAACATCAAATAATATAAGAACAGAGAGGCTAAAAAAAACTCAAGTAAAGTATAAGTAATTCCTGATTGCACGTAATTGCAGTACTTAAGTGTGGCCAGAATAGCCTGGAAAACTTCACAGTAATAATTCTCTCATCATATCTCCATCAGAGTGAATCAAATGATGTGAAAATGGGCTGACATCTGTAAAGTGAAAATAAAATGCTGGAGCCTGACTGGCAGCAGCTTGTATCGTTCTGCAGGAGCTAATGTTGCTCATGACGAACCAGAATCTGAGTGAGATCTCAAATGCGACGCCTGCTGCGTGAGTTGTTTACTGTCGTGATGTTTCTCCACGAGGAGCAGTTTCTAGAGGTCTGATTTCAGGCCACGAGCAATTCCCATCTCAGTGAGAGTCAGTGAGTGGTTTTTAGCCCATTGCATCAAGTGAGAACTGAAACTGATTTGAGCAAATGCAGACGTGTCTCCAAAAGTAGCCCAGTGCCACAGTGGTGACATCAAAATCAAAGTTAGGTACAGCTGTGGCTGAGGGGATAGAGCCGTCATCCTCTCAGGGGTCAGCGGTTTGATCCCAGTGTTCCCCAACAGCATGTCTAAGTGTCCTTGGGTGAGATATTGCCTTAAGTATCCCTCCTCATAGAAAAAAGTGCTGCCCATAGATGGCACTGTATGAATGTGTGTGAATGGGCGAATGTCGATAAACTGTATAATAAACTACTCTAATATTCTGGGAAATGCAGGAAGTCAGTGTCTAAATTAGAAACAGATAAAAGTATCAGTAAGTGGAATCAGCAAAAAATAAATATTATAATTCATATTCAAAACATAACCTCTGGACGATATTAAACAAACAGGAGAAGATGCTGACTTCACGCACTGAAGGAGCTCAACAAAAAGACTTGAAAGTATGCGCAGTCATTTATTCATAAGGAAACACTTATTGCATAATCATAAGGTCATTGTAATAGTTTTGCATTTAAAAAGAAATCAAAGGCTTCCCAGAAATGTCATTGCATTGTGTTGACCTCAAATGTTCTGCTGAACAACAAACAAACAGAACCACAAACATCTCCCCCTTGGAAAAGATTAAAATAGGGAACAATGAGGAGCTCTTTTCAGTGTGTGACTCTGGGGTTTTCGTCAACACGACAATTGCAACATTTCATATAGAAAGTAATGATGGATGGTCGCTGTGACCTGCAATCTGTTACAGTTTCATTATTGTAAAAATGCTTGCTGAGAGGAAATGTACGTCTTCTATTTACGTTAACAGTTTCCACTTATGTCCATCGTCATTTTTAAAGGGCTCGAGGAAAACCATCCTCAGACATCAGAGCTGCATTTCTGCCTGAACTGTGTAACCTTGGAACATCCTTTCAGAAAGGACTTAAAAACACCGGGGCCGGCACTGATGCATGTATAACGCAATTTTTATAGTTCTTTGACTGCTCTTAAAAGTGTGGCCCCTAAAGCCCCCCTAGTGACCACATGCAGTGCAGGGAATGAAATGGGATGCTGGCAGCCGGGGGCAGTGTGACATTTTGAATCAAGATACACTCAGCAAATCAGAAGTTATTCTTCCCTCTTGACTTGTACTTTTTTCATTTTTACAGGCGACTGCAAATTGAGCCACTGGGGCACTTTGCTTTAATCTGGAGGACATTACAACTGGCACCCAGCTGCAAAACGTTTTTTGCTTTTTAACTTGTTTCACTGACATTGAGAGATGAACGCACGAACAAATGTGACGACCAAGTAAAAATTCAAACATTGAACATAAGCTAGTGATTTATTTATATTTGAAAAATTAATTAGTAAGCGTTTCTGCAAGAAAGATAATTACATGGTATGACAACAGTACTTCAGGGAAAGAGGAAAATGTCGTGTAAATGTGATTGCGGTGAAAAACAAGCATGAATAAATTATCTTGCTGCAGCTTACTGTAAATGCCCTGCAGAAAATATTCATCTGTTTTCAGGTATTACTATGAATTACAGATGTTTAAAGTACTCTTAAATGCGCAGCGCTTAAGGAATACCAAATCATACAAGAGCCAAAGCTTGTACAGAAGATGTTTTTATTTCAGCATTTAAAATCAAGAGAAAGAGCAAGCTGCAGTTAAGACACAAATAAGATGAACAAATAAAATAAACTCAAAAACAATTAAAGCTGAATGTTATGAAAGATTCATGTGAGGAAAATAATTAGCTAGCCCCAAAACTATTATTCACTTAAAGCTTAATAAACAATCTACAATCTAACCAAGAGAAAGGGTAACAAAAAAAAAGAGCCAACAAGAAAACACTCGAAATATGAAAATGAAGTGTGAGGAAGCTGCACTCGTTCCCTCACCAGTCAGGTCGGCTCTTTGTTTATTCATTCTAAATATTTGTTTCTCTGTTTGTGTTGCCAGCTAAATTAGGATCCTCTTTAATTGATAAATGCATTTGTTTAAATGATTATATTTTCATTCAAATATTGGTTTCATTGTTGCTTGTTTGCCTTTATTTCTAATCCTTGTTTTCTGTGAGGTTCACTTCCTGGTTGAGGTGCTCGTGAACGTGTGCGCATGAATGCCACATCTGCACCAGGTGGTTTCAATGTGGACTAAACCATGTAGGAATGAGAAATGGGGGAGGGAGCAAAGGTTTTCTTTTGTTTTTTGTTTTTTCTCCTAGTCCTAAGTAATATTAACTCTACCCTCAATAATTTATTGTAGAGTTATTGTACTCTTTGATGTATTTATTTGAAAGACACTTCATTAATATTCTTGTTTGCTTTAATCATTTTACCTTTTCTATTTAAGGGATGGTTTTACCCAAACATATTTAAAGCTGTTTGTTTGAGGCATTTGGCCATTTTTTATGTCTGTGGGCTGGGGACCCTTCTTTCTGTCTGTCAGTTTTTGTGTATTGTTGCCATGTATCTTGTGAGAAAGTAAACTCAGAGCTTGGAACCAAGTTCCTGGACTTCTGGTCTCATTATTGCACTTCTATTCTCACAGAATGACTGCTTACATCCTGAGTTCAAAGGGTTGAGACATCTATCCCTAACAGGAAGCCACAAGAAACCAAAACCAAGCTAAAATTGAGCCAGTAAAGAAAAATAATTACCTAAAAACAAGATAAACCTCTCATGACCGTGGGAGAGAAGAACAACAACAACCTTGTGGCTGTTTCTCAGCTGCTGAGAGACCATCATTACTGTAAAACATCTCAATTAAAGAATGACCTTTAGCATTACTTTTAAATGTAACACCTCTAGAGGATAACACTAGAATGGAAACTCATTCTGTGGTTTGCTTTGCCTTTAAAATCACTTTTCCTTGAAGCTGTCATATAGTCCAGTGTCCCCCGGAATCTTCCCCAAGGCTCACCTGCCCACAAAATGTCCTGCACCCATGGGAGAAGTGGAACAAAACACAGAAGAAGAAAGGAAACTGGTCTGTTTCCTTTTCTGTCTTTTCATAGCGCTCAAACCCTTCGATACACTTGCAAGCTACAGATGAGCCTCATTAGGGACATGAACCATGGTTTGTATTTCAAATCCTCTTTACTGATGCTGAATAGATGCGCTGAAGAACATGCATTTATTTTCTGCTTTTGATCATGGCCCTCAGCATTTCCCTGCCCCTGGCATTCCAAATGCAAATTCACAACATGTTCACTTTATGGATTTTTTATTTTTATTTTTAAAGTGTTCATTGATGGACACCTACATATATGCTTTAGTGAAGGTTAAAGAGATATCTGTGAGCTTAAGGTATTTTGAATAAAGTTGTGTGGATGCTGCTTGAAGCTTGGGATTACACTTTGCTATAACAAACCAAACATAGTGAGCCATCGAATTACCAGAACATTTTAAGAAATAAGCAGAATAAAATAAAAATCTTAGTAATACAGGGTTCAGCCAGTGTTTTTATCCCTGACTATGCAGCTCACCTTGGAATCAGCATGTGTCACACTCACAGATGTCTCAATCTTTAAAATACCCAGGTTGTGTAATCATTCAGATGAAACCCACATGATGAGGTCATATGATGTAAAAAAAAAAAAAAAATACCCTGGTTAAAAGCAAAAATATAATTTAAGTTATCATGTTGCTTTTGTCCAGGGGAGAGTTTGCTTGTTGCATTGTTTTAAGAAGGAAACTGTGATTTTCAATTAGACTAATCAATGACAGTTTTACTTTCCGAAGAATGTGTGGAACAGAGGGAAAAAAATGAATAAATAAACAGGCTCAACATTATTTAAATCTATTTCATTTTGTTTTATTTGTTTACCGATCCGTCTTAACGGTTACGTCACATTTGAAACCCAGTGTTCCCCCTGCATCAGACGAAGCATCAGTACTCTTGCTTGTTTCCTCTCTGTCCTCCAATGTGCACATTTAAGCTGAGGCCTCAGGGACGCGCTGGAGGTGTGAACAAGCCGTTTTAGAGGAGAAAATGGAGTTCTGACAAACCAGCTGACATTTAAATTCTCTGAGGAGCACAGCACACATACTTTAAGAGCAGAAAAGTGTTACTGGTTTAAAAGTCAATGACTGACATATGATATTGGGGAGGTCATAAGAAATATGGTCTTTTTGTTTTGATATATATAGCTAAATATTGTGTAGTGTATAGTGTTTTCATTTCCTGCACATGGTTTGTCTAGTACTACTCTGTGAAGGCAAAGTAAATATTTTCTTGGACCCAGAGGCAGGTTTTTAGATAAAGTACGGAATTCACTCTGTACATTATTCAACAATGTTAAGATAAGTGTTATTAGTGTATATAGGTGTCTATAAAAGGGCCACCTATATAATGTATAAGATAAAAAAATAAGATGGATGACACCCCCACTTTCTTTGGCTCGCAACAACAACCCACTCACCAGTGAGGTCAGATGAATGGTTCCATACCTACAGACCTACAGAGGCATATTTCTTGCAATAAAGAAAGATGGGCACACAGTGCTCAAGGTCTTCATTAAATTGTGCATGTGCCATTAATAGGAATAAATTCCACATTTTCCCTTTAAATGTCTCTCAGTTGATTTTCAATGTCATTGAAAAATCTCGAGGATGGACACGAGACTGAAAATGAAAGATGAAGATAAGTATTCCTTCAGTTAATTTGTTTAAAGGATGACAGTCTCAGTTTTACGATGGAATAATATTCCTTTAAGTCCTTTTCATATGTCGTGTGAAATGATATTTGAAATAGAAACAGCGTCTGTGGACGGTTCTTTTATTCTCCCATCATCAAAACTGCAGGGCATTTTGTATTCTCTTGGTTTTGTCACAAAGAGTTTTAATAAGTAAATGCTGCCTGGTCAGTCAGTGATAAAGGAAGAGTTGAGAAACACCACAGCTCCATTGTAGTGGTGGATGTGTCGTCCGTATCAGCAGAAATTTAAAACATTTCATTGAGCTCCCGAGACAGCTAAGACCTGTTTAGAAAAAGAGAAATGTCTGGCTTTCAAAGAACAAATCCTGCAACACTACCTCATAGTGTTTTTTTTCTCTCCTGTGCTTCAAAATACAAAGCAGATTTAGGGAATTGAATTCAGGCAAATGAAAACCTCTGGTTGGACATTTTTTTCAACTCGACTGCTGATTCATTTTGGTGCATTTGGATGGAAATCAGCACTGAATGTTCCTGAGCAGGTTTTGCTCTTTTCTTCATCCCTTTGAAGATTTGTCACTCGCTGCCCACCACCCTGAACACCTTAATACCAACATAATAATTTTCTGAGAAGTGTGCGTTAACCTATTTGCTCCTAAATCTACTTTTATGTCATCACCTCCTCATGCTATTTGTATTTTAACCCACTCTGTCTTCTGATAAAATCTTTCTCAATCCCATGGTACAACTCCTTTTTGCCATATTATATGTAGACAATGCATTTTCAGTATCACTATATTATACAAGAATTCCACAGCCATTCACTGAAAGACATCAATCAAACTGCGATGCAAGACAAATACTGCCACTTTCACAGAAACCTCTCGTAAAAACTGGATTTTTTCCCCCCATTTCTTTCTTCGTGTACTTTCTGAACCATCACTGAAACTGTCATTTCACTGTCCACATCTTTTTTCCCAGGTGGGAATATTTATTTCTGTTGTGCTTTTCATTGTGGGACAACAGTGTCAATCAACACCCCAAACAAAACTCAGAAACATGGTGCTGATAGTTTCCTTCAGGAAAGAGGTTATGACTTCATTGCTTTTTCCTGGTACAACAAGATTATATATAAGTTACTAATAAATATTTAAACTTTAAATTGCTGATCTCAATACATTCATGTGTAATGTGGTGATTAAGTGGCCAATCAGCCAAATGAGTGCCCCACTACTTGTTGGTTTATTTGTTGGTTATGATGTTGATCCGGAATTCTTTTTTAATTTTCTTGAACATTAAAACATTTTCAACAATTTCCTGGGTAATACTGCATGAAAGAAAAGTATATTTAGGAAACTGATATCAATGAGTGTGTGAAAGCTTGAACATTTTAGTTAGAAACAAATAAACAAGTCCTTTGTGGACTGTGTTTGACTGAAATGAATACATTTTATTAGAATTGTTAACATCAGGGAGTAGGTACATGTCAAGTCATATAGGTCTCTGCCTTCAGGCATGGTGGACGTTAAATACTTTTTACTGAAAGCAAAAGCAGTTGTATTGTTTGATTTGTTAAGAGACTGTGGATGTTAAGAATGAATATAATGTGAGGAGACGAAATATCAAACCTAATTCAAAGGTTGTTCCGTGCTGTCTTTAGTCTGTATCAACACATGGGGAGACGGATGTTCCTGATGCTGTGAGCAGAAGTGACAGGCCGGTACAACCCAGTGAGGGAGAGCAATGACTGCTTGATTGACTCAGAGAGGGGCATGAACGAGCCACTAGCGTGCAAAATGAGTATAAAGTGACAGATTCAGTCCCCGCTGTCAGGCTCCTCTCAACCTCCACCTCTTAATGCGATTAGAGGCTATAATTAACCCCAAGATTCTTCCTGCCATGATTCTCTAATGACAGTCTCGTGGGCAACTCAGCTGACAAACTTGTACTTTGTTTTATTTTCTCTGTTCTAAGGGGCATGACGTCCCTTAGTTTATTTCTCATTATGAATCTTTCAAACATGTTTTTCTCCAATTGTTCCAACTGACTCATCTCTTATTCATACAATTTGATTTATTTTTACTCTATGAGTTCACTCTGTAGACTGATTTTATTCTCTTACTCTGTCGTCTCAGCTATCTGCGTGAAATAATGAAATCTGGTATTTGTCGAAATGTTTGCAAATTTAAAAAGCCCAAAGTCCACGGAAATAGAAAAGTGACGCCTAACATTATCAAAATGCAAGACTATCGGCTCTTCTGTCACACCCCCTAATAAAGCCAGGTGAAGCGAGAGCGGAGCATGTAAATCTTTACAAGTAATAACACAAATTATCATTATGAACCTGAATATGAGCATTGTATGTCTCCTTTAAAGTGTCAGACAAGGAGAATTTGACCGAGTGGGTCATTTCATACTGAGTTAAAAACAAGGGGTTTGTTACACAGGCATACATGTGTGTATTATCACCATGTAGAACAAGATTTACATCACTTTCCATGAATTGAGCTGTTCTAGCCTTTAATCAGATAAACTGTGATTGATGCCTGAGTTTTCATGCCTTGACTGCTATAACACCCTGAACACCTGTCTTATCCATCAGAACATATCTGCCCACTAGTTAGTCTGGAATGCTGCTAAGCAACAGCAAATTGGCTTCAGTGGAGTGTGGGATTGATTTAAAAAGGATTTCCATCACTTTTAGTGCTTGCTTTGGACAAGAGCTTAATTACAGTGTATTTCTGTACTTTTGCCAACATCCAAAGTAAAGTCATGATACTTTTCACATATTGGGTTTTTTGTGCAGACTCTGGTGAGAGGTGTACATTTTATGCCAGTACCTACAAGCTCATAACCTGCTCAGACTCGTCTCTGCACCTAAAATGCACACAGCTTCCTGTGCTAGCATGAAATGTTGGCACTGGACCTAAATGTGTGTGTGTGTGTGTGTGTGTGTGTGTGTGTGTGTGTGTGTGTGTGTGTGTGTGTGTGTGTGTTCATACAAGCCCAACATGGCGCCACATGTCAGTTGTGTTTCAGCAGGCCATTTGTACCGCAGCTGGGAATAAGCTTTGAACTGGACGTGTGGGATGTCCCATCATGCTCCCATCTAACAAGCAGTCAACTGACTGTAATGTTAACCTGCCGTCACTGGTCACCTGCAGAGTGCCTCTTCACCCACAGCTCTCACATCAGCAGGCGCCACATGAACCTTAGAGACACTACAGCCCCAAACATCCATGAACCCCCCCAAAAGCTTTGACAACAAGGTTTTCTTTGGCAAGTCCAAAAAGCAGAGGCAGAGCCTTATGATACCCTCTGGGGCCTAATGATTACACGTTTTGCATATCAAATCAGATAAAGTATAGATAAAGTACAGTAAATCCACTATCCCTACGCTGCAGTGCTTCCCCCAGTCGTGATGCTGAGGCTCTCTGAAGCTCATTGCTCCGGGCAAGGCTTATGAAGCTGATTGCCCAAGAAATACACGACTGTTAAGAACCATATATTCCCATCTGTCATCCGAAATGATGAGGTAATGCAGTAAAACGGAGCACGCAATTCATCACTCCACCGGTGTCTGGTCGCTGTCAATCCACGACGAAGTGAATCGTTAAAGGAAGATGATTAAGAGAGACAACAAGCCCTGCCGTTTTCTGACAGATGTGCTGAACCTTTCTTAACACCAACAAAGCTTCTTAGGAGGAGATGAATGCAGCAAGATTAAAGAATGTGCTGTCGTCTTTAAAGGGATATTTCACTCAAAAATGAAAATTCACTCATGATCTACTCACCACTATGACGATGAAGGGATGGGTGAAGAGTTTGAGTCCACAAAACACTTTTGGAGTCTCAGCACTAAACAGCATTGCAGCCAAATCCAGTAAAATTAAAGTAAATGGTGACTCTTCAAATGTAGAAAAAAACATGAAAGGCCTCCATATTTTCATCTCTGGGTGTACTATCCCTTTAAGGCCTTCACGTGGATTCAAACAACATGGATGTCACTGAATGAAAGGGAAAACCTCACGTTGTCCTCTCCTCAGAATAAAGACGACTGTGCTTTCCTTTCCTCTTGATGTTTTTATTATCTGATCTTGAATATAATTTCCTGAAAAGAAGACTTTCACAATAAAATCCGGGGCAGGTTTTGTGATTGGTATGAAATGGATTAATCTGCACAAGGATTGACCATGTGACTGTGACAGATGAAAAATAAGCAGTAAACACAGAACAAAAAAACATCCAGAGCATTGAAAACATGTGCAGATGCAGTTTATATTTGTATTTGCTGCAGGAAAGCCCACACTCTGAGTCCTGTTCAGATGAAAAACTGGTCTGGGCTTTCGTCCATGTGGGTGGTGAAAATCTCCAGTAATGTTGATAGTTGCTAAATAAAGAGACTGCATGTGGTGCAGAGGGTGTGCAGACTATAACATTAAAGCAAACATTAAGAGAAGTGAGATGAATTGTGGGCAGAGTGCAACGTTAGAGTACAAACTTTCCCAGAAAGTTTACCAAGTTTACCAGCTATGACTTTCACATTTTCACATTAGCATCACAGTGCTGCAGCGCTGTAATCAATGTAATCATCCAATTCAAATCCAAATGCATCCAATTTTACACAATGACCATTTTAATTTAGCCAAATGTAATTTAATGATCACATCTGGTATGTATGTGCTTGAATACATGACTCCACACACAGTGTTTCCTGGCACACGCTAGTTACCTAGCAACGCAACATGTTCTTAATGGGAGCTGATGAGTGTGGGACAGAGCAGCGAACCAGCATCCTGATTAAAATTAGACACTACATGGCACTTCAGACTGAGCAGGGGAGGACAAACATGTGTTTTGTGTGTTCCTGACTAAAAATACACCCCATGTAAAATTCGTCTCCACCACCACCACCACTCCCCTGGCAGTCCACGTGCGAGCATGACTTGCTGCGGTGACTGAAGATCAGTAGGAGGGTTATAAAAGGAAGCTGTTCTATAGAAGCGCTGTGTGACCTGCTGGTACCAGTGTTTTCATTTCCAGGCAAATCAAGGACATGTGAGAGTTAAGGGCTTTTAATGGAGGGACCTGACATTGTTGTTAAACACAGTGCATAGTTGTGTAAAATAGTTTATCTTTATAACTTACTCTTTAGTCACATACCACGAAATAGCCTTAAAGAGAGTGTTCACACTCCAGTGCAGTAAGGGTAGAACTCAGTAAATACTGTAGTTTAACATTCACTCTCTTAGCATGAGTAAATAAATAAAAAGTAGCTGGAGCTAATAGCCTGAACTGTTTGAAATTGAATGAAACAGCTAGTTAGGCTTTGTCCAAAGCATATAAGGATGGATGACATGACAGCGTCCTAAAAGTGAAACCAAAGCTTTTTCATCACCCCCTGGTGGCTAAATGCTGTGCGCGTCATAAACCCTGCCTCCTCCATGTTAGTGGAGCACAGGACCATCTAAAAAGTATTTTTAGAAGGTATTTTTCCAGTAAGTGAAACGTTGACAGCTGAGACTGACCCCGCGACTGGTTGATGCCGTGCATTGGCTCCAAATTTCATCATTGGGGCAAAATAGCAGCGTTCATATCCAGGATATTTTGGATTCATTTCTGAACACTGGGAGGAAGTGGGGATGCGTCGTCTTTCTTTATATACAGTCTCTATTCCTTGGATAACAAAATATACCAGTCAGCACATATAAAGCTCAACAACAAGAACAAACTATATATGCTTGGTTTAATCTCTACAAACAAAACTGGTAACTAGTTAGAAACAGGTTAGCTAACTTTCATGAAATGGAAATGAGAAGAGGTCTTCACCATATTTTCAGCAGAAAAATAAATAAAAATTGAATTTCCTGAAATATAAAAACAATCCTCAGAGTAACATCTTGGAAACAGCAAGGGGTGATACTGTATGAATCTCATGTCCTCATAATTCTTCCAACAATGAAACTAGTGGTAATATAAAAATGTTTTAATTTCTGTAATAATATGTTAATGTGGCAAATACAGGATGGTAATAAAGAGTTGAAGCACACACAGGTAATAAAAATGGATGAGCTATAGCTAGACATTATCTTGTGAATGTGAAGGTACGTTGATGTTATCATGCAAATAGGAGTGAAAACATGTGGTCCACACACAAAACAATTACCAATGATAATTAGGCTTGAGTTTTATTACTGTATCGTCCATCAACATCCCACCTTTGACTTTATCCATTACACTGATATACTGTTTTGCACATTGTTGTACTTTGTACTTTTTGCCTCATATTGCCCTATTAAACCCCAACATGACCACTCATTCCTTTTATCATACGTTCATTTCATTTTCCACATACTTAACCTGATGTTTCCAAAGTATTAATGCTTTATTACTGAAACGTCTGCATCTTCATCATTTTTACAGCAAACTGACAAACAATCCCACAGCTTCACCTTTCAAACTGAAAAGTGCAGAAGTATTTACAGATGTGGGAGACTCTGTGTGAATCTGCCAACTGACCACCAGGTCCTCTCGGGGGAGTCAAACAAATTGCTGCATTTCCTGATTTCCATGGCAACCTCTTTTTCCATCACAGTGTGATTTGGACAGGATACTGAGTTTCACCCGGTCTGCCATCTGTCTCTCCAATATGGAGGTTTGTTTGGTGTTTTTTCTTCTCTTTTCCAAAGAGAAAAAAAGTGTTTTAGGTAGAAGAAGAAGAGGGAACGATGGCAGAGCACCAAACAGATTCCTTCTACTTGTTTATGTAAATTATTCATGCTCTTGATGCATTATGCATCCAGTATGAGATACATGCAAATCAAGCAGCGCTGTTTCATGTTTTGTCTCCATGTTAGCAGGTAGTAATTTGGCATGGCCGTAGTTGCACTGAGTTCTGCCTTGCACCCATTCACAGGCTATTCTGGGCACTGAGCCTGAATGAGGCTTCATCTGAATACAAAGCTGCGATTTTTGTCTGTACATGGTTTGGCAAAATTATAGATGTTCCTCTAATTCAACGGTGAAGGTCATTTAAAAATGTTGGCTTCAGTTTGTAGCCGCTATTGTGATGTTTCAACTAATTGTTTTGTTGGCTGTGAGTGAATAAACAGTTGAGCAGATGTACGAGGTACAGAGAGGTCAGGGGGGGTGAGAAACCAGACCTCTCTTTTTCTCTCTAAGAGCAATTTACAGAGGAAACATACTGTACATATAAATGCCCGAAAAATAGTGTCTGCTTATTCACATGTATTTTATTTTATTAATATCCTTTGTGGGGACTAAACCTAGGTCAGTACACCTTGCCCTTCACACACTCCTTGTCCCTGCTGGAGAGAAATGAAACAGACATGTGTTTCGTTGTTTCAGGCATGTAGCAGGGGACAATCTGGTCTCTTCTACCACGTGCCTTAAAGCAGTAATCTCACACAGTGTCATGCATCTGATGCCATCCTGAGTTCAGCAGTCGTCTCAGCGGCTGCACTCAATGACTCACAGAAGTTGAGGTGCGTTCGGGATAAAGAAACTGTCCAACTGTGTAAAAGGCAACAGTGCTGTCTGGCAGACATGTAGAGCCTATTATGCACACCATAAGTCTGTAATCCTGCAGACTTGGCTTGAGGAAACGGCTCATAATTTATTGCTTCATGGCTTTGAGGATGGGTATGACAGAACATGCCTCAACTTCAAAGAATAAAAACATGAAGGGATGTGGCAAAGTAATCATTATAAAAATATTTAAGTCTGATTCAAGGTATAATAAGACCATTTGTTTTAAAGAATACAAAGTAGTCAAACAGATTGGAATTTGAGTGCAAGAACTGCCTCTTGTAGTCGTGCATTTCCACTAAAGTGGCCAATGATCCTGGTTCAGACTGAGAACTGGTAAAACAATTTTTGCATCACTGTTGTTTATAATATAATAAACCGTATGTTTCATACGTTGTACTTTATGTCGTCCCCTTGAACATTTCCGAACAGATAACTCCAGTCTGTGGTGGAGATGAAAGATCTAGATTTATGGGGATGTCACAAGTTTATACTTTTGAGCAACAAGCAAAGGCTGATCTCTGATTTATATTTATAGCAGCAAAACTATAACGTCGCAGTTGAAATCACCACCTGTTCTTGTCCTGTGTACCCTCAGAAGGGGTTCTAACTTTCTATTTTTTCTTGTTTTCTCACTTAAATTTGGTATTTTATTTATATGTGTTTTTTTGTGTGTAATGTGGTTATTGTTATTTTTGCTGTATTTTAGTTTCCAGTCATGTTTTTCTACAGCTGTTGCCATTTTGGGGCTAGATTCCCTGTGGTTAGTGCCTCAAGTTGTTCTCCTGAATTAGTCTGTTGCCATATATTTAAATGAAGACAGCTCATTATTTGGTTATTTTGTCCTTGCAAAAATAGAGAGCTAGCTCACAGAGAAATGCAAGTATATGTTTAAAGTAACTTCTGAAAGGAAGATATTGTAGATGTCGGAGGATCCAGTTTTAACTGTTCTTCAAGTACAATGGATGAGAATTGACTTGAAATGTGAAAAAGGTAATATTCTTTGTTTATTGGTCTTTTTGCGTTTCTTCATTTACATTTTTTGCCGTGTCATTTTTCATTTCAGTGCACCTCACACATACGAATGTCCACTGAAAGAGAGGACACTGGTTGGTATTCCAATCAGTGGTGCGAGGGGCCCGCTCTTACAGTTGCGACAGAAAAACCTACAGTTTAAAGCCGAGCCTTCCGACATGAATTATCACCTCTGCTCAGGAAAAAAAGTGAGGACAGCTCCTGGTCCCCAATTCATCAGACTGTCTAAATACAATTGCACAGTCGGCCTCGGATCAAGCACACCATTTATTAACTGGAATCTCTTGGTGTCAGGCACAACACCTCATTCATCCAACCACTGTGCTGATCCCATGGGCCTTTTACTCCAAGACAAGTGGATAGATCCTCCCGTTCAGGACTTGTGGGTGTCTGGCACATATAAATTGCAACTGTTTTTTTTCCTGTATAAGACCCCTCACCTCCTCAAGGAGGCAGAGTGATCTTCCCTCTTTCTCTTTACCTACAGACAGGCTAGGATTGTCGAAGGGTTTGTTTATATCTGCATTTTGTCAGTTAGAAAAAACCCCTGCTGAGGCCCAAAACTCCCTTTTAATTTAATTAAGACTTAGCTAAACCAAACGAAACAATCTTCATTGCAAAATATAACAAAGTTTAAAAATTGTATTGGCTCTTCCTTAACCCATGTACCTCTGCCATTAGCGGAGGTATAACAACGATTGTAACTGCATCAATTTTTCTTCTCTGCGTCTCACTAAATTTCCTTGTTTAACCTGTACTGATGATTGCTTGTCAGTGAACAATAAACATTTGCTATGAAGAGGATTTTACACAGGGGCGAAGCGAGACCCTCAGGAGGGGTTTGAGGACGAGTAGGTCGTTCTCTAACCAGAAGGTTGGTGGTTCCACCTGCTCCTCCAGTCTGCCTGCCAAAGTGCCCTTGGGCGAGACACTGAGCCATCAAATTGTGGCTGTGCCGGCAGGATATGAATGGTGTGAAAGCACTGCGAATAGAAGTGCTGTACAAATGTGTGTGAATGGGTGAACGTTTTAGTGGATAAGACTATAGAGAAATGCAATATAATATACAAACCTTGGACTCATGAGTCCATGAGTCAAATTCACAACTGAAAGAGCTGACACATCCGATTCTATTGTATCCATAAATGCACAGTTACTTATTGAGTCAAGCAAGTCTATGTCTAAGAAAATATTCAGGGAAGCCACTTTGACAGATTCATTCTGGTGAACAAAGAGGAAAACAGGTTGCCGGGCACACACACTGTATTATGTGCATCAATTGAGGAAAGGTTCAGCACCACCACAGGACAGACGGGTACACTGTCTCAGCATCATGTCTCTCTGACACAGGAATAACATCTACACAAAATAGACGTTAACAGACAACACTATACAAGGCTTGTTCAAATGTAAAACAGATACAGTGGTCTACAATAAGGACTATTCAAATACCGTCAAAGAAAATCTACAACTCCACAGACAGATTCCGTAAATACAGATGAATCCATCATCACCAATATTTGAGTTAAAAAGACAAATCATGGAATACAAATGTGACTTAAGTTTAGTCCATTTTTAATACTTTCTACACATGACAGCTCCTTTTTAACAATAAATGTTTCAGACTTCATCCTCCTCTGCTCCACGCTTCCCTTCGATCGATACCTGTCTTTTCATCAGCCAAGGCCAAGAGCAAGACGAGATGTACGATGTAAGCGGAGCACAGGATGCAATTTAATGTTTCTGCGTCGCTCCTTGAGTTTTATTGCACCAGATTTCTACTTTCTCTCCGATATACATCCCTCATTCTGCTGCATTTGACCTAGTGGTGTAACTTCAGCTAAAAAGGGACTCAGTAAGGGCCCCTATGGAGCGCAGGCCCTGGGGCAGTCACACCCTCATACTTCTTATGGTTTTACATAAATGCGGAGAAATGTGTTAGAAGTCACTTTTATGTAAATGCAATGAAATCATTGTTTGATGTTACAAACAGGAAATGCATTTGGAAGCACAGAACACCTAGAGACATTTAATTTCGTTTATCCAGCTCCATTAGAAGTATTTTTGTTTTAAACAGTATTTGACAGAGTACTTATCTTTAAAGTTGCACATGAGCTTTGGATGATGTTTTAGAATGGCTTTATAATGATAGTATTCATCACAATAATTATAACCACTTCTCAGCACAATACAAAGGTTTTTGGCAGCAGTCACACATGAAGCATGAAGCCTTTTTTTAATATTACAAAATTAAATTTTTTTAAATTGGGCTTTCAGACTAATGTAATCCATTCCTTGAACCATGCAGTGCACCATCAATTCTTTATTGAACTCACAAAGTTGAATTTAATTTAAATGCATTAGAAAGTTAGTCTGATCGTTTCTCTTTAGCTATGCTCTGATGACACCAGAGACTTTTTTTCCAAATGCTAAAGACCAAAACCTGAAACTTCCATTCCAATTAATTCAACTCCCTCATCTCCCTGGGTCGCCACTCACTGTTGACTTGAACTAGTGCACACCACTGCTGCACATCTCATTTCTTTTAGCAGTCTGCCTCTGCAGAAGAGGTCTGTGAGCCCCCAGCTTACTCCACCAGCAGTCACTAATACCACTAAGACCCCAGTCTATTGTGGAGCATGCACACACACTCACACACAGAAACACACACACACATGCTTACACTCATATCAAACACTTTCTCCACAGCCATGAACAAGCCGAACAACAACTGTCTCATTCCTCTCCCTCCCTCCGTCTAGTTTTTCTTCAGTTTCTCAGGATCCGAACGTGACAGATATAAATGGAAATGTCAGCAGTGGAGCAGCTACCCAAACCTGAGTGTGGGATAATGGACGATCTGCTTGGGATTTCCAAAGGGGACTTGTCTCTTACCCCACATCCTCAATTACCAACCCACCAACAGGCACCTGAATGGCCCCCACAGTGTAGGGATGAGGTGAGAAGGGAGAAAACTGGAATACCACTGGAATACCATTGTTAATGAAGACTGCAGACAGGAGAAGTGTGCATATTGCAGCAGTTTGTGTATTTTCTGCTATGGTTCGAACATGGGCGTTTTTTCACTGAGAACACTGGAACGGTCTAATGAAGAGGAATTGTTCCTGTCGACTCGCATTAGCCCACATGCTGTAAATTGCGAGCTGTGAAATCCGTCATATTGCAAGAAGTAATTATGCATACCTAATTGAATTGCATCATGTACAGAGCATTCGTACAAAAGCAAATACATTTTTTTTTTTGATACGATGGAAACACCTTGTTAAACACACACAGCAGAGAACAAGCCTCCTGACGCCCGAGGTACCAACAGGAATTTAGAATTAAAAAAAGAAGCTGATTACATGCATTTCAAGTATCTGGTGCTTTTTGTACTACATGTCCCTCATGTATGTTGTTAGGATACCACATATGGTGCAACATGAAAGCACACAATCTAATTCAGGATGCACCACTGTGTGAAGATTGCTGCTCGAATGTGTTTTAAATTTATGTTCACCATCTTAATTTATTTTGCTGTTGACACAGAAAATCTGCCCTGTGTGGCAGACAATTGACCCCACAGTGGGAAGCCCGCCATGGTTCCCCATTACCAGCGTGATATGCTTTGGCATTGAGTCCAGGTGGGGCCCCAGTGGGAGGGCCCAAATTGTGGGATGATCAATCAGAGTGGGTCCCCAGCATGTCCACAGTTGTGTGCTTTGTGCAGCAGCTGTTCACCCAATGCACAGACATAGAAATCTGCACCCTTTAATAATTGTGATGCTTAATTAATTCGACCCATATAGACCTGATGCAACATATGCGTGTTTACACCTTTAAAACCATGTGCAATGTCTTCTGTGCTTCTCCTTTTAGAGACAGATGAAGGCACGGTGACACGTACACAAATGTATCATCGGAGAACCTCCTCCTCCCGGTTCACTTCAAATAAGCACGAGAGAAAACGAGTGATGATTTGCTTCCTGTGGTGATGTAAATCACAGAATGGCTTTGTACGGCGTTTCCTTTTGTGTATGTGTGATCATGACCTACGATGTGTGCACGTTTTATATGATGATATAAATCTGAATCAGATTAGATTTATTTATGAAAAAAAAACTATTAAAAAAAACAGTGTAGAAGATTCAGAGTTCTACATAGTAGAGGATGATGTTCCTACTGACCCCGCAGGGAAACAACAAGGATTTAGGATGAAAGCAAAATGTTTACGCGAACAAATATTTTTAACTTAATGTCTCTATCTTCTTCAGAGGCTGAGAGAGTTTTTGTAATTGCTGGGATTCTGTCACCTCTTCAGATTTAAGGCTGTTGGTTTCAAACAACGTTTAGGTTTTAGAGCGTGTCTTTATTTGGCGCCTTGGGTCTTAATGAGTTAAAATAAATTGTTGCCTCTAAACCGTAGACTGCATATAAAAATCATAATCCAGCCAGTTGGGCCTCCTAAAAACATTGCCATTGCAGGTTAAGCACTAACTGGCACAAGGAACAAATTGGGGACCTTGAAATAAGATAAGATCCAGAGGAACAGAGAGTCCACACCTACGTTTTTCTTCCTGCTATGTCCTTTTTTATTGTTCATCAAAATTGACAGAATTATTGAATTTGATCATTATTCTGTATTTTGAAGATACATTATTTTGAGGATCTGACATCGACTGTTGACAGTTTAGTCTTGAGTTAAAGGCCATTTCATCTTCACATACTTCATATTCAACACACTGGACTCTGATCTGTCTTGTCTTGTTTTGTTCCTCCATGGAAGAAATGTCCCATTTGTGTTTCTGAGGAGAAAATGAAGTCAGATGCATACTGGGTAATGCCAGGGGCCCCTTAACATTCTGGGTTTGACACCATGAACAGAAATTACAATTATAATGGGATTCTATAGTCTGGCAGAGGCATTTACCACCCTGTCAACCAAAAGCCCAGCTCCACATTTCGTGCCTCCTCTGAATAGATATAGTTTTATGTCCATCTGCTTTGCATCAAGTTAAAACAAAGGATTGTGACTGCTCTGGTTGTATCAGCTAGCTTTTACACTTTATGAAATGTATAACCCATCTTTTCCTCATTTCATCCACATGTGCTCATGTGTTAATTAAAAGATGACAGCCAACATCCCTCCACGTACCAACATAAAAATTAGTTTTCCTGCTCCATGAGTCTTTTTAATGTGTATTTTGGTTTTAGGTTGAAGAGAGTACTCGCTTCATAAAACAGTGTTTTGGGCTAGATTTGCACTAATGTCACCTAATAAGATTGAATTGCTTTATCTAGCATGACATTGTGTTTAATGAGTTTCACATGGGGAGGGGTGCTTACTTTGTATTGTGCGAACAGGCAGGTAGCAAACGATCATTCCACTGAGGTGGGAAATACATTGATTTGTAAGAGTTTGTTTGTAAATCAACTTTTACAGCTGCGTGGGATCTGGGGATTAAACTAATGATTATTGATTAAACATTAGGTCCATGACGTCTTTAAAAATAATGAAAAACATGCTTGTTAAAATCTCTCAAAGCCAATAAGAGATTAAATGAATATTTGGGTTGTTTAATTCACAATTATGACAACATCTGACATCAAAGCCAAGGAATATTTGTTTAGTAATTGGATTTTTGCTGTAAAAATTACTAAAATGATAAATTGATTATCAAGGAGTTGCTGATTAACTTTACACTGATCTACTGTCTGTCATTGTTTTTCATGAATGTAGCTTGGTAGCTTACTAGCTCTGTAAGAAAGATGATTTTTACCAGGAGTGGGCAAAAACACAATTCTATTTAAATTTCTGAACAAATATCAGCTGTGGACGTCAGTTCAGAGCTGTCTAACCAGGCACAGCTTATAAAGCTTTTAGCATTAAGCTTCATTTACACCATATGGCATTGAATAGACTCAAAAATAAATGTTTCTTATAGGGCTGAGAGGGTATTCATTATTCTGTTGCTGAATAAAACATTCAAAACCTCCATTGAATTATCTGGAAAATGGAAGGCGATCATTTTGAGATGCATCTTTTTGACTCTACAGTATTGGGCGACTGGTATCAGGAGTTTCATCGATGGCTCAGATTCACTGGTGTTGCGAATATCAGATGACAATAGGCGAGAGGCGGACTTCATCACCAGCATATTGCAGGCGGACATATAGAGACACACAATCACATCTACAGATGATTAAGAGTCTCCAAATAATCTAATTCCAATCTGCATACCTTTGGACTGGAGAGGACCCTGTGTGACCTGAGAAAACCCTACACAGACACAGGGAGCACACGAAGACTCCGCTAAGAAAGACAGCATCATGTTGTTGCAAAATGAAGACTGAATTCCTTCCTCTCATCTTCGCATGTCACATTTACAGTGGATCTTTAATGGGTTTTCATTCCTAACCCTAGTCACAACCCTAACCCTAACCCTAACCCTAGTCACAACCCTAACCCTAATCACAACCCTAACCCTAACCCTAATTGCAACCCTAACCCATATTCACCATAGGGTGAATAACTCTGCGCTGCTTGCTCGAAACGTGCTGAAATTCGGTGTGGTTGTGTGGCAGGCTACCCTTGATTAGTCATGAAATTCCCAAGTCTCTATGACTTTCAGAAAAAAAGTTATTCACAAATATCCTCTACTTTTTTTTTTTGATTTGGTGGTTTTATGATTTCCGAAGGTCGTAGAAGCTCGGGGATGGTCCCAATGGATCGGGCATAGCCACATTAGTGGAGATGGAACCAACTTCCAAGTCTCTATGACCTTCAGAAAAAAAGTTATTGAAGAATATTTTGATCTCCGATAGGTTTTCATCCCTAACCCTAACCCTAATCACAACCCAAAAAACAAACACTAATCACAACCCTCACCCTACCCCTTCCAAAGGTCGTAGAAGCTCGTGGGTGGTACCAATGGATCGGGCATAGCCACATTAGTGGAGATGGAACCAACTTCCAAGTCTCTATGACCTTCGGAAAAAAAGTTATTGAAGAATATCTTGACCTCCAATGGGTTTTCATTCCTAACCCTAGTCACAACCCTAACCCTAACCCTAACCCTAGTCACAACCCTAACCCTAATCACAACCCTAACCCTAACCCTAATTGCAACCCTAACCCATATTCACCATAGGGTGAATAACTCTGCGCTGCTTGCTCGAAACGTGCTGAAATTCGGTGTGATTGTGTGGCAGGCTACCCTTGATTAGTCATGAAATTCCCAAGTCTCTATGACTTTCAGAAAAAAAGTTATTCACAAATATCTTCTACTTTTTTTTTTTGATTTGGTGGTTTTACGATTTCCAAAGGTCGTAGAAGCTCGGGGATGGTCCCAATGGATCGGGCATAGCCACATTAGTGGAGATGGAACCAACTTCCAAGTCTCTATGACCTTCAGAAAAAAAGTTATTGAAGAATATTTAGATCTCCAATAGGTTTTCATCCCTAACCCTAACCCTAATCACAACCCAAAAAACAAACACTAATCACAACCCTCACCCTACCCCTTCCAAAGGTCGTAGAAGCTCGTTGGTGGTACCAATGGATCGGGCATAGCCACATTAGTGGAGATGGAACCAACTTCCAAGTCTCTATGACCTTCGGAAAAAAAGTTATTGAAGAATATCTTGACCTCCAATGGGTTTTCATTCCTAACCCTATTCACAACCCTAACCCTAACCCTAGTCACAACCCTAACCCTAACCCTAACCCTAATTGCAACCCTAACCCATATTCACCATAGGGTGAATAACTCTGCGCTGCTTGCTCGAAACGTGCTTAAATTCGGTGTGGTTGTGTGGCAGGCTACCCTTGATTAGTCATGAAATTCCCAAGTCTCTATGACTTTCAGAAAAAAAGTTATTCACAAATATCTTCTACTTTTTTTTTTTGATTTGGTGGTTTTACGATTTCCGAAGGTCGTAGAAGCTCGGGGATGGTCCCAATGGATCGGGCATAGCCACATTAGTGGAGATGGAACCAACTTCCAAGTCTCTATGACCTTCAGAAAAAAAGTTATTGAAGAATATTTAGATCTCCAATAGGTTTTCATCCCTAACCCTAACCCTAATCACAACCCAAAAAACAAACACTAATCACAACCCTCACCCTACCCCTTCCAAAGGTCGTAGAAGCTCGTTGGTGGTACCAATGGATCGGGCATAGCCACATTAGTGGAGATGGAACCAACTTCCAAGTCTCTATGACCTTCGGAAAAAAAGTTATTGAAGAATATCTTGACCTCCAATGGGTTTTCATTCCTAACCCTATTCACAACCCTAACCCTAACCCTAGTCACAACCCTAACCCTAACCCTAACCCTAATTGCAACCCTAACCCATATTCACCATAGGGTGAATAACTCTGCGCTGCTTGCTCGAAACGTGCTTAAATTCGGTGTGGTTGTGTGGCAGGCTACCCTTGATTAGTCATGAAATTCCCAAGTCTCTATGACTTTCAGAAAAAAAGTTATTCACAAATATCTTCTACTTTTTTTTTTTGATTTGGTGGTTTTACGATTTCCGAAGGTCGTAGAAGCTCGGGGATGGTCCCAATGGATCGGGCATAGCCACATTAGTGGAGATGGAACCAACTTCCAAGTCTCTATGACCTTCAGAAAAAAAGTTATTGAAGAATATTTAGATCTCCAATAGGTTTTCATCCCTAACCCTAACCCTAATCACAACCCAAAAAACAAACACTAATCACAACCCTCACCCTACCCCTTCCAAAGGTCGTAGAAGCTCGTGGGTGGTACCAATGGATCGGGCATAGCCACATTAGTGGAGATGGAACCAACTTCCAAGTCTCTATGACCTTCGGAAAAAAAGTTATTGAAGAATATCTTGACCTCCAATGGGTTTTCATTCCTAACCCTAGTCACAACCCTAACCCTAGTCACAACCCTAACCCTAACCCTAATCACAACCCTAACCCTAACCCTAATTGCAACCCTAACCCATATTCACCATAGGGTGAATAACTCTGCGCTGCTTGCTCGAGACGTGCTGAAATTTGGTGTGGTTGTGTGGCAGGCTACCCTTGATTAGTCATGAAATTCCCAAGTCTCTATGACTTTCAGAAAAAAAGTTATTCACAAATATCTTCTACTTTTTTTTTTTGATTTGGTGGTTTTATGATTTCCGAAGGTCGTAGAAGCTCAGGGATGGTCCCAATGGATCGGGCATAGCCACATTAGTGGAGATGGAACCAACTTCCAAGTCTCTATGACCTTCAGAAAAAAAGTTATTGAAGAATATTTAGATCTCCAATAGGTTTTCATCCCTAACCCTAACCCTAATCACAACCCAAAAAACAAACACTAATCACAACCCTCACCCTACCCCTTCCAAAGGTCGTAGAAGCTCGTGGGTGGTACCAATGGATCGGGCATAGCCACATTAGTGGAGATGGAACCAACTTCCAAGTCTCTATGACCTTCGGAAAAAAAGTTATTGAAGAATATCTTGACCTCCAATGGGTTTTCATTCCTAACCCTATTCACAACCCTAACCCTAACCCTAGTCACAACCCTAACCCTAACCCTAACCCTAATTGCAACCCTAACCCATATTCACCATAGGGTGAATAACTCTGCGCTGCTTGCTCGAAACGTGCTTAAATTCGGTGTGGTTGTGTGGCAGGCTACCCTTGATTAGTCATGAAATTCCCAAGTCTCTATGACTTTCAGAAAAAAAGTTATTCACAAATATCTTCTACTTTTTTTTTTTGATTTGGTGGTTTTACGATTTCCGAAGGTCGTAGAAGCTCGGGGATGGTCCCAATGGATCGGGCATAGCCACATTAGTGGAGATGGAACCAACTTCCAAGTCTCTATGACCTTCAGAAAAAAAGTTATTGAAGAATATTTAGATCTCCAATAGGTTTTCATCCCTAACCCTAACCCTAATCACAACCCAAAAAACAAACACTAATCACAACCCTCACCCTACCCCTTCCAAAGGTCGTAGAAGCTCGTGGGTGGTACCAATGGATCGGGCATAGCCACATTAGTGGAGATGGAACCAACTTCCAAGTCTCTATGACCTTCGGAAAAAAAGTTATTGAAGAATATCTTGACCTCCAATGGGTTTTCATTCCTAACCCTAGTCACAACCCTAACCCTAGTCACAACCCTAACCCTAACCCTAATCACAACCCTAACCCTAACCCTAATTGCAACCCTAACCCATATTCACCATAGGGTGAATAACTCTGCGCTGCTTGCTCGAGACGTGCTGAAATTTGGTGTGGTTGTGTGGCAGGCTACCCTTGATTAGTCATGAAATTCCCAAGTCTCTATGACTTTCAGAAAAAAAGTTATTCACAAATATCTTCTACTTTTTTTTTTTGATTTGGTGGTTTTATGATTTCCGAAGGTCGTAGAAGCTCAGGGATGGTCCCAATGGATCGGGCATAGCCACATTAGTGGAGATGGAACCAACTTCCAAGTCTCTATGACCTTCAGAAAAAAAGTTATTGAAGAATATTTAGATCTCCAATAGGTTTTCATCCCTAACCCTAACCCTAATCACAACCCAAAAAACAAACACTAATCACAACCCTCACCCTACCCCTTCCAAAGGTCGTAGAAGCTCGTGGGTGGTACCAATGGATCGGGCATAGCCACATTAGTGGAGATGGAACCAACTTCCAAGTCTCTATGACCTTCGGAAAAAAAGTTATTGAAGAATATCTTGACCTCCAATGGGTTTTCATTCCTAACCCTATTCACAACCCTAACCCTAACCCTAGTCACAACCCTAACCCTAACCCTAATCACAACCCTAACCCTAACCCTAACCCTAATTGCAACCCTAACCCATATTCACCATAGGGTGAATAACTCTGCGCTGCTTGCTCGAAACGTGCTGAAATTCGGTGTGGTTGTGTGGCAGGCTACCCTTGATTAGTCATGAAATTCCCAAGTCTCTATGACTTTCAGAAAAAAAGTTATTCACAAATATCTTCTACTTTTTTTTTTTGATTTGGTGGTTTTACGATTTCCGAAGGTTGTAGAAGCTCGGGGATGGTCCCAATGGATCGGGCATAGCCACATTAGTGGAGATGGAACCAACTTCCAAGTCTCTATGACCTTCAGAAAAAAAGTTATTGAAGAATATTTAGATCTCCAATAGGTTTTCATCCCTAACCCTAACCCTAATCACAACCCAAAAAACAAACACTAATCACAACCCTCACCCTACCCCTTCCAAAGGTCGTAGAAGCTCGTTGGTGGTACCAATGGATCGGGCATAGCCACATTAGTGAAGATGGAACCAACTTCCAAGTCTCTATGACCTTCGGAAAAAAAGTTATTGAAGAATATCTTGACCTCCAATGGGTTTTCATTCCTAACCCTATTCACAACCCTAACCCTAACCCTAACCCTAGTCACAACCCTAACCCTAACCCTAACCCTAATCACAACCCTAACCCTAACCCTAATTGCAACCCTAACCCATATTCACCATAGGGTGAATAACTCTGCGCTGCTTGCTCGAAACGTGCTGAAATTCGGTGTGGTTGTGTGGCAGGCTACCCTTGATTAGTCATGAAATTCCCAAGTCTCTATGACTTTCAGAAAAAAAGTTATTCACAAATATCTTCTACTTTTTTTTTTTGATTTGGTGGTTTTACGATTTCCGAAGGTTGTAGAAGCTCGGGGATGGTCCCAATGGATCGGGCATAGCCACATTAGTGGAGATGGAACCAACTTCCAAGTCTCTATGACCTTCAGAAAAAAAGTTATTGAAGAATATTTAGATCTCCAATAGGTTTTCATCCCTAACCCTAACCCTAATCACAACCCAAAAAACAAACACTAATCACAACCCTCACCCTACCCCTTCCAAAGGTCGTAGAAGCTCGTGGGTGGTACCAATGGATCGGGCATAGCCACATTAGTGGAGATGGAACCAACTTCCAAGTCTCTATGACCTTCGGAAAAAAAGTTATTGAAGAATATCTTGACCTCCAATGGGTTTTCATTCCTAACCCTAGTCACAACCCTAACCCTAGTCACAACCCTAACCCTAACCCTAATCACAACCCTAACCCTAACCCTAATTGCAACCCTAACCCATATTCACCATAGGGTGAATAACTCTGCGCTGCTTGCTCGAAACGTGCTGAAATTTGGTGTGGTTGTGTGGCAGGCTACCCTTGATTAGTCATGAAATTCCCAAGTCTCTATGACTTTCAGAAAAAAAGTTATTCACAAATATCTTCTACTTTTTTTTTTTGATTTGGTGGTTTTATGATTTCCGAAGGTCGTAGAAGCTCAGGGATGGTCCCAATGGATCGGGCATAGCCACATTAGTGGAGATGGAACCAACTTCCAAGTCTCTATGACCTTCAGAAAAAAAGTTATTGAAGAATATTTAGATCTCCAATAGGTTTTCATCCCTAACCCTAACCCTAATCACAACCCAAAAAACAAACACTAATCACAACCCTCACCCTACCCCTTCCAAAGGTCGTAGAAGCTCGTGGGTGGTACCAATGGATCGGGCATAGCCACATTAGTGGAGATGGAACCAACTTCCAAGTCTCTATGACCTTCGGAAAAAAAGTTATTGAAGAATATCTTGACCTCCAATGGGTTTTCATTCCTAACCCTATTCACAACCCTAACCCTAACCCTAACCCTAGTCACAACCCTAACCCTAACCCTAACCCTAATCACAACCCTAACCCTAACCCTAATTGCAACCCTAACCCATATTCACCATAGGGTGAATAACTCTGCGCTGCTTGCTCGAAACGTGCTGAAATTCGGTGTGGTTGTGTGGCAGGCTACCCTTGATTAGTCATGAAATTCCCAAGTCTCTATGACTTTCAGAAAAAAAGTTATTCACAAATATCTTCTACTTTTTTTTTTTGATTTGGTGGTTTTACGATTTCCGAAGGTTGTAGAAGCTCGGGGATGGTCCCAATGGATCGGGCATAGCCACATTAGTGGAGATGGAACCAACTTCCAAGTCTCTATGACCTTCAGAAAAAAAGTTATTGAAGAATATTTAGATCTCCAATAGGTTTTCATCCCTAACCCTAACCCTAATCACAACCCAAAAAACAAACACTAATCACAACCCTCACCCTACCCCTTCCAAAGGTCGTAGAAGCTCGTGGGTGGTACCAATGGATCGGGCATAGCCACATTAGTGGAGATGGAACCAACTTCCAAGTCTCTATGACCTTCGGAAAAAAAGTTATTGAAGAATATCTTGACCTCCAATGGGTTTTCATTCCTAACCCTAGTCACAACCCTAACCCTAGTCACAACCCTAACCCTAACCCTAATCACAACCCTAACCCTAACCCTAATTGCAACCCTAACCCATATTCACCATAGGGTGAATAACTCTGCGCTGCTTGCTCGAAACGTGCTGAAATTCGGTGTGGTTGTGTGGCAGGCTACCCTTGATTAGTCATGAAATTCCCAAGTCTCTATGACTTTCAGAAAAAAAGTTATTCACAAATATCTTCTACTTTTTTTTTTTGATTTGGTGGTTTTATGATTTCCGAAGGTCGTAGAAGCTCAGGGATGGTCCCAATGGATCGGGCATAGCCACATTAGTGGAGATGGAACCAACTTCCAAGTCTCTATGACCTTCAGAAAAAAAGTTATTGAAGAATATTTAGATCTCCAATAGGTTTTCATCCCTAACCCTAACCCTAATCACGACCCAAAAAACAAACACTAATCACAACCCTCACCCTACCCCTTCCAAAGGTCGTAGAAGCTCGTGGGTGGTACCAATGGATCGGGCATAGCCACATTAGTGGAGATGGAACCAACTTCCAAGTCTCTATGACCTTCGGAAAAAAAGTTATTGAAGAATATCTTGACCTCCAATGGGTTTTCATTCCTAACCTAGTCACAACCCTAACCCTAACCCTAGTCACAACCCTAACCCTAACCCTAATCACAACCCTAACCCTAACCCTAATTGCAACCCTAACCCATATTCACCATAGGGTGAATAACTCTGCGCTGCTTGCTCGAAACGTGCTGAAATTCGGTGTGGTTGTGTGGCAGGCTACCCTTGATTAGTCATGAAATTCCCAAGTCTCTATGACTTTCAGAAAAAAAGTTATTCACAAATATCTTCTACTTTTTTTTTTTGATTTGGTGGTTTTACGATTTCCGAAGGTTGTAGAAGCTCGGGGATGGTCCCAATGGATCGGGCATAGCCACATTAGTGGAGATGGAACCAACTTCCAAGTCTCTATGACCTTCAGAAAAAAAGTTATTGAAGAATATTTAGATCTCCAATAGGTTTTCATCCCTAACCCTAACCCTAATCACAACCCAAAAAACAAACACTAATCACAACCCTCACCCTACCCCTTCCAAAGGTCGTAGAAGCTCGTGGGTGGTACCAATGGATCGGGCATAGCCACATTAGTGGAGATGGAACCAACTTCCAAGTCTCTATGACCTTCGGAAAAAAAGTTATTGAAGAATATCTTGACCTCCAATGGGTTTTCATTCCTAACCTAGTCACAACCCTAACCCTAACCCTAGTCACAACCCTAACCCTAACCCTAATCACAACCCTAACCCTAACCCTAATTGCAACCCTAACCCATATTCACCATAGGGTGAATAACTCTGCGCTGCTTGCTCGAAACGTGCTGAAATTCGGTGTGGTTGTGTGGCAGTCTACCCTTGATTAGTCATGAAATTCCCAAGTCTCTATGACTTTCAGAAAAAAAGTTATTCACAAATATCTTCTACTTTTTTTTTTTGATTTGGTGGTTTTACGATTTCCGAAGGTTGTAGAAGCTCGGGGATGGTCCCAATGGATCAGGCATAGCCACATTAGTGGAGATGGAACCAACTTCCAAGTCTCTATGACCTTCAGAAAAAAAGTTATTGAAGAATATTTAGATCTCCAATAGGTTTTCATCCCTAACCCTAACCCTAATCACAACCCAAAAAACAAACACTAATCACAACCCTCACCCTACCCCTTCCAAAGGTCGTAGAAGCTCGTGGGTGGTACCAATGGATCGGGCATAGCCACATTAGTGGAGATGGAACCAACTTCCAAGTCTCTATGACCTTCGGAAAAAAAGTTATTGAAGAATATCTTGACCTCCAATGGGTTTTCATTCCTAACCCTATTCACAACCCTAACCCTAGTCACAACCCTAACCCTAACCCTAGTCACAACCCTAACCCTAACCCTAACCCTAATCACAACCCTAACCCTAACCCTAATTGCAACCCTAACCCATATTCACCATAGGGTGAATAACTCTGCGCTGCTTGCTCGAAACGTGCTGAAATTCGGTGTGGTTGTGTGGCAGGCTACCCTTGATTAGTCATGACATTCCCAAGTCTCTATGACTTTCAGAAAAAAAGTTATTCACAAATATCTTCTACTTTTTTTTTTTGATTTGGTGGTTTTACGATTTCCGAAGGTTGTAGAAGCTCGGGGATGGTCCCAATGGATCGGGCATAGCCACATTAGTGGAGATGGAACCAACTTCCAAGTCTCTATGACCTTCAGAAAAAAAGTTATTGAAGAATATTTAGATCTCCAATAGGTTTTCATCCCTAACCCTAACCCTAATCACAACCCAAAAAACAAACACTAATCACAACCCTCACCCTACCCCTTCCAAAGGTCGTAGAAGCTCGTGGGTGGTACCAATGGATCGGGCATAGCCACATTAGTGGAGATGGAACCAACTTCCAAGTCTCTATGACCTTCGGAAAAAAAGTTATTGAAGAATATCTTGACCTCCAATGGGTTTTCATTCCTAACCCTAGTCACAACCCTAACCCTAACCCTAACCCTAGTCACAACCCTAACCCTAACCCTAACCCTAATCACAACCCTAACCCTAACCCTAATTGCAACCCTAACCCATATTCACCATAGGGTGAATAACTCTGCGCTGCTTGCTCAAAACGTGCTGAAATTTGGTGTGGTTGTGTGGCAGGCTACCCTTGATTAGTCATGAAATTCCCAAGTCTCTATGACTTTCAGAAAAAAAGTTATTCACAAATATCTTCTACTTTTTTTTTTTTGATTTGGTGGTTTTACGATTTCCGAAGGTCGTAGAAGCTCGGGGATGGTCCCAATGGATCGGGCATAGCCACATTAGTGGAGATGGAACCAACTTCCAAGTCTCTATGACCTTCAGAAAAAAAGTTATTGAAGAATATTTAGATCTCCAATAGGTTTTCATCCCTAACCCTAACCCTAATCACAACCCAAAAAACAAACACTAATCACAACCCTCACCCTACCCCTTCCAAAGGTCGTAGAAGCTCGTGGGTGGTACCAATGGATCGGGCATAGCCACATTAGTGGAGATGGAACCAACTTCCAAGTCTCTATGACCTTCGGAAAAAAAGTTATTGAAGAATATCTTGACCTCCAATGGGTTTTCATTCCTAACCCTAGTCACAACCCTAACCCTAACCCTAACCCTAGTCACAACCCTAACCCTAACCCTAACCCTAATCACAACCCTAACCCTAACCCTAATTGCAACCCTAACCCATATTCACCATAGGGTGAATAACTCTGCGCTGCTTGCTCGAAACGTGCTGAAATTCGGTGTGGTTGTGTGGCAGGCTACCCTTGATTAGTCATGAAATTCCCAAGTCTCTATGACTTTCAGAAAAAAAGTTATTCACAAATATCTTCTACTTTTTTTTTTTGATTTGGTGGTTTTACGATTTCCGAAGGTCGTAGAAGCTCGGGGATGGTCCCAATGGATCGGGCATAGCCACATTAGTGGAGATGGAACCAACTTCCAAGTCTCTATGACCTTCAGAAAAAAAGTTATTGAAGAATATTTAGATCTCCAATAGGTTTTCATCCCTAACCCTAACCCTAATCACAACCCAAAAAACAAACACTAATCACAACCCTCACCCTACCCCTTCCAAAGGTCGTAGAAGCTCGTGGTTGGTACCAATGGATCGGGCATAGCCACATTAGTGGAGATGGAACCAACTTCCAAGTCTCTATGACCTTCGGAAAAAAAGTTATTGAAGAATATCTTGACCTCCAATGGGTTTTCATTCCTAACCCTAGTCACAACCCTAACCCTAACCCTAGTCACAACCCTAACCCTAACCCTAACCCTAATCACAACCCTAACCCTAACCCTAATTGCAACCCTAACCCATATTCACCATAGGGTGAATAACTCTGCGCTGCTTGCTCGAAACGTGCTGAAATTCGGTGTGGTTGTGTGGCAGGCTACCCTTGATTAGTCATGAAATTCCCAAGTCTCTATGACTTTCAGAAAAAAAGTTATTCACAAATATCTTCTACTTTTTTTTTTTGATTTGGTGGTTTTACGATTTTCGAAGGTCGTAGAAGCTCGGGGATGGTCCCAATGGATCGGGCATAGCCACATTAGTGGGGATGGAACCAACTTCCAAGTCTCTATGACCTTCAGAAAAAAAGTTATTGAAGAATATTTAGATCTCCAATAGGTTTTCATCCCTAACCCTAACCCTAATCACAACCCAAAAAACAAACACTAATCACAACCCTCACCCTACCCCTTCCAAAGGTCGTAGAAGCTCGTGGGTGGTACCAATGGATCAGGCATAGCCACATTAGTGGAGATGGAACCAACTTCCAAGTCTCTATGACCTTCGGAAAAAAAGTTATTGAAGAATATCTTGACCTCCAATGGGTTTTCATTCCTAACCCTAGTCACAACCCTAACCCTAACCCTAACCCTAGTCACAACCCTAACCCTAACCCTAATTGCAACCCTAACCCATATTCACCATAGGGTGAATAACTCTGCGCTGCTTGCTCGAAACGTGCTGAAATTTGGTGTGGTTGTGTGGCAGGCTACCCTTGATTAGTCATGAAATTCCCAAGTCTCTATGACTTTCAGAAAAAAAGTTATTCACAAATATCTTCTACTTTTTTTTTTTGATTTGGTGGTTTTATGATTTCCGAAGGTCGTAGAAGCTCGGGGATGGTCCCAATGGATCGGGCATAGCCACATTAGTGGAGATGGAACCAACTTCCAAGTCTCTATGACCTTCAGAAAAAAAGTTATTGAAGAATATTTAGATCTCCAATAGGTTTTCATCCCTAACCCTAACCCTAATCACAACCCAAAAAACAAACACTAATCACAACCCTCACCCTACCCCTTCCAAAGGTCGTAGAAGCTCGTGGGTGGTACCAATGGATCGGGCATAGCCACATTAGTGGAGATGGAACCAACTTCCAAGTCTCTATGACCTTCGGAAAAAAAGGTATTGAAGAATATCTTGACCTCCAATGGGTTTTCATTCCTAACCCTAGTCACAACCCTAACCCTAACCCTAACCCTAGTCACAACCCTAACCCTAACCCTAACCCTAATCACAACCCTAACCCTAACCCTAATTGCAACCCTAACCCATATTCACCATAGGGTGAATAACTCTGCGCTGCTTGCTCGAAACGTGCTGAAATTCGGTGTGGTTGTGTGGCAGGCTACCCTTGATTAGTCATGACATTCCCAAGTCTCTATGACTTTCAGAAAAAAAGTTATTCACAAATATCTTCTACTTTTTTTTTTTGATTTGGTGGTTTTACGATTTTCGAAGGTCGTAGAAGCTCGGGGATGGTCCCAATGGATCGGGCATAGCCACATTAGTGGGGATGGAACCAACTTCCAAGTCTCTATGACCTTCAGAAAAAAAGTTATTGAAGAATATTTAGATCTCCAATAGGTTTTCATCCCTAACCCTAACCCTAATCACAACCCAAAAAACAAACACTAATCACAACCCTCACCCTACCCCTTCCAAAGGTCGTAGAAGCTCGTGGGTGGTACCAATGGATCAGGCATAGCCACATTAGTGGAGATGGAACCAACTTCCAAGTCTCTATGACCTTCGGAAAAAAAGTTATTGAAGAATATCTTGACCTCCAATGGGTTTTCATTCCTAACCCTAGTCACAACCCTAACCCTAACCCTAACCCTAGTCACAACCCTAACCCTAACCCTAATTGCAACCCTAACCCATATTCACCATAGGGTGAATAACTCTGCGCTGCTTGCTCGAAACGTGCTGAAATTTGGTGTGGTTGTGTGGCAGGCTACCCTTGATTAGTCATGAAATTCCCAAGTCTCTATGACTTTCAGAAAAAAAGTTATTCACAAATATCTTCTACTTTTTTTTTTTGATTTGGTGGTTTTATGATTTCCGAAGGTCGTAGAAGCTCGGGGATGGTCCCAATGGATCGGGCATAGCCACATTAGTGGAGATGGAACCAACTTCCAAGTCTCTATGACCTTCAGAAAAAAAGTTATTGAAGAATATTTAGATCTCCAATAGGTTTTCATCCCTAACCCTAACCCTAATCACAACCCAAAAAACAAACACTAATCACAACCCTCACCCTACCCCTTCCAAAGGTCGTAGAAGCTCGTGGGTGGTACCAATGGATCGGGCATAGCCACATTAGTGGAGATGGAACCAACTTCCAAGTCTCTATGACCTTCGGAAAAAAAGGTATTGAAGAATATCTTGACCTCCAATGGGTTTTCATTCCTAACCCTAGTCACAACCCTAACCCTAACCCTAACCCTAGTCACAACCCTAACCCTAACCCTAACCCTAATCACAACCCTAACCCTAACCCTAATTGCAACCCTAACCCATATTCACCATAGGGTGAATAACTCTGCGCTGCTTGCTCGAAACGTGCTGAAATTCGGTGTGGTTGTGTGGCAGGCTACCCTTGATTAGTCATGACATTCCCAAGTCTCTATGACTTTCAGAAAAAAAGTTATTCACAAATATCTTCTACTTTTTTTTTTTGATTTGGTGGTTTTACGATTTCCGAAGGTTGTAGAAGCTCGGGGATGGTCCCAATGGATCGGGCATAGCCACATTAGTGGAGATGGAACCAACTTCCAAGTCTCTATGACCTTCAGAAAAAAAGTTATTGAAGAATATTTAGATCTCCAATAGGTTTTCATCCCTAACCCTAACCCTAATCACAACCCAAAAAACAAACACTAATCACAACCCTCACCCTACCCCTTCCAAAGGTCGTAGAAGCTCGTGGGTGGTACCAATGGATCGGGCATAGCCACATTAGTGGAGATGGAACCAACTTCCAAGTCTCTATGACCTTCGGAAAAAAAGTTATTGAAGAATATCTTGACCTCCAATGGGTTTTCATTCCTAACCCTAGTCACAACCCTAACCCTAACCCTAACCCTAGTCACAACCCTAACCCTAACCCTAACCCTAATCACAACCCTAACCCTAACCCTAATTGCAACCCTAACCCATATTCACCATAGGGTGAATAACTCTGCGCTGCTTGCTCAAAACGTGCTGAAATTTGGTGTGGTTGTGTGGCAGGCTACCCTTGATTAGTCATGAAATTCCCAAGTCTCTATGACTTTCAGAAAAAAAGTTATTCACAAATATCTTCTACTTTTTTTTTTTTGATTTGGTGGTTTTACGATTTCCGAAGGTCGTAGAAGCTCGGGGATGGTCCCAATGGATCGGGCATAGCCACATTAGTGGAGATGGAACCAACTTCCAAGTCTCTATGACCTTCAGAAAAAAAGTTATTGAAGAATATTTAGATCTCCAATAGGTTTTCATCCCTAACCCTAACCCTAATCACAACCCAAAAAACAAACACTAATCACAACCCTCACCCTACCCCTTCCAAAGGTCGTAGAAGCTCGTGGGTGGTACCAATGGATCGGGCATAGCCACATTAGTGGAGATGGAACCAACTTCCAAGTCTCTATGACCTTCGGAAAAAAAGTTATTGAAGAATATCTTGACCTCCAATGGGTTTTCATTCCTAACCCTAGTCACAACCCTAACCCTAACCCTAACCCTAGTCACAACCCTAACCCTAACCCTAACCCTAATCACAACCCTAACCCTAACCCTAATTGCAACCCTAACCCATATTCACCATAGGGTGAATAACTCTGCGCTGCTTGCTCAAAACGTGCTGAAATTTGGTGTGGTTGTGTGGCAGGCTACCCTTGATTAGTCATGAAATTCCCAAGTCTCTATGACTTTCAGAAAAAAAGTTATTCACAAATATCTTCTACTTTTTTTTTTTGATTTGGTGGTTTTACGATTTCCGAAGGTCGTAGAAGCTCGGGGATGGTCCCAATGGATCGGGCATAGCCACATTAGTGGAGATGGAACCAACTTCCAAGTCTCTATGACCTTCAGAAAAAAAGTTATTGAAGAATATTTAGATCTCCAATAGGTTTTCATCCCTAACCCTAACCCTAATCACAACCCAAAAAACAAACACTAATCACAACCCTCACCCTACCCCTTCCAAAGGTCGTAGAAGCTCGTGGTTGGTACCAATGGATCGGGCATAGCCACATTAGTGGAGATGGAACCAACTTCCAAGTCTCTATGACCTTCGGAAAAAAAGTTATTGAAGAATATCTTGACCTCCAATGGGTTTTCATTCCTAACCCTAGTCACAACCCTAACCCTAACCCTAGTCACAACCCTAACCCTAACCCTAACCCTAATCACAACCCTAACCCTAACCCTAATTGCAACCCTAACCCATATTCACCATAGGGTGAATAACTCTGCGCTGCTTGCTCGAAACGTGCTGAAATTCGGTGTGGTTGTGTGGCAGGCTACCCTTGATTAGTCATGAAATTCCCAAGTCTCTATGACTTTCAGAAAAAAAGTTATTCACAAATATCTTCTACTTTTTTTTTTTGATTTGGTGGTTTTACGATTTCCGAAGGTTGTAGAAGCTCGGGGATGGTCCCAATGGATCGGGCATAGCCACATTAGTGGAGATGGAACCAACTTCCAAGTCTCTATGACCTTCGGAAAAAAAGTTATTGAAGAATATCTTGACCTCCAATGGGTTTTCATTCCTAACCCTAGTCACAACCCTAACCCTAACCCTAACCCTAGTCACAACCCTAACCCTAACCCTAATTGCAACCCTAACCCATATTCACCATAGGGTGAATAACTCTGCGCTGCTTGCTCGAAACGTGCTGAAATTTGGTGTGGTTGTGTGGCAGGCTACCCTTGATTAGTCATGAAATTCCCAAGTCTCTATGACTTTCAGAAAAAAAGTTATTCACAAATATCTTCTACTTTTTTTTTTTGATTTGGTGGTTTTATGATTTCCGAAGGTCGTAGAAGCTCGGGGATGGTCCCAATGGATCGGGCATAGCCACATTAGTGGAGATGGAACCAACTTCCAAGTCTCTATGACCTTCAGAAAAAAAGTTATTGAAGAATATTTAGATCTCCAATAGGTTTTCATCCCTAACCCTAACCCTAATCACAACCCAAAAAACAAACACTAATCACAACCCTCACCCTACCCCTTCCAAAGGTCGTAGAAGCTCGTGGGTGGTACCAATGGATCGGGCATAGCCACATTAGTGGAGATGGAACCAACTTCCAAGTCTCTATGACCTTCGGAAAAAAAGGTATTGAAGAATATCTTGACCTCCAATGGGTTTTCATTCCTAACCCTAGTCACAACCCTAACCCTAACCCTAACCCTAGTCACAACCCTAACCCTAACCCTAACCCTAATCACAACCCTAACCCTAACCCTAATTGCAACCCTAACCCATATTCACCATAGGGTGAATAACTCTGCGCTGCTTGCTCGAAACGTGCTGAAATTCGGTGTGGTTGTGTGGCAGGCTACCCTTGATTAGTCATGACATTCCCAAGTCTCTATGACTTTCAGAAAAAAAGTTATTCACAAATATCTTCTACTTTTTTTTTTTGATTTGGTGGTTTTACGATTTCCGAAGGTTGTAGAAGCTCGGGGATGGTCCCAATGGATCGGGCATAGCCACATTAGTGGAGATGGAACCAACTTCCAAGTCTCTATGACCTTCAGAAAAAAAGTTATTGAAGAATATTTAGATCTCCAATAGGTTTTCATCCCTAACCCTAACCCTAATCACAACCCAAAAAACAAACACTAATCACAACCCTCACCCTACCCCTTCCAAAGGTCGTAGAAGCTCGTGGGTGGTACCAATGGATCGGGCATAGCCACATTAGTGGAGATGGAACCAACTTCCAAGTCTCTATGACCTTCGGAAAAAAAGGTATTGAAGAATATCTTGACCTCCAATGGGTTTTCATTCCTAACCCTAGTCACAACCCTAACCCTAACCCTAACCCTAGTCACAACCCTAACCCTAACCCTAACCCTAATCACAACCCTAACCCTAACCCTAATTGCAACCCTAACCCATATTCACCATAGGGTGAATAACTCTGCGCTGCTTGCTCGAAACGTGCTGAAATTCGGTGTGGTTGTGTGGCAGGCTACCCTTGATTAGTCATGACATTCCCAAGTCTCTATGACTTTCAGAAAAAAAGTTATTCACAAATATCTTCTACTTTTTTTTTTTGATTTGGTGGTTTTACGATTTCCGAAGGTTGTAGAAGCTCGGGGATGGTCCCAATGGATCGGGCATAGCCACATTAGTGGAGATGGAACCAACTTCCAAGTCTCTATGACCTTCAGAAAAAAAGTTATTGAAGAATATTTAGATCTCCAATAGGTTTTCATCCCTAACCCTAACCCTAATCACAACCCAAAAAACAAACACTAATCACAACCCTCACCCTACCCCTTCCAAAGGTCGTAGAAGCTCGTGGGTGGTACCAATGGATCGGGCATAGCCACATTAGTGGAGATGGAACCAACTTCCAAGTCTCTATGACCTTCGGAAAAAAAGTTATTGAAGAATATCTTGACCTCCAATGGGTTTTCATTCCTAACCCTAGTCACAACCCTAACCCTAACCCTAACCCTAGTCACAACCCTAACCCTAACCCTAACCCTAATCACAACCCTAACCCTAACCCTAATTGCAACCCTAACCCATATTCACCATAGGGTGAATAACTCTGCGCTGCTTGCTCAAAACGTGCTGAAATTTGGTGTGGTTGTGTGGCAGGCTACCCTTGATTAGTCATGAAATTCCCAAGTCTCTATGACTTTCAGAAAAAAAGTTATTCACAAATATCTTCTACTTTTTTTTTTTTGATTTGGTGGTTTTACGATTTCCGAAGGTCGTAGAAGCTCGGGGATGGTCCCAATGGATCGGGCATAGCCACATTAGTGGAGATGGAACCAACTTCCAAGTCTCTATGACCTTCAGAAAAAAAGTTATTGAAGAATATTTAGATCTCCAATAGGTTTTCATCCCTAACCCTAACCCTAATCACAACCCAAAAAACAAACACTAATCACAACCCTCACCCTACCCCTTCCAAAGGTCGTAGAAGCTCGTGGGTGGTACCAATGGATCGGGCATAGCCACATTAGTGGAGATGGAACCAACTTCCAAGTCTCTATGACCTTCGGAAAAAAAGTTATTGAAGAATATCTTGACCTCCAATGGGTTTTCATTCCTAACCCTAGTCACAACCCTAACCCTAACCCTAACCCTAGTCACAACCCTAACCCTAACCCTAACCCTAATCACAACCCTAACCCTAACCCTAATTGCAACCCTAACCCATATTCACCATAGGGTGAATAACTCTGCGCTGCTTGCTCAAAACGTGCTGAAATTCGGTGTGGTTGTGTGGCAGGCTACCCTTGATTAGTCATGAAATTCCCAAGTCTCTATGACTTTCAGAAAAAAAGTTATTCACAAATATCTTCTACTTTTTTTTTTTGATTTGGTGGTTTTACGATTTCCGAAGGTCGTAGAAGCTCGGGGATGGTCCCAATGGATCGGGCATAGCCACATTAGTGGAGATGGAACCAACTTCCAAGTCTCTATGACCTTCAGAAAAAAAGTTATTGAAGAATATTTAGATCTCCAATAGGTTTTCATCCCTAACCCTAACCCTAATCACAACCCAAAAAACAAACACTAATCACAACCCTCACCCTACCCCTTCCAAAGGTCGTAGAAGCTCGTGGTTGGTACCAATGGATCGGGCATAGCCACATTAGTGGAGATGGAACCAACTTCCAAGTCTCTATGACCTTCGGAAAAAAAGTTATTGAAGAATATCTTGACCTCCAATGGGTTTTCATTCCTAACCCTAGTCACAACCCTAACCCTAACCCTAGTCACAACCCTAACCCTAACCCTAACCCTAATCACAACCCTAACCCTAACCCTAATTGCAACCCTAACCCATATTCACCATAGGGTGAATAACTCTGCGCTGCTTGCTCGAAACGTGCTGAAATTCGGTGTGGTTGTGTGGCAGGCTACCCTTGATTAGTCATGAAATTCCCAAGTCTCTATGACTTTCAGAAAAAAAGTTATTCACAAATATCTTCTACTTTTTTTTTTTGATTTGGTGGTTTTACGATTTCCGAAGGTTGTAGAAGCTCGGGGATGGTCCCAATGGATCGGGCATAGCCACATTAGTGGAGATGGAACCAACTTCCAAGTCTCTATGACCTTCAGAAAAAAAGTTATTGAAGAATATTTAGATCTCCAATAGGTTTTCATCCCTAACCCTAACCCTAATCACAACCCAAAAAACAAACACTAATCACAACCCTCACCCTACCCCTTCCAAAGGTCGTAGAAGCTCGTTGGTGGTACCAATGGATCGGGCATAGCCACATTAGTGGAGATGGAACCAACTTCCAAGTCTCTATGACCTTCGGAAAAAAAGTTATTGAAGAATATCTTGACCTCCAATGGGTTTTCATTCCTAACCCTATTCACAACCCTAACCCTAACCCTAACCCTAGTCACAACCCTAACCCTAACCCTAACCCTAATCACAACCCTAACCCTAACCCTAATTGCAACCCTAACCCATATTCACCATAGGGTGAATAACTCTGCGCTGCTTGCTCGAAACGTGCTGAAATTCGGTGTGGTTGTGTGGCAGGCTACCCTTGATTAGTCATGAAATTCCCAAGTCTCTATGACTTTCAGAAAAAAAGTTATTCACAAATATCTTCTACTTTTTTTTTTTGATTTGGTGGTTTTACGATTTCCGAAGGTTGTAGAAGCTCGGGGATGGTCCCAATGGATCGGGCATAGCCACATTAGTGGAGATGGAACCAACTTCCAAGTCTCTATGACCTTCAGAAAAAAAGTTATTGAAGAATATTTAGATCTCCAATAGGTTTTCATCCCTAACCCTAACCCTAATCACAACCCAAAAAACAAACACTAATCACAACCCTCACCCTACCCCTTCCAAAGGTCGTAGAAGCTCGTGGGTGGTACCAATGGATCGGGCATAGCCACATTAGTGGAGATGGAACCAACTTCCAAGTCTCTATGACCTTCGGAAAAAAAGTTATTGAAGAATATCTTGACCTCCAATGGGTTTTCATTCCTAACCCTAGTCACAACCCTAACCCTAACCCTAACCCTAGTCACAACCCTAACCCTAACCCTAACCCTAATCACAACCCTAACCCTAACCCTAATTGCAACCCTAACCCATATTCACCATAGGGTGAATAACTCTGCGCTGCTTGCTCAAAACGTGCTGAAATTTGGTGTGGTTGTGTGGCAGGCTACCCTTGATTAGTCATGAAATTCCCAAGTCTCTATGACTTTCAGAAAAAAAGTTATTCACAAATATCTTCTACTTTTTTTTTTTGATTTGGTGGTTTTACGATTTCCGAAGGTCGTAGAAGCTCGGGGATGGTCCCAATGGATCGGGCATAGCCACATTAGTGGAGATGGAACCAACTTCCAAGTCTCTATGACCTTCAGAAAAAAAGTTATTGAAGAATATTTAGATCTCCAATAGGTTTTCATCCCTAACCCTAACCCTAATCACAACCCAAAAAACAAACACTAATCACAACCCTCACCCTACCCCTTCCAAAGGTCGTAGAAGCTCGTGGTTGGTACCAATGGATCGGGCATAGCCACATTAGTGGAGATGGAACCAACTTCCAAGTCTCTATGACCTTCGGAAAAAAAGTTATTGAAGAATATCTTGACCTCCAATGGGTTTTCATTCCTAACCCTAGTCACAACCCTAACCCTAACCCTAGTCACAACCCTAACCCTAACCCTAACCCTAATCACAACCCTAACCCTAACCCTAATTGCAACCCTAACCCATATTCACCATAGGGTGAATAACTCTGCGCTGCTTGCTCGAAACGTGCTGAAATTCGGTGTGGTTGTGTGGCAGGCTACCCTTGATTAGTCATGAAATTCCCAAGTCTCTATGACTTTCAGAAAAAAAGTTATTCACAAATATCTTCTACTTTTTTTTTTTGATTTGGTGGTTTTACGATTTTCGAAGGTCGTAGAAGCTCGGGGATGGTCCCAATGGATCGGGCATAGCCACATTAGTGGGGATGGAACCAACTTCCAAGTCTCTATGACCTTCAGAAAAAAAGTTATTGAAGAATATTTAGATCTCCAATAGGTTTTCATCCCTAACCCTAACCCTAATCACAACCCAAAAAACAAACACTAATCACAACCCTCACCCTACCCCTTCCAAAGGTCGTAGAAGCTCGTGGGTGGTACCAATGGATCAGGCATAGCCACATTAGTGGAGATGGAACCAACTTCCAAGTCTCTATGACCTTCGGAAAAAAAGTTATTGAAGAATATCTTGACCTCCAATGGGTTTTCATTCCTAACCCTAGTCACAACCCTAACCCTAACCCTAACCCTAGTCACAACCCTAACCCTAACCCTAATTGCAACCCTAACCCATATTCACCATAGGGTGAATAACTCTGCGCTGCTTGCTCGAAACGTGCTGAAATTTGGTGTGGTTGTGTGGCAGGCTACCCTTGATTAGTCATGAAATTCCCAAGTCTCTATGACTTTCAGAAAAAAAGTTATTCACAAATATCTTCTACTTTTTTTTTTTGATTTGGTGGTTTTATGATTTCCGAAGGTCGTAGAAGCTCGGGGATGGTCCCAATGGATCGGGCATAGCCACATTAGTGGAGATGGAACCAACTTCCAAGTCTCTATGACCTTCAGAAAAAAAGTTATTGAAGAATATTTAGATCTCCAATAGGTTTTCATCCCTAACCCTAACCCTAATCACAACCCAAAAAACAAACACTAATCACAACCCTCACCCTACCCCTTCCAAAGGTCGTAGAAGCTCGTGGGTGGTACCAATGGATCGGGCATAGCCACATTAGTGGAGATGGAACCAACTTCCAAGTCTCTATGACCTTCGGAAAAAAAGGTATTGAAGAATATCTTGACCTCCAATGGGTTTTCATTCCTAACCCTAGTCACAACCCTAACCCTAACCCTAACCCTAGTCACAACCCTAACCCTAACCCTAACCCTAATCACAACCCTAACCCTAACCCTAATTGCAACCCTAACCCATATTCACCATAGGGTGAATAACTCTGCGCTGCTTGCTCGAAACGTGCTGAAATTCGGTGTGGTTGTGTGGCAGGCTACCCTTGATTAGTCATGACATTCCCAAGTCTCTATGACTTTCAGAAAAAAAGTTATTCACAAATATCTTCTACTTTTTTTTTTTGATTTGGTGGTTTTACGATTTCCGAAGGTTGTAGAAGCTCGGGGATGGTCCCAATGGATCGGGCATAGCCACATTAGTGGAGATGGAACCAACTTCCAAGTCTCTATGACCTTCAGAAAAAAAGTTATTGAAGAATATTTAGATCTCCAATAGGTTTTCATCCCTAACCCTAACCCTAATCACAACCCAAAAAACAAACACTAATCACAACCCTCACCCTACCCCTTCCAAAGGTCGTAGAAGCTCGTGGGTGGTACCAATGGATCGGGCATAGCCACATTAGTGGAGATGGAACCAACTTCCAAGTCTCTATGACCTTCGGAAAAAAAGTTATTGAAGAATATCTTGACCTCCAATGGGTTTTCATTCCTAACCCTAGTCACAACCCTAACCCTAACCCTAACCCTAGTCACAACCCTAACCCTAACCCTAACCCTAATCACAACCCTAACCCTAACCCTAATTGCAACCCTAACCCATATTCACCATAGGGTGAATAACTCTGCGCTGCTTGCTCAAAACGTGCTGAAATTTGGTGTGGTTGTGTGGCAGGCTACCCTTGATTAGTCATGAAATTCCCAAGTCTCTATGACTTTCAGAAAAAAAGTTATTCACAAATATCTTCTACTTTTTTTTTTTGATTTGGTGGTTTTACGATTTCCGAAGGTCGTAGAAGCTCGGGGATGGTCCCAATGGATCGGGCATAGCCACATTAGTGGAGATGGAACCAACTTCCAAGTCTCTATGACCTTCAGAAAAAAAGTTATTGAAGAATATTTAGATCTCCAATAGGTTTTCATCCCTAACCCTAACCCTAATCACAACCCAAAAAACAAACACTAATCACAACCCTCACCCTACCCCTTACAAAGGTCGTAGAAGCTCGTGGGTGGTACCAATGGATCGGGCATAGCCACATTAGTGGAGATGGAACCAACTTCCAAGTCTCTATGACCTTCGGAAAAAAAGTTATTGAAGAATATCTTGACCTCCAATGGGTTTTCATTCCTAACCCTAGTCACAACCCTAACCCTAACCCTAACCCTAGTCACAACCCTAACCCTAACCCTAACCCTAATCACAACCCTAACCCTAACCCTAATTGCAACCCTAACCCATATTCACCATAGGGTGAATAACTCTGCGCTGCTTGCTCAAAACGTGCTGAAATTTGGTGTGGTTGTGTGGCAGGCTACCCTTGATTAGTCATGAAATTCCCAAGTCTCTATGACTTTCAGAAAAAAAGTTATTCACAAATATCTTCTACTTTTTTTTTTTGATTTGGTGGTTTTACGATTTCCGAAGGTCGTAGAAGCTCGGGGATGGTCCCAATGGATCGGGCATAGCCACATTAGTGGAGATGGAACCAACTTCCAAGTCTCTATGACCTTCAGAAAAAAAGTTATTGAAGAATATTTAGATCTCCAATAGGTTTTCATCCCTAACCCTAACCCTAATCACAACCCAAAAAACAAACACTAATCACAACCCTCACCCTACCCCTTCCAAAGGTCGTAGAAGCTCGTGGTTGGTACCAATGGATCGGGCATAGCCACATTAGTGGAGATGGAACCAACTTCCAAGTCTCTATGACCTTCGGAAAAAAAGTTATTGAAGAATATCTTGACCTCCAATGGGTTTTCATTCCTCACCCTAGTCACAACCCTAACCCTAACCCTAACCCTAGTCACAACCCTAACCCTAACCCTAATCACAACCCTAACCCATATTCACCATAGGGTGAATAACTCTGCGCTGCTTGCTCGAAACGTGCTGAAATTCGGTGTGGTTGTGTGGCAGGCTACCCTTGATTAGTCATGAAATTCCCAAGTCTCTATGACTTTCAGAAAAAAAGTTATTCACAAATATCTTCTACTTTTTTTTTTTGATTTGGTGGTTTTACGATTTTCGAAGGTCGTAGAAGCTCGGGGATGGTCCCAATGGATCGGGCATAGCCACATTAGTGGGGATGGAACCAACTTCCAAGTCTCTATGACCTTCAGAAAAAAAGTTATTGAAGAATATTTAGATCTCCAATAGGTTTTCATCCCTAACCCTAACCCTAATCACAACCCAAAAAACAAACACTAATCACAACCCTCACCCTACCCCTTCCAAAGGTCGTAGAAGCTCGTGGGTGGTACCAATGGATCAGGCATAGCCACATTAGTGGAGATGGAACCAACTTCCAAGTCTCTATGACCTTCGGAAAAAAAGTTATTGAAGAATATCTTGACCTCCAATGGGTTTTCATTCCTAACCCTAGTCACAACCCTAACCCTAACCCTAACCCTAGTCACAACCCTAACCCTAACCCTAATTGCAACCCTAACCCATATTCACCATAGGGTGAATAACTCTGCGCTGCTTGCTCGAAACGTGCTGAAATTTGGTGTGGTTGTGTGGCAGGCTACCCTTGATTAGTCATGAAATTCCCAAGTCTCTATGACTTTCAGAAAAAAAGTTATTCACAAATATCTTCTACTTTTTTTTTTTGATTTGGTGGTTTTATGATTTCCGAAGGTCGTAGAAGCTCGGGGATGGTCCCAATGGATCGGGCATAGCCACATTAGTGGAGATGGAACCAACTTCCAAGTCTCTATGACCTTCAGAAAAAAAGTTATTGAAGAATATTTAGATCTCCAATAGGTTTTCATCCCTAACCCTAACCCTAATCACAACCCAAAAAACAAACACTAATCACAACCCTCACCCTACCCCTTCCAAAGGTCGTAGAAGCTCGTGGGTGGTACCAATGGATCGGGCATAGCCACATTAGTGGAGATGGAACCAACTTCCAAGTCTCTATGACCTTCGGAAAAAAAGGTATTGAAGAATATCTTGACCTCCAATGGGTTTTCATTCCTAACCCTAGTCACAACCCTAACCCTAACCCTAACCCTAGTCACAACCCTAACCCTAACCCTAACCCTAATCACAACCCTAACCCTAACCCTAATTGCAACCCTAACCCATATTCACCATAGGGTGAATAACTCTGCGCTGCTTGCTCGAAACGTGCTGAAATTCGGTGTGGTTGTGTGGCAGGCTACCCTTGATTAGTCATGACATTCCCAAGTCTCTATGACTTTCAGAAAAAAAGTTATTCACAAATATCTTCTACTTTTTTTTTTTGATTTGGTGGTTTTACGATTTCCGAAGGTTGTAGAAGCTCGGGGATGGTCCCAATGGATCGGGCATAGCCACATTAGTGGAGATGGAACCAACTTCCAAGTCTCTATGACCTTCAGAAAAAAAGTTATTGAAGAATATTTAGATCTCCAATAGGTTTTCATCCCTAACCCTAACCCTAATCACAACCCAAAAAACAAACACTAATCACAACCCTCACCCTACCCCTTCCAAAGGTCGTAGAAGCTCGTGGGTGGTACCAATGGATCGGGCATAGCCACATTAGTGGAGATGGAACCAACTTCCAAGTCTCTATGACCTTCGGAAAAAAAGTTATTGAAGAATATCTTGACCTCCAATGGGTTTTCATTCCTAACCCTAGTCACAACCCTAACCCTAACCCTAACCCTAGTCACAACCCTAACCCTAACCCTAATCACAACCCTAACCCTAACCCTAATTGCAACCCTAACCCATATTCACCATAGGGTGAATAACTCTGCGCTGCTTGCTCGAAACGTGCTGAAATTTGGTGTGGTTGTGTGGCAGGCTACCCTTGATTAGTCATGAAATTCCCAAGTCTCTATGACTTTCAGAAAAAAAGTTATTCACAAATATCTTCTACTTTTTTTTTTTGATTTGGTGGTTTTACAATTTCCGAAGGTTGTAGAAGATCGGGGATGGTCCCAATGGACCGGGCATAGCCACATTAGTGGAGATGGAACCAACTTCCAAGTCTCTATGACCTTCAGAAAAAAAGTTATTGAAGAATATTTAGATCTCCAATAGGTTTTCATCCCTAACCCTAACCCTAATCACAACCCAAAAAACAAACACTAATCACAACCCTCACCCTACCCCTTCCAAAGGTCGTAGAAGCTCGTGGGTGGTACCAATGGATCGGGCATAGCCACATTAGTGGAGATGGAACCAACTTCCAAGTCTCTATGACCTTCGGAAAAAAAGGTATTGAAGAATATCTTGACCTCCAATGGGTTTTCATTCCTAACCCTAGTCACAACCCTAACCCTAACCCTAACCCTAGTCACAACCCTAACCCTAACCCTAACCCTAATCACAACCCTAACCCTAACCCTAATTGCAACCCTAACCCATATTCACCATAGGGTGAATAACTCTGCGCTGCTTGCTCGAAACGTGCTGAAATTCGGTGTGGTTGTGTGGCAGGCTACCCTTGATTAGTCATGACATTCCCAAGTCTCTATGACTTTCAGAAAAAAAGTTATTCACAAATATCTTCTACTTTTTTTTTTTGATTTGGTGGTTTTACGATTTCCGAAGGTTGTAGAAGCTCGGGGATGGTCCCAATGGATCGGGCATAGCCACATTAGTGGAGATGGAACCAACTTCCAAGTCTCTATGACCTTCAGAAAAAAAGTTATTGAAGAATATTTAGATCTCCAATAGGTTTTCATCCCTAACCCTAACCCTAATCACAACCCAAAAAACAAACACTAATCACAACCCTCACCCTACCCCTTCCAAAGGTCGTAGAAGCTCGTGGGTGGTACCAATGGATCGGGCATAGCCACATTAGTGGAGATGGAACCAACTTCCAAGTCTCTATGACCTTCGGAAAAAAAGTTATTGAAGAATATCTTGACCTCCAATGGGTTTTCATTCCTAACCCTAGTCACAACCCTAACCCTAACCCTAACCCTAGTCACAACCCTAACCCTAACCCTAATCACAACCCTAACCCTAACCCTAATTGCAACCCTAACCCATATTCACCATAGGGTGAATAACTCTGCGCTGCTTGCTCGAAACGTGCTGAAATTTGGTGTGGTTGTGTGGCAGGCTACCCTTGATTAGTCATGAAATTCCCAAGTCTCTATGACTTTCAGAAAAAAAGTTATTCACAAATATCTTCTACTTTTTTTTTTTGATTTGGTGGTTTTACAATTTCCGAAGGTTGTAGAAGCTCGGGGATGGTCCCAATGGACCGGGCATAGCCACATTAGTGGAGATGGAACCAACTTCCAAGTCTCTATGACCTTCAGAAAAAAAGTTATTGAAGAATATTTAGATCTCCAATAGGTTTTCATCCCTAACCCTAACCCTAATCACAACCCAAAAAACAAACACTAATCACAACCCTCACCCTACCCCTTCCAAAGGTCGTAGAAGCTCGTGGGTGGTACCAATGGATCGGGCATAGCCACATTAGTGGAGATGGAACCAACTTCCAAGTCTCTATGACCTTCGGAAAAATAGTTATTGAAGAATATCTTGACCTCCAATGGGTTTTCATTCCTAACCCTAGTCACAACCCTAACCCTAACCCTAACCCTAGTCACAACCCTAACCCTAACCCTAATTGCAACCCTAACCCATATTCACCATAGGGTGAATAACTCTGCGCTGCTTGCTCGAAACGTGCTGAAATTCGGTGTGGTTGTGTGGCAGGCTACCCTTGATTAGTCATGACATTCCCAAGTCTCTATGACTTTCAGAAAAAAAGTTATTCACAAATATCTTCTACTTTTTTTTTTTGATTTGGTGGTTTTACGATTTCCGAAGGTTGTAGAAGCTCGGGGATGGTCCCAATGGATCGGGCATAGCCACATTAGTGGAGATGGAACCAACTTCCAAGTCTCTATGACCTTCAGAAAAAAAGTTATTGAAGAATATTTAGATCTCCAATAGGTTTTCATCCCTAACCCTAACCCTAATCACAACCCAAAAAACAAACACTAATCACAACCCTCACCCTACCCCTTCCAAAGGTCGTAGAAGCTCGTGGGTGGTACCAATGGATCGGGCATAGCCACATTAGTGGAGATGGAACCAACTTCCAAGTCTCTATGACCTTCGGAAAAAAAGTTATTGAAGAATATCTTGACCTCCAATGGGTTTTCATTCCTAACCCTATTCACAACCCTAACCCTAACCCTAACCCTAGTCACAACCCTAACCCTAACCCTAACCCTAATCACAACCCTAACCCTAACCCTAATTGCAACCCTAACCCATATTCACCATAGGGTGAATAACTCTGCGCTGCTTGCTCAAAACGTGCTGAAATTTGGTGTGGTTGTGTGGCAGGCTACCCTTGATTAGTTATGAAATTCCCAAGTCTCTATGACTTTCAGAAAAAAAGTTATTCACAAATATCTTCTACTTTTTTTTTTTGATTTGGTGGTTTTACGATTTCCGAAGGTTGTAGAAGCTCGGGGATGGTCCCAATGGATCGGGCATAGCCACATTAGTGGAGATGGAACCAACTTCCAAGTCTCTATGACCTTCAGAAAAAAAGTTATTGAAGAATATTTAGATCTCCAATAGGTTTTCATCCCTAACCCTAACCCTAATCACAACCCAAAAAACAAACACTAATCACAACCCTCACCCTACCCCTTCCAAAGGTCGTAGAAGCTCGTGGGTGGTACCAATGGATCGGGCATAGCCACATTAGTGGAGATGGAACCAACTTCCAAGTCTCTATGACCTTCGGAAAAAAAGTTATTGAAGAATATCTTGACCTCCAATGGGTTTTCATTCCTAACCCTAGTCACAACCCTAACCCTAACCCTAACCCTAGTCACAACCCTAACCCTAACCCTAACCCTAATCACAACCCTAACCCTAACCCTAATTGCAACCCTAACCCATATTCACCATAGGGTGAATAACTCTGCGCTGCTTGCTCAAAACGTGCTGAAATTTGGTGTGGTTGTGTGGCAGGCTACCCTTGATTAGTCATGAAATTCCCAAGTCTCTATGACTTTCAGAAAAAAAGTTATTCACAAATATCTTCTACTTTTTTTTTTTGATTTGGTGGTTTTACGATTTCCGAAGGTCGTAGAAGCTCGGGGATGGTCCCAATGGATCGGGCATAGCCACATTAGTGGAGATGGAACCAACTTCCAAGTCTCTATGACCTTCAGAAAAAAAGTTATTGAAGAATATTTAGATCTCCAATAGGTTTTCATCCCTAACCCTAACCCTAATCACAACCCAAAAAACAAACACTAATCACAACCCTCACCCTACCCCTTCCAAAGGTCGTAGAAGCTCGTGGGTGGTACCAATGGATCGGGCATAGCCACATTAGTGGAGATGGAACCAACTTCCAAGTCTCTATGACCTTCGGAAAAAAAGTTATTGAAGAATATCTTGACCTCCAATGGGTTTTCATTCCTAACCCTAGTCACAACCCTAACCCTAACCCTAACCCTAGTCACAACCCTAACCCTAACCCTAACCCTAATCACAACCCTAACCCTAACCCTAATTGCAACCCTAACCCATATTCACCATAGGGTGAATAACTCTGCGCTGCTTGCTCAAAACGTGCTGAAATTTGGTGTGGTTGTGTGGCAGGCTACCCTTGATTAGTCATGAAATTCCCAAGTCTCTATGACTTTCAGAAAAAAAGTTATTCACAAATATCTTCTACTTTTTTTTTTTGATTTGGTGGTTTTACGATTTCCGAAGGTCGTAGAAGCTCGGGGATGGTCCCAATGGATCGGGCATAGCCACATTAGTGGAGATGGAACCAACTTCCAAGTCTCTATGACCTTCAGAAAAAAAGTTATTGAAGAATATTTAGATCTCCAATAGGTTTTCATCCCTAACCCTAACCCTAATCACAACCCAAAAAACAAACACTAATCACAACCCTCACCCTACCCCTTCCAAAGGTCGTAGAAGCTCGTGGGTGGTACCAATGGATCGGGCATAGCCACATTAGTGGAGATGGAACCAACTTCCAAGTCTCTATGACCTTCGGAAAAAAAGTTATTGAAGAATATCTTGACCTCCAATGGGTTTTCATTCCTAACCCTAGTCACAACCCTAACCCTAACCCTAACCCTAGTCACAACCCTAACCCTAACCCTAACCCTAATCACAACCCTAACCCTAACCCTAATTGCAACCCTAACCCATATTCACCATAGGGTGAATAACTCTGCGCTGCTTGCTCAAAACGTGCTGAAATTTGGTGTGGTTGTGTGGCAGGCTACCCTTGATTAGTCATGAAATTCCCAAGTCTCTATGACTTTCAGAAAAAAAGTTATTCACAAATATCTTCTACTTTTTTTTTTTGATTTGGTGGTTTTACGATTTCCGAAGGTCGTAGAAGCTCGGGGATGGTCCCAATGGATCGGGCATAGCCACATTAGTGGAGATGGAACCAACTTCCAAGTCTCTATGACCTTCAGAAAAAAAGTTATTGAAGAATATTTAGATCTCCAATAGGTTTTCATCCCTAACCCTAACCCTAATCACAACCCAAAAAACAAACACTAATCACAACCCTCACCCTACCCCTTCCAAAGGTCGTAGAAGCTCGTGGGTGGTACCAATGGATCGGGCATAGCCACATTAGTGGAGATGGAACCAACTTCCAAGTCTCTATGACCTTCGGAAAAAAAGTTATTGAAGAATATCTTGACCTCCAATGGGTTTTCATTCCTAACCCTAGTCACAACCCTAACCCTAACCCTAACCCTAGTCACAACCCTAACCCTAACCCTAACCCTAATCACAACCCTAACCCTAACCCTAATTGCAACCCTAACCCATATTCACCATAGGGTGAATAACTCTGCGCTGCTTGCTCGAAACGTGCTGAAATTTGGTGTGGTTGTGTGGCAGGCTACCCTTGATTAGTCATGAAATTCCCAAGTCTCTATGACTTTCAGAAAAAAAGTTATTCACAAATATCTTCTACTTTTTTTTTTTGATTTGGTGGTTTTATGATTTCCAAAGGTCGTAGAAGCTCGGGGATGGTCCCAATGGATCGGGCATAGCCACATTAGTGGAGATGGAACCAACTTCCAAGTCTCTATGACCTTCAGAAAAAAAGTTATTGAAGAATATTTAGATCTCCAATAGGTTTTCATCCCTAACCCTAACCCTAATCACAACCCAAAAAACAAACACTAATCACAACCCTCACCCTACCCCTTCCAAAGGTCGTAGAAGCTCGTGGGTGGTACCAATGGATCGGGCATAGCCACATTAGTGGAGATGGAACCAACTTCCAAGTCTCTATGACCTTCGGAAAAAAAGTTATTGAAGAATATCTTGACCTCCAATGGGTTTTCATTCCTAACCCTAGTCACAACCCTAACCCTAACCCTAACCCTAGTCACAACCCTAACCCTAACCCTAATCACAACCCTAACCCTAACCCTAATTGCAACCCTAACCCATATTCACCATAGGGTGAATAACTCTGCGCTGCTTGCTCGAAACGTGCTGAAATTCGGTGTGGTTGTGTGGCAGGCTACCCTTGATTAGTCATGAAATTCCCAAGTCTCTATGACTTTCAGAAAAAAAGTTATTCACAAATATCTTCTACTTTTTTTTTTGATTTGGTGGTTTTACGATTTTCGAAGGTCGTAGAAGCTCGGGGATGGTCCCAATGGATCGGGCATAGCCACATTAGTGGGGATGGAACCAACTTCCAAGTCTCTATGACCTTCAGAAAAAAAGTTATTGAAGAATATTTAGATCTCCAATAGGTTTTCATCCCTAACCCTAACCCTAATCACAACCCAAAAAACAAACACTAATCACAACCCTCACCCTACCCCTTCCAAAGGTCGTAGAAGCTCGTGGGTGGTACCAATGGATCAGGCATAGCCACATTAGTGGAGATGGAACCAACTTCCAAGTCTCTATGACCTTCGGAAAAAAAGTTATTGAAGAATATCTTGACCTCCAATGGGTTTTCATTCCTAACCCTAGTCACAACCCTAACCCTAACCCTAACCCTAGTCACAACCCTAACCCTAACCCTAATTGCAACCCTAACCCATATTCACCATAGGGTGAATAACTCTGCGCTGCTTGCTCGAAACGTGCTGAAATTTGGTGTGGTTGTGTGGCAGGCTACCCTTGATTAGTCATGAAATTCCCAAGTCTCTATGACTTTCAGAAAAAAAGTTATTCACAAATATCTTCTACTTTTTTTTTTTGATTTGGTGGTTTTATGATTTCCGAAGGTCGTAGAAGCTCGGGGATGGTCCCAATGGATCGGGCATAGCCACATTAGTGGAGATGGAACCAACTTCCAAGTCTCTATGACCTTCAGAAAAAAAGTTATTGAAGAATATTTAGATCTCCAATAGGTTTTCATCCCTAACCCTAACCCTAATCACAACCCAAAAAACAAACACTAATCACAACCCTCACCCTACCCCTTCCAAAGGTCGTAGAAGCTCGTGGGTGGTACCAATGGATCGGGCATAGCCACATTAGTGGAGATGGAACCAACTTCCAAGTCTCTATGACCTTCGGAAAAAAAGGTATTGAAGAATATCTTGACCTCCAATGGGTTTTCATTCCTAACCCTAGTCACAACCCTAACCCTAACCCTAACCCTAGTCACAACCCTAACCCTAACCCTAACCCTAATCACAACCCTAACCCTAACCCTAATTGCAACCCTAACCCATATTCACCATAGGGTGAATAACTCTGCGCTGCTTGCTCGAAACGTGCTGAAATTCGGTGTGGTTGTGTGGCAGGCTACCCTTGATTAGTCATGACATTCCCAAGTCTCTATGACTTTCAGAAAAAAAGTTATTCACAAATATCTTCTACTTTTTTTTTTTGATTTGGTGGTTTTACGATTTCCGAAGGTTGTAGAAGCTCGGGGATGGTCCCAATGGATCGGGCATAGCCACATTAGTGGAGATGGAACCAACTTCCAAGTCTCTATGACCTTCAGAAAAAAAGTTATTGAAGAATATTTAGATCTCCAATAGGTTTTCATCCCTAACCCTAACCCTAATCACAACCCAAAAAACAAACACTAATCACAACCCTCACCCTACCCCTTCCAAAGGTCGTAGAAGCTCGTGGGTGGTACCAATGGATCGGGCATAGCCACATTAGTGGAGATGGAACCAACTTCCAAGTCTCTATGACCTTCGGAAAAAAAGTTATTGAAGAATATCTTGACCTCCAATGGGTTTTCATTCCTAACCCTAGTCACAACCCTAACCCTAACCCTAACCCTAGTCACAACCCTAACCCTAACCCTAGTCACAACCCTAACCCTAACCCTAACCCTAATCACAACCCTAACCCTAACCCTAATTGCAACCCTAACCCATATTCACCATAGGGTGAATAACTCTGCGCTGCTTGCTCGAAACGTGCTGAAATTCGGTGTGGTTGTGTGGCAGGCTACCCTTGATTAGTCATGACATTCCCAAGTCTCTATGACTTTCAGAAAAAAAGTTATTCACAAATATCTTCTACTTTTTTTTTTTGATTTGGTGGTTTTACGATTTCCGAAGGTTGTAGAAGCTCGGGGATGGTCCCAATGGATCGGGCATAGCCACATTAGTGGAGATGGAACCAACTTCCAAGTCTCTATGACCTTCAGAAAAAAAGTTATTGAAGAATATTTAGATCTCCAATAGGTTTTCATCCCTAACCCTAACCCTAATCACAACCCAAAAAACAAACACTAATCACAACCCTCACCCTACCCCTTCCAAAGGTCGTAGAAGCTCGTGGGTGGTACCAATGGATCGGGCATAGCCACATTAGTGGAGATGGAACCAACTTCCAAGTCTCTATGACCTTCGGAAAAAAAGTTATTGAAGAATATCTTGACCTCCAATGGGTTTTCATTCCTAACCCTAGTCACAACCCTAACCCTAACCCTAACCCTAGTCACAACCCTAACCCTAACCCTAATCACAACCCTAACCCTAACCCTAATTGCAACCCTAACCCATATTCACCATAGGGTGAATAACTCTGCGCTGCTTGCTCGAAACGTGCTGAAATTTGGTGTGGTTGTGTGGCAGGCTACCCTTGATTAGTCATGAAATTCCCAAGTCTCTATGACTTTCAGAAAAAAAGTTATTCACAAATATCTTCTACTTTTTTTTTTTGATTTGGTGGTTTTACAATTTCCGAAGGTTGTAGAAGCTCGGGGATGGTCCCAATGGACCGGGCATAGCCACATTAGTGGAGATGGAACCAACTTCCAAGTCTCTATGACCTTCAGAAAAAAAGTTATTGAAGAATATTTAGATCTCCAATAGGTTTTCATCCCTAACCCTAACCCTAATCACAACCCAAAAAACAAACACTAATCACAACCCTCACCCTACCCCTTCCAAAGGTCGTAGAAGCTCGTGGGTGGTACCAATGGATCGGGCATAGCCACATTAGTGGAGATGGAACCAACTTCCAAGTCTCTATGACCTTCGGAAAAATAGTTATTGAAGAATATCTTGACCTCCAATGGGTTTTCATTCCTAACCCTAGTCACAACCCTAACCCTAACCCTAACCCTAGTCACAACCCTAACCCTAACCCTAATTGCAACCCTAACCCATATTCACCATAGGGTGAATAACTCTGCGCTGCTTGCTCGAAACGTGCTGAAATTCGGTGTGGTTGTGTGGCAGGCTACCCTTGATTAGTCATGACATTCCCAAGTCTCTATGACTTTCAGAAAAAAAGTTATTCACAAATATCTTCTACTTTTTTTTTTTGATTTGGTGGTTTTACGATTTCCGAAGGTTGTAGAAGCTCGGGGATGGTCCCAATGGATCGGGCATAGCCACATTAGTGGAGATGGAACCAACTTCCAAGTCTCTATGACCTTCAGAAAAAAAGTTATTGAAGAATATTTAGATCTCCAATAGGTTTTCATCCCTAACCCTAACCCTAATCACAACCCAAAAAACAAACACTAATCACAACCCTCACCCTACCCCTTCCAAAGGTCGTAGAAGCTCGTGGGTGGTACCAATGGATCGGGCATAGCCACATTAGTGGAGATGGAACCAACTTCCAAGTCTCTATGACCTTCGGAAAAAAAGTTATTGAAGAATATCTTGACCTCCAATGGGTTTTCATTCCTAACCCTATTCACAACCCTAACCCTAACCCTAACCCTAGTCACAACCCTAACCCTAACCCTAACCCTAATCACAACCCTAACCCTAACCCTAATTGCAACCCTAACCCATATTCACCATAGGGTGAATAACTCTGCGCTGCTTGCTCAAAACGTGCTGAAATTTGGTGTGGTTGTGTGGCAGGCTACCCTTGATTAGTTATGAAATTCCCAAGTCTCTATGACTTTCAGAAAAAAAGTTATTCACAAATATCTTCTACTTTTTTTTTTTGATTTGGTGGTTTTACGATTTCCGAAGGTTGTAGAAGCTCGGGGATGGTCCCAATGGATCGGGCATAGCCACATTAGTGGAGATGGAACCAACTTCCAAGTCTCTATGACCTTCAGAAAAAAAGTTATTGAAGAATATTTAGATCTCCAATAGGTTTTCATCCCTAACCCTAACCCTAATCACAACCCAAAAAACAAACACTAATCACAACCCTCACCCTACCCCTTCCAAAGGTCGTAGAAGCTCGTGGGTGGTACCAATGGATCGGGCATAGCCACATTAGTGGAGATGGAACCAACTTCCAAGTCTCTATGACCTTCGGAAAAAAAGTTATTGAAGAATATCTTGACCTCCAATGGGTTTTCATTCCTAACCCTAGTCACAACCCTAACCCTAACCCTAACCCTAGTCACAACCCTAACCCTAACCCTAACCCTAATCACAACCCTAACCCTAACCCTAATTGCAACCCTAACCCATATTCACCATAGGGTGAATAACTCTGCGCTGCTTGCTCGAAACGTGCTGAAATTCGGTGTGGTTGTGTGGCAGGCTACCCTTGATTAGTCATGACATTCCCAAGTCTCTATGACTTTCAGAAAAAAAGTTATTCACAAATATCTTCTACTTTTTTTTTTTGATTTGGTGGTTTTACGATTTCCGAAGGTTGTAGAAGCTCGGGGATGGTCCCAATGGATCGGGCATAGCCACATTAGTGGAGATGGAACCAACTTCCAAGTCTCTATGACCTTCAGAAAAAAAGTTATTGAAGAATATTTAGATCTCCAATAGGTTTTCATCCCTAACCCTAACCCTAATCACAACCCAAAAAACAAACACTAATCACAACCCTCACCCTACCCCTTCCAAAGGTCGTAGAAGCTCGTGGGTGGTACCAATGGATCGGGCATAGCCACATTAGTGGAGATGGAACCAACTTCCAAGTCTCTATGACCTTCGGAAAAAAAGTTATTGAAGAATATCTTGACCTCCAATGGGTTTTCATTCCTAACCCTAGTCACAACCCTAACCCTAACCCTAACCCTAGTCACAACCCTAACCCTAACCCTAACCCTAATCACAACCCTAACCCTAACCCTAATTGCAACCCTAACCCATATTCACCATAGGGTGAATAACTCTGCGCTGCTTGCTCGAAACGTGCTGAAATTCGGTGTGGTTGTGTGGCAGGCTACCCTTGATTAGTCATGACATTCCCAAGTCTCTATGACTTTCAGAAAAAAAGTTATTCACAAATATCTTCTACTTTTTTTTTTTGATTTGGTGGTTTTACGATTTCCGAAGGTTGTAGAAGCTCGGGGATGGTCCCAATGGATCGGGCATAGCCACATTAGTGGAGATGGAACCAACTTCCAAGTCTCTATGACCTTCAGAAAAAAAGTTATTGAAGAATATTTAGATCTCCAATAGGTTTTCATCCCTAACCCTAACCCTAATCACAACCCAAAAAACAAACACTAATCACAACCCTCACCCTACCCCTTCCAAAGGTCGTAGAAGCTCGTGGGTGGTACCAATGGATCGGGCATAGCCACATTAGTGGAGATGGAACCAACTTCCAAGTCTCTATGACCTTCGGAAAAAAAGTTATTGAAGAATATCTTGACCTCCAATGGGTTTTCATTCCTAACCCTAACCCTAATCACAACCCAAAAAACAAACACTAATCACAACCCTCACCCTACCCCTTCCAAAGGTCGTAGAAGCTCGTGGGTGGTACCAATGGATCGGGCATAGCCACATTAGTGGAGATGGAACCAACTTCCAAGTCTCTATGACCTTCGGAAAAAAAGTTATTGAAGAATATCTTGACCTCCAATGGGTTTTCATTCCTAACCCTAGTCACAACCCTAACCCTAACCCTAACCCTAGTCACAACCCTAACCCTAACCCTAATCACAACCCTAACCCTAACCCTAATTGCAACCCTAACCCATATTCACCATAGGGTGAATAACTCTGCGCTGCTTGCTCGAAACGTGCTGAAATTTGGTGTGGTTGTGTGGCAGGCTACCCTTGATTAGTCATGAAATTCCCAAGTCTCTATGACTTTCAGAAAAAAAGTTATTCACAAATATCTTCTTCTTTTTTTTTTTGATTTGGTGGTTTTATGATTTCCGAAGGTCGTAGAAGCTCGGGGATGGTCCCAATGGATCGGGCATAGGCACATTAGTGGAGATGGAACCAACTTCCAAGTCTCTATGACCTTCGGAAAAAAAGTTATTGAAGAATATCTTGACCTCCAATGGGTTTTCATTCCTAACCCTAGTCACAACCCTAACCCTAACCCTAACCCTAGTCACAACCCTAACCCTAACCCTAACCCTAATCACAACCCTAACCCTAACCCTAATTGCAACCCTAACCCATATTCACCATAGGGTGAATAACTCTGCGCTGCTTGCTCGAAACGTGCTGAAAGTTGGTGTGGTTGTGTGGCAGGCTACCCTTGATTAGTCATGAAATTCCCAAGTCTCTATGACTTTCAGAAAAAAAGTTATTGAAGAATATTTAGATCTCCAATAGGTTTTCATCCCTAACCCTAACCCTAATCACAACCCAAAAAACAAACACTAATCACAACCCTCACCCTACCCCTTCCAAAGGTCGTAGAAGCTCGTGGGTGGTACCAATGGATCGGGCATAGCCACATTAGTGGAGATGGAACCAACTTCCAAGTCTCTATGACCTTCGGAAAAAAAGTTATTGAAGAATATCTTGACCTCCAATGGGTTTTCATTCCTAACCCTAGTCACAACCCTAACCCTAACCCTAGTCACAACCCTAACCCTAACCCTAATCACAACCCTAACCCTAACCCTAATTGCAACCCTAACCCATATTCACCATAGGGTGAATAACTCTGCGCTGCTTGCTCGAAACGTGCTGAAATTCGGTGTGGTTGTGTGGCAGGCTACCCTTGATTAGTCATGACATTCCCAAGTCTCTATGACTTTCAGAAAAAAAGTTATTCACAAATATCTTCTACTTTTTTTTTTTGATTTGGTGGTTTTATGATTTCCAAAGGTCGTAGAAGCTCGGGGATGGTCCCAATGGATCGGGCATAGCCACATTAGTGGAGATGGAACCAACTTCCAAGTCTCTATGACCTTCAGAAAAAAAGTTATTGAAGAATATTTAGATCTCCAATAGGTTTTCATCCCTAACCCTAACCCTAATCACAACCCAAAAAACAAACACTAATCACAACCCTCACCCTACCCCTTCCAAAGGTCGTAGAAGCTCGTGGGTGGTACCAATGGATCGGGCATAGCCACATTAGTGGAGATGGAACCAACTTCCAAGTCTCTATGACCTTCGGAAAAAAAGTTATTGAAGAATATCTTGACCTCCAATGGGTTTTCATTCCTAACCCTAGTCACAACCCTAACCCTAACCCTAGTCACAACCCTAACCCTAACCCTAATCACAACCCTAACCCTAACCCTAATTGCAACCCTAACCCATATTCACCATAGGGTGAATAACTCTGCGCTGCTTGCTCGAAACGTGCTGAAATTCGGTGTGGTTGTGTGGCAGGCTACCCTTGATTAGTCATGACATTCCCAAGTCTCTATGACTTTCAGAAAAAAAGTTATTCACAAATATCTTCTACTTTTTTTTTTTGATTTGGTGGTTTTATGATTTCCAAAGGTCGTAGAAGCTCGGGGATGGTCCCAATGGATCGGGCATAGCCACATTAGTGGAGATGGAACCAACTTCCAAGTCTCTATGACCTTCAGAAAAAAAGTTATTGAAGAATATTTAGATCTCCAATAGGTTTTCATCCCTAACCCTAACCCTAATCACAACCCAAAAAACAAACACTAATCACAACCCTCACCCTACCCCTTCCAAAGGTCGTAGAAGCTCGTGGGTGGTACCAATGGATCGGGCATAGCCACATTAGTGGAGATGGAACCAACTTCCAAGTCTCTATGACCTTCGGAAAAAAAGTTATTGAAGAATATCTTGACCTCCAATGGGTTTTCATTCCTAACCCTAGTCACAACCCTAACCCTAACCCTAGTCACAACCCTAACCCTAACCCTAATCACAACCCTAACCCTAACCCTAATTGCAACCCTAACCCATATTCACCATAGGGTGAATAACTCTGCGCTGCTTGCTCGAAACGTGCTGAAATTCGGTGTGGTTGTGTGGCAGGCTACCCTTGATTAGTCATGACATTCCCAAGTCTCTATGACTTTCAGAAAAAAAGTTATTCACAAATATCTTCTACTTTTTTTTTTTGATTTGGTGGTTTTATGATTTCCAAAGGTCGTAGAAGCTCGGGGATGGTCCCAATGGATCGGGCATAGCCACATTAGTGGAGATGGAACCAACTTCCAAGTCTCTATGACCTTCAGAAAAAAAGTTATTGAAGAATATTTAGATCTCCAATAGGTTTTCATCCCTAACCCTAACCCTAATCACAACCCAAAAAACAAACACTAATCACAACCCTCACCCTACCCCTTCCAAAGGTCGTAGAAGCTCGTGGGTGGTACCAATGGATCGGGCATAGCCACATTAGTGGAGATGGAACCAACTTCCAAGTCTCTATGACCTTCGGAAAAAAAGTTATTGAAGAATATCTTGACCTCCAATGGGTTTTCATTCCTAACCCTAGTCACAACCCTAACCCTAACCCTAACCCTAGTCACAACCCTAACCCTAACCCTAATTGCAACCCTAACCCATATTCACCATAGGGTGAATAACTCTGCGCTGCTTGCTCGAAACGTGCTGAAATTTGGTGTGGTTGTGTGGCAGGCTACCCTTGATTAGTCATGAAATTCCCAAGTCTCTATGACTTTCAGAAAAAAAGTTATTCACAAATATCTTCTACTTTTTTTTTTTGATTTGGTGGTTTTACGATTTCCGAAGGTCGTAGAAGCTCGGGGATGGTCCCAATGGATCGGGCATAGCCACATTAGTGGAGATGGAACCAACTTCCAAGTCTCTATGACCTTCAGAAAAAAAGTTATTGAAGAATATTTAGATCTCCAATAGGTTTTCATCCCTAACCCTAACCCTAATCACAACCCAAAAAACAAACACTAATCACAACCCTCACCCTACCCCTTCCAAAGGTCGTAGAAGCTCGTGGGTGGTACCAATGGATCGGGCATAGCCACATTAGTGGAGATGGAACCAACTTCCAAGTCTCTATGACCTTCGGAAAAAAAGTTATTGAAGAATATCTTGACCTCCAATGGGTTTTCATTCCTAACCCTAGTCACAACCCTAACCCTAACCCTAACCCTAGTCACAACCCTAACCCTAATCACAACCCTAACCCTAACCCTAATTGCAACCCTAACCCATATTCACCATAGGGTGAATAACTCTGCGCTGCTTGCTCGAAACGTGCTGAAATTCGGTGTGGTTGTGTGGCAGGCTACCCTTGATTAGTCATGAAATTCCCAAGTCTCTATGACTTTCAGAAAAAAAGTTATTCACAAATATCTTCTACTTTTTTTTTTTGATTTGGTGGTTTTATGATTTCCGATGTTGGTTTTACACCTCTGTGCTCTGCATCCACAGCAGCTGGAAGATATTTCAGTGTCAGTGCATGGATGACACCCCCATCATCCCAAACCACCTCATCAGGACAGCACACGGCTGGTTCAACATCAGCTTCTACTGCAGGTCTGAAAATATGATGAAGACATTAACAAAGGAATGGTTTTGCAAATGGGGGAAGGAGAAAGTGTTGAGGGTCGTTTGGAGAAAAGATATCGAAGAAAGGCAAATAAAAAACACATTGACATTGAGCTGTTACTTTTGGCCACGACAGCAGAATACTAAAAACTTTAATTGGACAGTCACTTTAATCCCTTTTGGAGCAGAAACCCGGTCTGGCTCTCCACGGTGCTTGATTGCCGGTTGTAAAGCATAACAATATCAGACTGGAGCAAAATGTTCGATGAAGATTAAAGATGTTTTTGTGTATGTGAGCGCGTGAGTGGAGAAACCCAGAGTCTCACAATATCAATAAACACCCCAACTATATAATACCTTTTTCCCACAGAGCACACACACACACACACACACACACACACACACACACACACAAAACACATCAGCAATTCAATCAACCACTATTCAGGCAGAAAGCTATTTGAGTTGTCAGACGTAAAAGGTGAAATCCTGATCTGTAGTATTACTGCCATACTTCAGTGCAATGAAACCGCAGGTCTGCCAGCTATTGACTCAGAAAGTTTCATCACTTTAATGCGTCTAACTTCTCTGAACTATACGTCAAATATTTAATAAACAAAAACAACGCCTATAGGTCAGAAAAACAGACAACTTTTGTAGGGGAATAATGAAATCATTAAAGATAAAAGATATCGTCCTGATGAAATTTTAATGAGAGAAACATCTCAGCGTGCGTAGATCTCTCTTGTTGCAAATAAGGTGTGCATCGACTGGAGACAGACAGAATGTGTGTGTTTGTTTGGCAGGAAATTACAGATCAACACAAAATGAAAATGGAAATGTCAAGTGTTTTGTTTGCAGGTAATTCTACATCTGCACACAACTTTAATAGATTGTGTTAAACTCTCCTCTCTGTTTTTTGTTTTGTCGACTTCGTGAGCCGAGCTGGACAGCAATTTCACGATTTCATTATCATTTAAATGGGCCTGTTTGATTCAGTGTATTGTCCTCATTGTGGAACGCCTGTAGTTTTTATTTTCTACCTGAGCTATTTCTCTTATCTCCTGCTCGTCTTTGATCATATCTCACCATCTTTGCTACGTCTCCATCGCTGTGTTGTAACATATTTTCTTTTAATCACTAGTTGAAGGTCAGACTTTTGCCACAGTCTTAATAGGTTTTATAGTGTTTTCATCAGTCAAAGGTTACATCTAAGACTTGTTTTTTCAGGATTCAATCACTGGAACATTTTTTTATTTTTGTAGATTGACAGTGGTCGCCTAGATGAACTGATTTATACACTCCAATACAGAAGTTCCCTCCCTCAGTTCTTGGCCAGGTATCTGTTCTAATCTCAGATACTTTCTCAAAACCACAGGCTTTATTCTAGAAATCTATTTGTCTGGTATAAAGCACAAGTGCCTTTAGGGTATGTCCCCCAAAATCCACTAAATGCTTTTATTTATATAGTTTTTCTCCAGTCAAGTCTACAGTGCATCTATGTGCAGCACTTTCTCTATCGGTTTCTCTATTTTCTATCTGTAGTAGCCATTATAGGCAACTTGGGGTTCAGTATCTTGCCCAACGCAACTTCAACATGCAGAACAAAGGAGACCAGAATCAAATTGCAGACCATCTGTTAAGTGGACAACCCGTTTGACCCCCTTAGCCACAAAGGTTGCTGCATGAGGGGCACGGTCCAAAAAGGTTGTATTTAGGCCAACACAATCCCACCACAGTTCCCTGAGAAGATGCAGGCATGGGAGGAGGCAGCTGCATGTGTAACAAACTAAGTGTCTGTATGTTGTTACAAACAGTCAGCCACTCAGGTGCTGGGGTTTCCACATGTTCGTTCTTTATAAACATAAGCTACACATCAACATTACCAACCCTGTTTGTACAGCTACGATCTTATCATACATAAACAAAATGGAGGCCACACTTACCTAAAACTCTTAATATTGTGCGTTGAGATGCAACAGTGCAACAGGTGCTCAAAGTCAACAGGAAGTGCACCACTCAACCAACCTGAGAGACCAAATGAGGCTGCTGTTGTAGCTAGGCAACCCAGTATGTCTTAAAGGAGCAGTCCACAATTTCAATCTGTCACATTGTGCAACCTCCTATGTAGCACACATTACTAGATAATGCCCTGGCATTTTGAGGAACCGTGATGATGGGTGGTCGACTGCATCACTCTTAAACTAGCAGAGATGCATGTCTCGTATTTGGCGGCACTTTGCACCAGGTGTAAAATCGAGGCCCATCACGCTGAAGTTCACAAGGTCTCAATCACAATCCGGGTAAGAAATACAGCAATTTGGCAAAAGAGAGAAAAAAAAGCAAAAGACTAAAGAAGAAAGAGAGAGAGTTGGTGAGAGGAGCAAACAGAGAAGAGATTGAGTTTCTTTGTGTCTATAGTTTGGGGGTGTGTATTATTTCTAGCTGTCTGAGCCTCTTCCTCTTCATAGCATACTGCTGAAAGCGCTCAATTGCCAGTGAGCTGTGAAGTGCTCCATGATTCCATTTCAGAGGTGATTGGAACCTCCATTCTTGAAGTGCCACATCTGCAAGGCCTCTACCTGCAGACACTAAAGTGACAGAGGACATTTTCCACTCACTGGTTTATGACACGGTCCAACCCCCTTTTTCCTTCCTGAGTGAACCCCAAGTTTGAGATAAAATGTCTCAGGTGTGATGCTTTTTGATGCACTCTCAAGTTTTCATCTCAGGGGGAAACAATAGTCAGGATTTATGCTGTCACGAGTTGAATGAAGCAGCAAATTGCTTTTAACTTTTCGGCAAATGACAGAAGTAAAAGGATGAAACCTGTCTCCCCAGAAACTTGACAATATCCTTGGGCGGATGCCACGTGACAACATTTTCCATCCTGTTAAGGAGCCTTTGTGGAGAAGCTGATCAATTTAGGGAGCGTCTCCAACCAAAGGAGGAACATAATAAAACAGACCTTTCTTGTGATGTATGCCAACATTACCTTTTGCAGAGTATTGATGGATCCAGCCTTTGTCTGTTTAAGTGGCAGAGCTGACACTTCATTTTCAGCTTTACATCCCAGCACCCATTCAAAAGGAGGGTGTTAGATTTTGAGTTCGCTCTATGCTTGCACAGGCTTTCCTTTTGATACAAGGAAGAGCTGGGGTCATAAATCATGACGCAGTTAAGGTACAAGTGCAAGAAGACGGGGAGAGGGAGAGGGAGAATAAAGGGGTTTGATGAGAACAAAGAGCAAGGAACAGAGAAAGGGGGTGGTGGGGAAGAGAAAGACAGAAGGAACATTAAATTCTCACTGGAGCATATTATGAGCAAAATGGAGGGGTGGCTGTAAATTACAGGTAATTTGTGTCACGAATTGGAGGATTTAAATCCCTGGAATCAATGTCAAGGAGGAGAGGAGAGATATTGCACCTAGTCAACACCACAAAGCAGAAGAGAATAGAGGTGGCACATATGGATGGGTGGAGAAGCGGAGTTAAGAGAGCGAGTGCTTGGGAGGAGGTCAGAAAAAGAGATGATGATTTTTCAATCGTCTCTCTCTGTCTGCTGGCACGTGTGCACGCATCATTAAAGAGTTGAAAAATGTGCCAGCAGGAAGTTGTAGTAATGACTCACGATTAACCTTGACCGCCAGCTTCTGCAAAAAGGAGGTTCTCGTCTGCTGCTACCTGGGTCACAGGAGGAGTGTCGACACGATAAAATGAAATCCTCCGAGGCAGTGAGAGAGGAAAGAATAAAAGAATAAAATAAAATGTTCAAGCACTCTACGTTCATCTGTGTCCACTTATTTATTTCTCTTGTCTCCTCTGACGCAGAATAACACATTGTTGGTTAACTTTACAATAGTAATAAAAACTCATTCATTCTCAAGGTTTCCTGTCTCCCCTCATGAATAAATAATAAAAATCCAAACAGCTGCCTTCGCACAGATGGACTGCAAATATCTGAGTTGTCAGAAAACGCTGGACTCTGATAAAAGACAAATGGATGTCTACCTTTAATTCATTCTGCTGCTGCTGCTGTGTGTGCAGAACATGTCCTGACTTCACCTGTCGACCAGAGCTGCTGCTGCAATGAAATGGACATTTCAACACTTCCACAACATTTGTGTAACTGGAGATAATGAGATGGCGTTCTGCCGGTGTGGAGCCCAGAGGCTTCAGCAAAGGGCTACCTTATGAAAGCCAGTTAACTGTGTGTGTGTGTGTGTGTGTGTGTGTGTGTGTGTGGAGCCATTTTTCTTAGCATTTTCAAGAAAAAGCACTGATCTTGGTTAGTTAGTTGGTTAAGGTCGAGAGTAATATGTGAGTTTTGGTTAGGGTTAAGGTTTTGGTTAGGCTGTACACAATGAATGGAAATCAATTGAACATCCTGATAAGGATAGCTGTGCAAACCTGTGTGTGTGTGTGCATGTATTACCAATGTTGTGGGGACCTAAATCTGTTTACAGAATCACTTTACGGGGAAAAGAAACAAGTACCCATAATACAAATCATTACATATGAAGGTGAAGACATGTTTAAGGTTAGATTTAGGTTAAGGTTATGTTAAGGTTGGAGTTAGGATTAGTTACCAAGTAGTAACTATGGTTAAGGTTAGAGTACGTATACGAAATGAATGTAGATAATTGTAAATCACAACAATGTCCTCTGAAGTCATGTAGGTGGTTATGTGTGTGTGTGTGTATGCGCGTGCGTGTGTGTGCGTGTGTGTGTGTGTGTGTGTGTGTGGTACTTAATTGATGTGATTTTTGCTAAATGAAAATAATACATCATAAACACAGCAGATAAGCATAGAGGCAGAAATTGGTTGAACTCGTTTAACAGCAGAAGTTCTTTACAAATTAAAAACTTGTAAACTATCTCCCTCATTTGAATGTTAAATAATTCAATGTGTCTATCAATTTTTAATTATAAAATCACATTTGGATTTTATCTATCATCCTCACTTCACAATGTAGCTTTGTAGGATTTCATTTTGGAGATTGTTGCGTTTACATTATCTTCCCTTGTGAAATTTTGAGATTCTCAACAGCCATCGGCAAACAACAGGCTCGCGGCTTTTTTATCTATCTCACCTGTCAAAAGAAGGAGAAGCGGAGCAGAGAGAAAGCCAGGAAATGAATTACAGAGAAAAATGGAGAGAGCCATCTATTGCTGATGACAGAGTACTCTCAGACCAGAGATAAGGAAATCCCATTTGTAGTAAACGGCCACTCAGCACTTTTCAGCATAACGCATTAACAGAGCGGGTCAGCCTGTGGGTCAGTGGGGAGATAATGCCGCTTTGACAGTCGTGAGCAAAAATATATGTAACGGGATATTGTCACTGTATGAACATGGTTATCTATGTAACATGGAAAATGGACCTGGGCTTGTGGCTCAGCGCCCAGGGATGCCGATGTCAGATTTAATATTGAATTATATGAAGTTACCACGGCAACACATAAAGATAAAACCAGTTAAAGAAGATATTTCAATTTCTTTTTTTCTGTCTTAACAGTTCACATACAGCTCCTGTACGTGTGTGTGTGTGTGTGTGTGTGTTTTCACCCCCTATGATTTCAGGCAGCATCAGACTTTGTTAACCCAGTGGACATTTTTGGGGATGGATTATTTCCAGGCTGCAGGGCAGAGAAAGATTTTTTTTTATGTTTGTTGTTTTGTTGCCCTGCTGACAAGCATTCATTCTGGGCGAATGAGTTTACCCATAATTTTTCTGGAAACATAAATATGGAATTATGTGCATATATTTCATGTAAGAATGCAAATTATCATGTTGAATTAATATCTGTAGTATCCCTATAGCTAAGAGGACTGTTTGAGCACGTTGGCCTTTTAACTCTCCATTTATCTCCCCTCTGTCTGCTTCCCTTTTAATTACAGCCCCTATTTAGGTTGGAATCAAACAGAAACAATTAAAAGGAGATTGTTTTCAAACCACTCAATCCAGCTAATGAATAGACTTGGAATACAAACTAGCTAGAAACTTTCTACAAAGTTTAAAGTGAGATAATAATTGGGCTGGACACAGATAAAACGTATTTCCAAAAGAGGATGTTGTTAGAGAGGGTCCATCCCTCGGCTGGGGAGGGGGCTGTTTAAGCCATAGGGTTATTGCTCAATACAACTTACGTATAAGCCGACATGTGATGTATTCAAAGCCACAGGCTGAGGCTTTGATAGCATTTTAATCAGCCTCAGCAGCAACGGGCCGTTCTGCCCGTGATCTCATGAACTTCACCGAGGGAGACAGAAGATGAGTGAAGGCAGAGCTCTTGTCAGGTGAGCGAGAGAGAGAAGTGCCAACGTCTCAGATGCGTGTCACTTTGAGTCACATGTCACCTCGAGGTGGCTGCAGAAGGAAACCTGCTTAGATATCCCATTTTGATCCATTAATAAAGCGACACAGGGTTAAACTTGCTGGTGATGCTGGTGGGTGTCGATCCCACATGAAGAGCAAATCAATTACATCTGAGCCACAGGCTGTAATCTCAAATGAGCCCTGTGCAATCAGCAATATGTCAACTGGACATAAAACCGGCAATTATTATCATTTTTCCAGACTGGTATTGATACTGCAGGAGGATCAAATTGTGCAATGCGATAACTGGCTCTCTCTCTATACAGATGGGGTGAGGAGTTCAGGGAGCTGCTCCTTTATGTCAAACGTGGACAGTCAAGGTGGTTTGGGCATCCTGACTAGAAGTCTTCTGTTGGAGGTGTACGGGCAAGTTAAACTGGGAGGCGACCCCGCAACAGAACTCACTTGAGGGATTTACTATCCAGACTGGGAACACTTCGGGATACTCCAGGAAGAGCAGGAAAGCGTGACTATGGAGCGGGATGTCCCACTCTGCGATCGTTGTCGTTGGCGATGTATGTGTATGAAATGCCAAGGAGTCTTCTATAGTTTTGAAGTAATCTGTATCATGAGCTACCCCTCCACAAAATGTCATGCACAGAAAGACAAAAAATGACGATGAAGGTGGGACACACAAGAAGATGAAATGAGATGGCCAGCGCACCCAAGGAAACACGTTTTTCTCAAGCCCACGTAACCAGAACAGAAAACGACATGGTTGATCTGTCATAATGAATAAACTGCTTTGTGACAAGAAATGTTATACTTACAAGAGTTTACTCTTGGCCACAGCATAACAGACGAGGGATTTTGGTGAAATTAATACACATTATATAAGATATTAAAATGTATCTTCTTCTGCACTAAGCCAAAGTAAATCCTCACAAAGAACCTTGCATGGCTGCACAGTCTTTCAGTTATACTACCAGCAGTGTCATTTAGTAGTCTGAGTCACTGGAGTGGTTTTTCAAAATAAAATAACACATCAAAACAAAAGTGAATCATGTATTTGCTTCTCATAACTCAGGACATGAGTGCGGGAGCGTTGCGTGTTTTTGTTTATGTGATATTCATTCTGATTTCATTCGCACTTTCAATTCAAAGTATTTTAAACAGAGAGCATTACGCAAATGACTGGATTCAAAATATCCAGATTTGTACTTGATATCATGTGTGAAATGCTACAATTTGATTTTTGACTTCAATATGTTAATAATTAACCTTTAAACCATAAACCAACCATTGAGTCTTGTGGACTCTTAATGCTATGATCAGTTAAACAGCTTTTTTCTTTTAAAGTATATACATATTTTACAATCAGGTTCACTTCCCGAGGCTGAACCCTCCATCTCTGCATTCCTGGGTCGTCAGTAGGCCACCATTTGAAAAGCAGAGGGTCTTAAGGTTAATGGCACTACACGACTAACCCTGCAGCATGGGGACATGTTACTTTCTCTGAATCTAAGCCAGTAGATAGGATGTCCACTATGCTGATGACTCAGATAGACCTCATCTGTTTTTATGTTATTTCAAGCTCTACAAATGCAAATACAAGTTTATATTTTCTCAGATCGTCTTTTCTCAGATGTTTTTGTTGGAGCATTTTAAGTATGCAGGCTATTATTTGCTGTTTATTTAAAGAAGTTATGCAATACTTTCCTACACAGGAGATGACAGTTATACACAGCACAACTGGCGACAATGGAGTTTTGTTAATCTTTTTTTAATTCATGAGAAAGTCAGGCAACAATTTCCTATATTTACTTAAGCATTTACTTTTAGTTTTCATGTTTGCTTATTCGTCTGTTTTATACTTTGATCACAGCGGTGCCACTGGTATGTGATGATGTGTGAATCATGTTCTTATGCTGCTAATGGCAAAAGTAAAAATGTAGCCTTGTTGTTTTGGTCAACATCGAGTTTGTGCAACCCAATGTCAACAGCGAACATATCATCTACTGCCTGAAAGGTTGCTTTTAATGAATGGTTTCCTGCCTTGCCAAATCAGTGGAGGACCCAACTATTCAAGATGTTGTTTGCATCAGGTGAGGATGAATAATATCAGCAACAAAATAAACACATTTTACCTTTTTTTATTAAACTGGAGCAAGCGAGGTGAGGAGCTTTATATCTTGATCTCTGGCCAAAATCATTTTTATACATATCTGTGTTTTTAAAGTGGTTTTTCAAGGCCCCATCATTAGCCATGATCCGGACCCATCTCTGAATGTGCTGTGTGGACTTGTTTTACAAATGTTATACAGACGGAACATCACATGGAATCTCAGGTGTGAATTACTTTTAAATGCTCTATTATAACAACACGTCTGGTGGACCGCATAACACATTGCTGTGAAGCAATGTCCTTTTCCCAGATGTGATACAGCATGGCATCTACCCAGCACATTTTGCAAATAACACATCTGCAACAAAAGCTGGATGATGCTATAAAGCTCTATTTACAAGTCGCCATGGTTACACATGTGCACAAAGCAGCATGAATGGTGCTGGCAGCAGAGAAGCAAAGAGAAAGTGAATTAGAGTTAATGCAGAGTGGAGTCAGACGGCCTAGAAAATGAGATCGTGAGAGAGACGCTAGAGAAGACTGTGTTACTGGGAAGTCAAAGACATGGTCTGAGGATCAGGGATACAGGTAAGGTCGTGCATTAGGTCTCTTGGATAAAAGATGAAACCAGGGTTGTGGCAACAAATAAGTAGCAGGAATGTAAAGTTAAAGCATTGGTCAAAAACATTGATGAAAATAAGGCGACCCGACCTCTTGGTGTTTTTTTAAGCTAATAATAGATAATAAATAGATAATAGATAATAAATCTATTTTCAATAACGCCATCAGGACACATGCCCAGGTCAATCAGATGACTGTTATTGTCCAACGATGTCTAATGTTAGATGCCAAGTGTTGCTCTACTGTTGCCATAGTGTTGCTCTAATGTTGCCATAGTGTCTGTTTCATGGGCTGTGGTTTGTAGGGCTGAATGTCAATGTGCTGTGTTGTGAACGTTATCCAACACAACAAACTAAAGTCCTTACCAAGGTAAGAAAACTAAATCACTTGGTTAAAGAAAGATTGTGGATCATAAAAATAGTAAACAATAATTTTCTCCTTGCTGCACAAAAGACACTGTCCTTCACTGATTGTCAACACTGGACGTATTGTAAATCAAGTCCTATATATACAAAGGTCACGGAGATACCGGGCTAAAATAAGGACACTACAGAGATATCAAGCTGTGTCCTAACTGAAAAGATTTTAAAACACATCATCACTGAGGGGGACGGCTGGTCCCTACTCCAGAAGCCCTAAAATGGGTCTTTGAATTTTTATTAAATGTAACTTTCAAGAAAAAATACACATGTTTACATTTGTAACATGTAAATGAAAGTGTGAACAGAACATTCTATTAGCAACTCATGCAACCATCGTAATTTAAAAAGTATCTTATTTAGAGTGAGGTCAGTAGTCAGAATATTGGTGCCTGGAAATGTGATTGCATGCTGTGTAACATCCTTGAACACATACATGCACAATATATATATTGTTTTGTTGTAGTATGTATTACATACATGCATATTCCTCCATTTGAGCTCCATTAATAAAACATGACTGGTGACACCAGTGACACCAGCATCATAACGGTAGTATCTTTATATGATGATATGCTGAAATTTTCTCTCATTACTTTATTTTTATTAGCAAACAGTACAGTGCAAGAGACAGCATCATTTTGGTTGCTAAGACAACTGTGACCTCTCGCATCCTGAATGTGGGAACGTTGTCTTTCTGCACCTTTACAAGAGCCAATAGAGAAAGATGAGAAATTACTGGTCAGGTTTTCACAGAAAATCGACTCAGTAGCTTCGGTTACATATGATGCTAATGTGGTGCTTTGGTCATGGTATCTACTGGTTTATACATGTTTCATCCAACTCTCTTCACATGCACACCCGCAGCCCGTCATTGGTGTAACAGTGAGAAATGTGACCTCTCTTGAGTGAAAATTATCTCCACAGCAAGCTGTCCTCAGTGATGGAGGGCTCCACTCCAACCTGATCATATTAAACACAGTGAGGACTACAGCTCAGGAGCCTCCGAGGCTTCTGGGGGAAGAGGACAGTTTGGGCCCGTTCAGCCTGCACATCAGAGCGAAGGCTGAGGATTAGCACGGTGCAGCGGGGTCGGGATGCTCGGGCTATGGCAGGGGGGGCGTACTTGAACAAATGGGGGTGGGTGGGAGCACGTGAACGCAGAAAGCAGTGGCTCTGGTGTCAAGGTCCCATCATCACCAGCAAAAGAGCATGAATGAATATGAGGCAACGTTCATGAATATTCTATTGAGCGTTATCTTTCCCTTTCAACTTTCCTTTCCTCTCTTTTTTCCAGCGCTCTCAGATTTTCTCTCTGCCACTCTAATCTTCCCTGTTTCATCTTCCTCTGTCTCTCTCTTCGGGACATTGCGTCCTTTACCACAAGGGGTAACAAGTGATCCCGATCATATGTAAATCCAGCATGTCCAAGAGACTCCTTGAGTCTTGCAGAAAGCTTCAGAAGACAACAAGTGTACTACACAGCTCACACAGCAAACAGTACTAAAATCTCAGCTCTTTTCATTCCTTCTTTCTTTTCTTCCTTTCTGTGCATCCACACTGCTGGCTATCGTCTCAGCAAACCTTGGCATCCATCTACATGCTAGATAACCACAAGGAGGGAAACCAATTAAGGTTTTTTTTCACACTGGTCACAGTTACTATGATTTTTTTTTTACTATTTGATTTTGCATGATATTTTCCTCCTGAAGCCATGTCCCTACACCTTTATCTCGCTCCTCTCCCTCCACCACCGTCTTGGTGAGATAAGCTCAGTCTATCGTAAATAATAAAAACAGAAGAAGTGATTTAACCAGATTTACAGGACTATTCTGAAATGCTTGCTGCTTCTTCCTCAATTTGTGATCAACAATTGCAAAGCATGTTCTGTAATTTTAGGGCTCACGCTGGCTCCGCTTTGGTTCTCCTCGCCCAGTCAAAAATGTTGGCAGGGTTTGATTTGAAGGATGGCGGCGTCCAAACACAGGAGACGCAGGCGTCCAACCAGTGGTGTCATGGTCTGTGGGCCGTTAAATGAGCAGAAGGGCACAGCCTTGAATGTCCACTTCCACAGGACCCCTGGGCAAGGCAACAGCAATCAGTTGCTTCAAATGGAAGTGCAATTGCAGGCGAAAAAGGGCAACAGCACTCTGGCAGAAACAGACAGAGGCCCCGCCGGACTACTCTTTCTCTGATTGGTTGTGGAGTTGCCAAGGTCCAAACAAAGGTTATTATTTGGGAAGAAAGAGAAAGAAATTGGGTTCGTGAAAGTTTCCTCAGCTGTGTTTGCACACACCTTTTTTCAAAAAGAAATTATTTGCATGAATTTCGGAAAGGTGCAACAGCAATAGGATTTTTTTGAAAACTCAAATTTAAATTTGACTCAAGTTATTTGGAAACAAATTAGCACAAAAGCAGTGAAGCTCAGCACCACAGTTTTTTTCTTGGCTTATTCTTGAGAGCAGCCCTGGCAACACGGATGTGTTCTTTAACACTTTTGTTAAATTTCACATCCCATACTCCCACAACACTTGCATAGCTGCCCATTGTGAAAGTTGTTGTTGCCCATACTAGACATTTCCCAATTTATCTGACACTCCTAAAATGTTACATTTACACTCTGACCTCTCCAACATTTCGATGTTTTCGATATGGGCTTGTCTAAAACCTGACATCCTTTGACCGACACCCTGAGCTCTCTTCCCCCCCAACATAAGTAAATGTTCTTTCATGTCACTCAAAAATATCTTGAGGCCTTATAAGCAATATACCAACCCCACCCTCTCAGAATAATCTGTCTGGCGCAGTAGGGGTACTGGCTGAGGTGAGCAAGTGAAAAAAATGTTGAACGGATGAAGGAGTGATTCATACCCGTCAGTCTCGAGCAGAACACATGGGATCATGAATCCCTCCTGCCAAACTCAGAAAAGCTGAACACCACACATCCCATCAGGAGCTACTGTCTATGAAATAAATCTTCCCAATATCTGCTTCTTTGTTTTCTCTTTACACCCCCCCCCCCCCCCCCCCCACACACACACACACACACACACACCTCGCAAACAATAATCAGCCGTGCTGCACTTTCTGTATTGGCTGCTGAGTGCAAGGAAGAGTGCAAACATGCACCGGCCAAACCCAAATCAAAATCTAAGATAGGCAGGGGAAAAGGGAGGTGTGTGTGTGTGTGTGTGTGTGTGTGTGTGTGTGTGTGTGTGTGTGTGTGTGTGTGTGTGTGTGTGTGTGTGTGTGTGTGTGTGAGGTGATTCTGAGGAAAAATGTAATCATGAAGCAGCTGTGGGTACAAATAGGTGACGTACGGAGGCAGATAGGAGGAGACGGGGGATAGTGGTATGAGGAAGGGAGAAAAGCAAACAGTGATGAAAGAGCACATCTGCAGTAAGAGTTTCAACAGCTCCACTGATAAAACATTCAGACCAGTCTTTGCTCTGCAAACAGCCAAACAGCCACTGCTGAGTGAACTTAAAATGCAGCCAGTGTCTGAGTGACAAAGACATACAGACAAATAAACCTTGTTAAATCATATATATTGATTTAACATTGATATTTATATATAAATACACACACATATACATATACACACACACACACACACTCAGTTACCAGGTCATTATGCACACCAAGTTAAAGCAAAGGGAAGTCTCTGCATAGTTATGCTTATTTATATAATGCAACAGCACATGTTGCAGTTTGCTGTGTAATATCGTATTGGGCAGGTTGTCACGCAATGGTGGTGAAGACAACAACTCCCATCATCCCATGCTGCTGTAGTTTGTTATTGTTATGATTTAATGACCTTCAGTGGCAGAAGTTACATTTTGTACGCTTACGTTAAAAATACCAACACCTGCATGCTAACAAGCTCTCAATCCAAAGGGGATGCAAAGCAGGTAAATTGTTCAGCATGTTCACCATCTCACTCCGGCATGTTAGCATATATAGATACGAATATTTGTTCATTTGCATTACATGCATAAGAACAACTGAAGGGATTTTCAGGTATCACCAGTCATTTGGTTGTAACCTCTGGGGCAACACATATCAGGACAAAATGTCATATCAAAGCATCCAAAAGAGATATTTAAATCTGGACCAAAGAGATGGATCGACTGAGACACCACATCCTTTGAGCAACATAACAAAAAAGTTATAACATATTCATTTAAAACAATGAGTAGATTAATCAACCATGATAATCATCATTTCAATCATCACTATCTTTTGCAGCACATATACACACTGTAATTGACACGAATTAGAAATGAATCCTCCATGGGTTTCTTAATAGAGCGGTTTAGCCACAGTTAACTCTCTCCCTGCAGAGAGATCCTGCGGAGACAACCTTCCAACAGTGTGAAACACCTTCTCCGAGGTGTAAATTGACCAATCCCTGTCTCCGCCTGTCTGAAAGCCCCAGAGAGCTTTTTTTCTGATGAGCTGATTTTTCTTCCTCGGTAGCCATGCAGAAAAGTTCGATATACTCAGCAGTTTCCAAAATGGCTTGAATCCACCGCAGGGTGGGCTGAAATTGAAAGAGAGCTCACAATGGCCTGAAAGCTGAGGGTCGAGCGGGGTGAAACCAAAGCTTCGTGACAGCTGTGCCTGCGAGGATGCACACGTGGGCACAGACACATGGACGTGGATTGTGTTCAGTGTGTGTGTGTGTGTCTGTGTAAAAGAGAGGGAGAAAAAAAATTATCCTCTATATAACCCTCTAATTTGATCCGTGAAGCTCCATGAAGCTTGATTCAGTGGGGGCCCATGGGAGCATTTCTTCCATTCTCCTGTAATTAACACTTTACTCTGTGATGAGCTACTGCACTGATGGTAAACTTGCCTGAATGTATGCACACAGCGATTCGTATTATTCTATTGTGATCAGATACAGCACGAAAATGCAATTATGAAGCAACTGACAATTAACTGTCTAATCAGAAACAATTTGATGCAGCGAGCTCTGCGTTTCTTTCATTCCTCTCAGTCAGATGCAGGTGCAAACATAACATCCACTGCAATTTTCTTTTTAAATGCTTATCATGAATATTTGTCTTACATATTAGCAAACACATACAAATGTATGGTAAGGGGGGGCCAAAATATTCTCAGTGTCCAGAGAGGAAACAACAGGTAACATTGTGCACACACACACGCACACAAACTGACAGCACACCTCTCTCTCTCTCTAAACTTAGTCAATTGATGGAGAGCTGGAGGAGGTGGCAAGGCGTGCTCCATTCGGTTGGCAGTGCACAGAGTGAATGATAGAGACACAGAAAGGAGTAAACTGACGGAGCCTGTAGGAACTGTAAAAAATAACTTTTAACAGTCCAAACATGTATCAGAAGACTCCAAATGAACTAAGTGGACTTAATGAAGCTGTGCATGGCCCCCTGGGTGTCTGCCCCAGGTTTAGTACACCATCCCCCTTCCGAGCTGACATCTCAGTACCACCCCCGCCTAATTTAGGAGGCAAGGAAAAAAACAGGTAATTTGTATTTAATCTTGTTTTTCTTTTTTGTTATTAACCACAGTGGATGAAATTTAAATGTATTTTTATACTTGAGTAATTTAGAGCAATTCATATGTAAGAGACAGAAACAAAAATCTGTTTTATCCTCTCAATTTGTTTTTGCTGGAATTCAGTGTGATAAGGTGCAGCAAAAACATAAACCACTCGAATCGGCATGGAATCTTTTTAGCACTTTGGAAAAAGGTCACCACTTGATAAATTGTATGTTCGGTGCTTTCAAATGTGAGCTGAAAATAGTCAGAAAAACAACTTTTACCGGATTGAACCCTTCGCACCCTTTCACCACGACTTAAGAATACCATCTTGAGTCTTTATAACTGTGATCAAAACCTCACTCAGTCTTTTCAAGCAATAACGGGAGAGTTTTATTCCGAGAGTAACATCAGCACCATAATCTTCAAGTTGTGCTTAGTCATGGTGAGAGCTGAAAGAACCGAGAGCCATTATCCCTTTATCTCTGTAGCTTCCTCTCAACTTCTTTCTCTCATGTTTATTGTCTTTTTTCTCCACCTTAATCTTATCATTTATGTCCTTTCATGCATATTAATGATTCTGCCTAAAATAAAGTCAGAACTAAATGAAGCGGTTGAATCTGTGTGCTTTAATGCAGACCTGCAAACACAAAATAATGATCCTATGCCCCAATGTCAGTGCAGAATGCCCTTTCCTAATTATAAGGGAGGTTTAAATTAATATAAATATGTGCATATTATTCAATTGGCATAAAATATAGAAGACTTGAGAGTGAGAAACTCCACCAGTCGTTATGACGTTGCAGTAAAGTAGTTCAGCACCATGGACAGCAACAGCTAAAGCCAGATGTGCACATGTCCCCAAAAAAGAATGAGATGTGTTTGATGCTGGAAAAAAATAAAAAAACATGAATGCAGTAGAAAAGTACCTGCATTATATAATTGGTGGCTCTTTAAAGCTTTCATTAGCAAAGCATTTATTAAAATTGTGCGAGTACTTTCTACGGAACTGAAAAAGTCTAAATGGAAACCTGTGGCTAGTTTGTTTTAAAGTACAATCTAATGCATAATAGTGAAACTATATCATTTAGTAAAAACTGAATTTATTTGAGGATTTCTTTGGCGGAATCTCAAATAGATGTGTTCCTAAGTTGAGTCAAACAGCAATGTGAGGATTCAGTACAGTCTAACTTCATCCAATCGAGTGTTTTCATCAAAAAACAAGTAGGATCCCAGTTTGACCAGGGTCTCTGGGTGTGGAGTTTGCCTGTTCTCCCTGTGTTTGTGTGGATTTTCTCTCAGTACTTCATGTTGGGTCAAAATTCATGCAGACTGGGGTTAGGTTGATTGGAGACTCGATTGAACATAGGTGTGCATGGTTGTTTGTCTCTATAAGACAACCCTGCAATACACTGGCGGCCTGTCCAGGGGGAACTGTGCCTCTTGACCTATATGTCAGCTGGGATTGGATCCAGCTCCCCCCGTTACCCTTAAGCAGTATAGAGAATGAATGAGGAAATGAGCGAACGAATGAATGGCAAGCACGCCCCCTTGTACGTGGGTGGGTGCTTGGATGGATTATAGCAACCAATCACTTGTAATTTGTTCTCAACACACGTATACTGGAAATGTGTGTGTAGTATTACAAAAAAATGTGTAAAAAAATATGAAAACAAAGCCAGAGTACAACCTCGATTCAGCTTTTGAATAGTTATTTGTCTCTGATGTCACACGAGTGTGGAACCAATGTCAGCCGTCGCATTCACATCCAGGAACTTCATTAGAAAAGGCCTTAAGATAAAGCTGAAGTCTTTTCATCTCTAATTCGACAGTGTGCACCAACTCTCCACTGTAATGCTTCTCATCTGCAGCATGACCGTCACAAGATGGAGGTTTTGAGAGGCATCGCACTGTATGAGCACTGAAGCCCTGTTCATAATGAAAACCAACTGAGAACCAACAAGGTCAAGATAAACACTCCAACCCTGTGTGTGTGTGTGTCGGCTTTATGGCCAACCTTAAGGCACACACTCAACTTTCCATACATAATCTTGCACAGAGTCCCTCACACACACATACATGCAAGTCCCCCGATGATCCTCGTGACTCTCAGCGATGGAGTGTGTGATAACTCTGCAGTGTGCTCCTCTGCCAGAGCAGGTCAGAGCCACACAGCTTGGATGCATGTTTCATTGGTTCAGTTAATGACCTGCCATTCGACTCCACAGGATGCAGTTTCCCTGTATCCCTCTCCACTCTTCAGGCTGCGGGTGTGCAGCTTTCTCACAAAGAACCACCTCTACAGTTGTGTGCGTGTAAGTTAGTCTATGCATCAATTTGCGGGTGACATTTGTCTGAAATGCAGAGGCAGTAAAACAGATGTGAGAATGTCAAGACAAAACAGACAAGGGCTGTCAGTGTTGGATTCTTTCACCGGTAGCTGTAATTAGTGGAAAAACAAAGTGATTAGTGGAGACATGTTTTCACATAGTCATGACATGTAAAAGAGATTTGAACAAATGTTGCGGCTGCAGGAAAAACATGCTTTATACTATTGTTGGAGTTTGTGTGTGTGTGTGTGTGTGTGTGTGTGTGTGTGTGTGCAGGTGTCACCACATGGTTCACGCTGTATTTTCTAACCCAGCTCTTTGTTCTCTGCTCTTTCAAATGCTAACCCTCAACGCTGTTATCAATTTAATTTCATTACCTTTTCAGTACAAATGTTCATCTGGGGCCATATGCTGCATGTGCATGAATATACAGAGAATAGACGCAACAGTGTAAATGTATGTCGAAGAAAATGTAACCTGCTGCAATAGCCATGCAATACATAAGCAGTGTGTTCTCATGGGTACTTGTACGAATACAAGTACCCACGGTCTGTATAGCTGCAGGATGATGATTTCTTTCGAATAAGGAGGTTATTTCTTCATTGTCATTTGTCTGTTTGTTAGCAGGATTACACAAAAACCACTGAAAGCAATTTCTTGAAGGTTGGTGAAAGGGTGGGGTACGGGCCAAGGAAGAAAACATTAAGCTTAAAACTTACTTTAATCGAACCAGATTCCCAGAATTTATTTCTTATTCTCGTTTTTTATAACTGTATTTTGTGGTCTTGCTTGGTTTTTCTTTGTGACTCTGTTTTGAGAGGTGGTATACATTTCTTTGTATCATTATTATTATTTTGGAGCAGGTTTGGTTAAGGTGAACCTTTTTTTTTGCCAAACATGTTTCCCCATTTGTTTATGAGTAGTTCATAGATGTGTAAGGTGGTTGCATCATGAGAAAATGTTTTTGTGCTGATGACAGAGGATAAAAATAGCAAAGCCAGGATACAGGATGAAGCCGCGTGTGATCGAGCACAAGGGACTGCAGACAAACAAACAAAACCTGCAATGTCAATTACAGATGTGTTTTTTAGTTGTCACCACCTTACACGCTCTGATCAGGCGTAAATAATAAAGACAGAGATGTCTGTACGTGTTGCAGTAATCATTCAACTACAGACAATCAACAGCCAAACATGATGTCAGAGACAAATTCAAATGGAGCTAATCAGACAATCGCTCAGGGGAAAATGTCAAACATGAGCTGATATGTACGACAGTGCTCATTAGACAGATGAAGAATGTCACAACAATGAAAAGGAGTGGTAACATGAATGAAACACATGACAATCAAACACCATTCCCCTCTGTTTGACTGTCAAGGCTGCACATGTATAAATTACAAGTGCAGGCCACATGAAGTTTCTATTATCATTATTATTCCACGTTGAAGGTTGTGTTTCTCGTCCTTGTCAGCTGGTTTGTTTGTTTGTGAGCAGGATTTCACAAACGGATTTCCAAACAACTTGAAAGGAGGACGGGACATGGGCCAAAAAAGAAGTCGTTAAATCTTGGTGCAGATCTGGAAAGAACGGCGGATCCAGGAATTTCTTTAACATCGTGAGATCAGGTGTTCTTTGACATTTTCCCAGGGAGTCATTTATGGATCCTGAAGAAAATAACAGACGCAGGGGACTGGGCACTAGACTGAGGTCTGCTCTCTTTGTTTGTCTGTCTATCAACAGGATTGCTCAAAACCTGCTGAACTGATTTCATTGTGATTTTGTGGAAGGGTGGGGCATGACCCAAGAAAGAACAAATTAAACTTTGGAGCAGATCTGGATGAAAGAGATGTGTTTGCCTTGGCGGAGGTATGTGCTCTCTGAGTGTCCTTCTACTTAAGGTTCTTTTGAGTTTACAATTTCTCTCCATTGTGACCAACAAAGGTAAGTGTGTGTGAGTGTGTGTGTGAGTGTTCTGTAAACCAGGTCAGTTTCCATGGTAACACTGCTCCGTTTTTTCTTAAAGCGATATTATGAGCAGTATGTGATCATTTACTTACACGCTAATTCCCGATAGCTTGATTGACTCGGCAGTAAATTATCACTGCATGTCCTCCCTGATTTAACAAGAAATCCCAACAGCTTTATTTCCACCTTATAAACTTTAAGTCCACACAAGTGGCAAATTGCCTGTCCGCCCCTCATCATCATAGCCACTGGTGATGCGGCACCTCAGGCCTCATTGTGTTTCTCAAACTTAATTGATTTGGAAAGCGCTTTTTCAGTCAACGCCGAGCTGAGTAAACAAGCGCAGGAGAGGGCAGCGAGGTGAAGATCTGGTTTTGACGAGATTGCACGTTGTTTCAGATAATACACCAGCATAATTTTATTTATTTATTTTTTTTTACTTCTCTTAATTCGGCCTGTAGCGCACAACAAAGCTGCTGCCCGTTGATCTGCAGTAATGCACGTACAGTAATCTTTTAATTGGCTCAGAGGAAATCAATGGAGAGAAAATACAGCATCTTTCTTTGTACAGAAAAGCCTCCACCAGCAATATGCATGGGGTTCCTCAATATTAAGTTATTCTGACAAAATTACAACAACCAGAAAACAGATGTGTTTAAATATGGTAACGTGTTTCCTGTACAAAAAATGTATTTCATAATTATGCGATGCTGTAGCCTTTAGCAAATTTCATAAGTTTTACATTTAAATTACAGTCTATCAACATCTCATTAAACCAAATATTTACTCACATGAAATTGCTGTATGAAACTTTGTATCAAATTGAGACATTTTTTGCACATTAAAGTGATTCGGAATAAGAGGAATAAACTTCTGACTTCATTTTCTTTTTTTGGTTTTAATGTGTTTTGTTCTTTGAAAGGACTAAAAGAAAAACAATTTTCCCCAGTTCTTTCATGAGAGAGACAGTGAAATGAAATGAGCCGTGCAAGGAAAAGGGACATGAAAGCTAAAAGGTAATCCAATTTCCATTAAATGCGATATTCCCTGCAGACCTTTCGGGAAAGCCACGATTAGAGACAGTGAACGCATGTCGTTTTACTCCAGTATTTCATAAAATGAGAACTATTAATAAAAATGTGGGTCTCGGAGATTAGCCGTTTCCCCCCACGGAGCAGGCAGAGACTAATGTGGTAGGTATTAATGACAGTTATTCAGCATTTGACAGCTCCCACTCAGTCGTCGTATTCCGATAAGACAAGCCAGCTGATCGTCGTCTAGACTTCACTAAGCAGGAGAAGCCGCAGATGTTTGAGTTTATTATTTGCAGCTAAAATCAATCCTGCAAACACTTTTTCTCTCTCGCTATTGTACGAGTTCATATCTCGCATCATATTCACAACACAGAGTGTGCTGCTACTTGAGATGCGGCGCTTCGCTCTTATCAATACCCCCGATCATCCTGTGCGTCAAACAGGAGACCGTCTGGGATTGAACACCAAGTTCTTAAAGATCCTCTTTAGCAATAGTGAAGTAAAGAGCAGGACAAACAAAATGAGTCACTAAAAAGTTTGCAGACATAGACATAAAGATCAGTACTGAGCCACTACTTGATTTACAGTACGTCCTGCTCTAAGAAGCCTTAGGTTGCTGACTTCTACACAGCGGCACTGACCATAGAACTGACAGCGCTCAGGAAAACGTTTGCACATTGAACATTGTTAAAAGACTATTTATAAAATAAAATCCATTTTGAGCTGGAAGCCTTCAATTTTTTTTAAATTAGTAATCAGAATACAGGTTTTTAAGATGATGCAGCATGAAAGGCAGTTGGATTCTGACAGTTATTGTGCAGCAGTAGCTGTGATCAGATGAATTTTATCTCCGAACAAAAATCCCAATCACTTTCTGTGCTGCCTTGGACACGTATTCACAGTTGTGAATAGTAGCCCGATATTTAGGCAACCATGGTTCCTGCCTGTAGATCATTTCTGCAATATCTCAGTCTTTCAAATATTGGACAGATTCCCAGATTTTTGTCCCTGAAGTGACGGTCTGTGCTTTTTCGATAATGTCTTTTTATTTAGCAATTCGTCTATTTTTTATTTTGCTTACCACGAAAAGCTTTGCTTGATGGCTGCCCTAACCCTGGACTCAAAGGAGCATTATTAATTAACGACACAAAAAATGAAAGACGGCGTACTGACCTGACCCACCTCGGATGTGTGTAATTGCAAAAATCGCACTTTGAGTGCTCGGTAAACACCATTTACAGAGATGAGCAAATCCGTTTTAATACAGTCTGCATCTACAGTGCCTCCTTAAATCCAACCCCTCACTCTGAAATGGAAACCAGCGTCACCTGGCCTCTCGCCAACCCCCTGCCCTCTCGATCAGACCCAGAACTCTTCGCAGGATTTTGCACCAAGACAAACAAGCTCCTGAGAATCACCTGAGAACACTCACCCAGTGATTGCCTGTTTACACTGTGTGTCCAACCTCTGGAGGCAGCGGTAATAGATGCATGGTGTGTTGAATCTAAAGGCAATTTGAGGCCGGGAAAATGTGTATTTTTATATCGTTCATAAACAAGTAATATTGCTTTTATTTGTTTTTCAATTATGAATAATGAGGAAAGAAAATTGAGACAATTTTTTTCTCAGACTGTTATTGAACCTATTTTCAAATAAGAATGTCCAATCAAAGTGTGTGTGTGTGTGCGTGTAATGCAGAAAGAGATACACACATAAAACATAAAAGCAATAATACAATAATCACTGTGACTAAATATGCTCAAGAGTACAATCCTCTCATGAGCCTTTGGGAAGATTAACTGAACATCCTTATACTGTGTGTTGCCCAGTTTAAAAGCAATACAATATTTTTATAATTCATATGACAACAACAATATTCTGTATGTTAAATATTGAAGGCTTTTGCCTCAGAGCAGCGTTCTTGAGCATATGCATCATCATTATGTTTTTTATCATTGGGGACAGTGGAAATTTGGTTTTCAAGTTAGTTTCGACACATTCGCTCTGCTCTCAGTTAAGAGACAGACACTGTGCCTGACTTTAGCCCCAAAGTTGGTTCCCCTTATTATAAAATCGGGAAGAATTTCTCTCAGATTGACAGACATTTGATGTGTAGGTTAAGGAGGGTCACAGCACACAATTAATCACCTGAATGATCATTGACCTGCTGCCCAGACAACTGAATAGATTTCTGGCCTGTCAGAAATTCTGGTTGGTTGTCTTGCATTTTGAGCAGTTCTGCAGCCCATTTCCTCACATGGCTGCTGTCTGAAGACCTGTTATAAACTGAACTTTGCTGGAGAACAGTTCTGTCTATACATCACAGCCATCTGCCTCACTATTATTTTTTCCCATTGCTTCTTTCTTATTGACGACACAGCAATGAACTGAACTGTAATTGTCTCTGGACAGATATTTGCTTGTGTTCGGTGTGAGCTGAGAAATGTTCAGGTCCAGGCCGTGCAGAAAACGTGTACTGTGATGCCCAGATGTAGACTGCCACACAGGGGAGTCAGAAAACTGGAGTCTCTGGGGAAGATGCAGATATATAACAGGGATTCATCTGCATTAAGCCCTGGGCCCAGAATCGCACCTTGTGGCACTCCAAAAGTAATAGGAAGAGTAGTAGAGATATTTTAATAGTATAAAGTACTATAGGACAGACAATGTTTAAAGTATTTGAGGGTAAATCCTCTCACAGAGATACACACCCAAACTATAACATGGTTTAACAACAAACTGTATGTGCAAAGCAGATCATCCGTCTTGAAGATGGTCTTGAAATGTTTGTTTGTGTGCGTAGTTACACAGAAACTATTGATTTTCACCAAACTTGAGGGAGGAAGAACCATTTAAGTTTTGGTGTAGATGTGGATAATAGGCAGAATGCAGGATTACATTTCTTTTATATTTCTACTACAAGAACTATACTCATGTATGCTATTGTGCTGAATGGCGGAGATATGTGTGCCATTCTTTTTGTATATGTTTATGTGAAAAGCTAAAATAAAAGTATGCATATATTTAAAGATAAATCTTAATGTTTATTTTAAGATAGATATAGTAAGAGTCACAAAAGCTTCACAGCAGGGCGAGTGTGTGTCATTGCTGCGTTGCTTGTTTAAATCTCTGTGATCTGTTACGGTTGCTAAGAATAACACTGCTTCTCTGTCCTATGCCCTCCACCATAATAGCCCCCATTACAGCAGCTTACCATGGCAACAGTAGACATATAGCCATGCCTTTTGGTGATGTGCCTCCTGTAGCGCTTCCTTGACAATGCAGCAGATTAAAGCATTTAAATGTCTATGGTTGTGTGAAATCGCTGTTGTGGTTTAAGGGGGAAACAAGCACACGTTTAGACTCTGTTTCCGACTATTTGGGGAAGTGTTTTATTTATGGCCGTGATCAACTGTATGAACAGTGTGTTTGGAAGTGTGTTTCTTTGTGTTACCTTAAACAAATAGTTCCGCTTTTGTGAGTTAAGATTGTTGTTGTTTTCGTTCAGAACAGGGATTTGTCTATGAGAACATTTATTTTCTTAATGCTGATTAATTTCAGCCAAAAGGAGCTTGTTAATCTCCACTGCAGTGAAATTCATATGTAAGTATCCCAGTGGTGCAGGCTGTCCTGTATGTTTGTGTGTGGATAAGCAGGCTCTGCTGTTGAGCTGCACACTAACTTGAAGGCTCTGGGTGGGTGGCCTCCAGCACTCATTCTGAATTCATGAGTTCAGGGAGACGACAAATACAAACAGTCTCACACACACACACATGCAGGGGACCAAAAATTGGAGAAAAAAAATGAATTTCACACATACAGACTAAAAAGACAGACTTTGAAAGGCAACTTCTGTCTAACAACCATCTAATAAAACTCATCACACACGCAGAAGAGGTTTTCGGGAATGAGTTTGGACTGGTCCCTCCACACACACACACACACACACAGACTCCCACATATTGTCTTCTGACTTTTTGACATTTACAATAATTTTTTTTTTTACATTGCTGCTGTTGATCAATAACATGGGTCACACTGGGCTCTTTCTGCCTCTGTCCGCCTGATCAATATCATGAATGGTCAACATACAGTAAGAACCATAACAATCAGCATTACGGATGTGAAGGAAGACATATGTATGCAGGACACACTATCATGGTCATTAAAGATTCAGTGGATCTCAGGAGGGACATTTAAATCACAGAGAAGGCCACATTATGTGTCATGTCTTCCTCCTCTAATGCTTTCATTTCTCCTCTTGTTCCTCCTCTGACAAAGCACCGCTCTGTGCGTAATTTCTTTGTGTTTTCATTTAAAAGTGCTTTGTGTATGTCTCTACTTGATGGCCGACGCCGCAGCAGGAGCTGATGGTTTTCCTCTGTGGACACGACAGAGATGTGCTTCCACTGAAAAAACAGCGGTATCCACTCGAAGACTGACCTCTTACTCCTGCATCATCGCAATGTGTGTGCAGCGTGTGTGGTGGAGAGGAGCGGAGAACATGCAGTGCTTTTTAATGGAGGGATCAGACCATAAACACACCCTGCAGAGTAACTGAAATATACAGAGGTGTCCAACATATCTCTTTCTGCAGCTGTGAAATAATACACGCCCTGATTTTTTCCCTCCCCACCGGAGGGAGAGTATCAAAGAGATCATTTCAAATAACATTATGATCGTTGGCAGAAAAAAATGCTTTAAGATGAGCTGCAGCGACAGAATTCATTCAATCTATGGCGGTAGTGCCGGTGCATGTGCGTGCATGTTCATCGCTCTCATGTGCAACAGAGCCTGACTGACAGCTTTGCAGACTAAAGAGTGAAAGACAAGTTCCAGAGTGTGAGAGAGAACTGCATTGCATGTCACTTGCAAAGTGCAATTGCAGCTGAAACTCTTACCTACTGTGCGGATGGGGAAAACTTTATGGATGATGGTGAGCAAGCCAAAGGCAGATAGTGCTGCGCAGATATACAATGCAGAAACAGAGTAAAAGACTAAGCTAGAAATCTCTGATGTTATAAGAAGTGATTCAATATGAAACTGTGGTGGGACAAATTAGAATATGGCGACCGCAACAGTCTAGATACTTGATGGGAAACACAGCTGGTTGGCAAAACAAGTTTATCTATAGAAATGCTGCAGTTAGATCCTGTAATTTATGAAAATACCTAATGCTGAACTATATACTACAACACTTACCTTCCTGTTCTGTTCATGCAATACATATTTTAATTGTGCAGACCCAGAAAGGTTGTGTTAGTGGATCGGTTATTTGCTGCAGAAACTCATGTAGAAAAAACATTCCATGATACTTTTTTTTTAAAATCCTGATATTGACTTCACACGGTACAGTAAGCAGAATTTTGCCTGAAGATCTCATTAAACACATTTTCTGCCGATGTGCAGCTGTCAAACATTTCATGTGACTGAAGTGTGTTGTGGAATGTATTTATAGTGTCTAACATGTTGTTGAGAAAAGCTCAGGATGATATGTATGGAGTCTTTAGTGGAACAATCAAATGAAGGGCACGCAAACCAGGCAGGCACCAGCAGAAAAAGCTGGCAGGAAAACAGTCAGGAAGCAAGCTGTTGAGCAAGCTAAGGTGTGAAGAACTTGGCAGTGAGCACAAAGACAATCTGATGACAGGTGAGCAGTAACAAAAGGGATGATTAGGTAAATGGGAACAGGGGCAGACGATGTGCACGGTGGGACGCAGAGGGGCGAGTGTATGTCTGGAATGACATGAGAGCAACGCCTCTTCTTTTAAATGCATGTTTTCATCATCTGTTCTTCAAAAAATGCAAATGAAAATGCAAAAACTTGTCAAGCACTTTCAGGAGCAAGCCAACGCAACAACTGACAACATAACAACCCAGCTAGAAAACCATGAAGGCCAATCAGGAGCATGACGTTAGTTATCAACCTTTCCAACAATGACACAGACTGTCTACATTACATCAATGCTAAAAGTCATAGTACAGGTCAAATACAGTTTCTGTCATTTTAGGTAGTTCTTTGTTTGTCTAAATGTTAATTTTTCCAATAGTTTTGGTTTTAATTAGTAAGTTGATGCTATGGAAACGAGCTGACTTGTGTATTTGCAGAATCAGAATCATTTCTGAACAGTGGGGACACGTTGTCCATCTTTATATACAGCCAATACTTGGTCTGAATTAAATTCATATGATATATCAGTGTACACGTATTCAGTATTAATTGGTTGCTTATTAGCATGTATTAGTAGTATATTGGCTCTTTATCATAAAGAACTTACTCATTCTGTCTTTTATTCATTAACGTCCAAGTTACTGGTTGTAAAAGGGATAGTTTCACATGAAGTACAATCTAAATAGGCTTTGGTCAGTATGGGTCTAATACAGTGGTAGTAACAGAAGAAGTAATTTCTTTAGTAAGAGAACAGAGTTAGAAGATTTAATCTAGCGTCATATGAATATTATAATTAATACTTGATGTTTTGTGTTTTGTTATCGGAGAATATTTCATATTTATGAAGTGTAAGTCTCACCTAGGTCAGGCACTTTATTCTGGGTATACTGTGGTTTGCTGATGCTCAGGTTCACATTGGTACGCCCCCTGCTACCTTCAGTCGTGCCATCCAGCGCTGTGGTTTCCAGGCTCAGCTGATTGAAGCCAGTTGTCGCCAGCAGCGTTGAGACAGAACAATACCTGCAACAAAAACAAGGAGGTTTTTTTTCCTTTTTGTTTTTTGTTTTTGTCTCAGTTTGCAGCCTTAAAACTTTTCTGTACCCATCTGTCTCCAACTTAAGTCTGTAAACAGCTTCCATAGTTGCATTTCAGCTGCCCAGTGAAACAGCAAAGCACCTTGAAGGATCCTTGACGGAATGATGCTGGTGACCAAGAGCCTTGGGCTTGGAACAGTATTACTGTTACTGTGCTGCCATGTACTCAATCTGGCTGCTCCTCCGCCGAACAACTACTGTGCTCCTCAGGCCAGTAATTTTCTAAGCTGAGGTTGTGTCGATACTGACCTCCCACAGGTACACTACTCTCCTTTCATCATTCCCTCTCTCCACCCTGCAGTAGCATAAAAAACACAGACACACTTCCTTCAGTGTCTGGTTTGCTAATCTCTCTGCTGTCTGTCAGAACCGTGTGTTTTGTTTGTGAGAGTGTGTGTGTACATGCGTCACAAGTTGGAAAAGATCTTCATTATAGAAAACTGTTACTTTTTCCAAGGCTGCAAAAGTAAATCATAAAGGCGCAAACACGCAAATGAATCCCACATTCTTGTTTGACTTATAAAGAGTTTTCACGTACAGTATGAAATGTACATGAAGCATAATGCATCATTTTATCATTTCATCACGGGCTTTGTGCATCGTAAGCACATTCGGAGAATATGCAGCTCGTTATGGCCGGATGGATGTTTAATTCATAAAGGAGATTGAATTATCTAACCATTTTTCTTGTGGACTAGAGGCGGTCTTTGATAGGAAGCCGGTGCAAGACTGTCACAAAGATTAATAAAGCTGCGAACACAAAATGTCACGTGTGTGCATGATAGAACATTCCTGCTCCACTACGCAGACTAACAGAAGTTACAAATGGACTCTTTGTCACAGGTGGTTATAATTGTCATTTTATAACAATGGTGGGAGGATTTGTTTGTGGCTGCTCCAGCAAAACAGGCAATGATGTGAGTCTGTGTCATTGCACCACTTGGATTTTTATTTATTTGTTTTATGGAAAATGCCCCTTTTTGTTTGTGTCTGTTGTAATTGCAATAAATCAACCATTATCTATTTCTGGATCTTTGCCACCGCAACATCTATTCATGAAAACTTGCAGATCTTCCCACTAAATCTAATCATGTTGGGAACCAACTCAGCACTTTTGCACTCTGCATATTTTATACAGGACAATGTGAATTTATTGATATGATCTGCAACAGCAAAGTGCTGATGTGTAAATTACTCAGCACAGACGCTGTATATTCACTCCTTATTGTGTTTTCAATGCAACATCTTTGATCGTGTAGCATTGCAACCAAACCACTCTAGTTGCTTTATAACACTATATCTACCAGGTATCAGGACAACAGTAACAGATCCATTGATTATTCTCTGAGAAATTAACAAAAATATTTTTTAAAAACCTGCATCTGCACAAACTCATAGATTTGAGTCCCCTAAATGTGCCAAGATCCAAAACTTTTTGCCTGGGAAATCAATGACAATGTCAAAAAAAATGCCCTATCTTGCAACAGTCGAGTGAACAAAATTTCTGTGTCTGTCCTTTTGACTTTTTCTTTTCTTGACCCATGTTCCATCCTTCCACAAACTTTTGTGAAAATGTGTTCAGTAGTTTTTGTGATTTTGCTGACAAACAAACACAACAACAGACCAACCAATAAACAAATGGACAAAGGTTGGCAGCAATAATTCTGATTTCATGTATCGATGCATCTAATTAGCACTTATTAGTAGCAAATAACTTTTTTGGCTCCAGACAACTGCGCCGACCTCCAATGATAAAACTTAAAACACGAAGAAGCAAATGGTAACAACTGCCTCTTCACTTGTTCTTTTCATTGCTCACAGGCAGCGTTTTATCTCATGCCTGATCCCATTGCTGTTCCTGTAAAAACACATACAAAGATAATTACTGCCCAAATTCTATGTCCTTGAAATGTTCCTTTCAAGGTATTTTGTGATAAGAGCCGAGCGGAATGAGCAACAAAGGCTTTCTAGTGTTTCATTGAGGGGAACCATGGCACCAAAACAAATACTTTAGAGGCAATATGTTGTTTAAAGGAAAGGCCGGGGAGCCAAGATGTTCCCAGAGACTTTTTAAAACTTGTTAGAAAGTGGAACTTATAATTTTGAGTAAGTAAACCAAGATGTCTGATAGTGAGGATTTAATGCATGAAGGTGACGGAGCATCAGTCGACAAAGTAGTTTGCAAAGATGAAAGAATATTTTTATGAAAAACATTTCCCTCTTTGTTTTTCCCTCATCTGAACCCTGACAGCGTCTCGGTTGAGATGTTTCCTCTCTAATATGAAGCTTACAGATCCATTATATCACAGAATTACAGAAAGTGACAGAGAAAGCTATTAAACACAATAAGCAACACAAGAGAGATTAGAAAAAAATTCAATTGAAGCAGAACACAGAGTGGGAGGTAAAACTTTTAAATTTAATATATAAAATAATGTACTGCACATTTGGCAAAATTAAAATACCTCTGACTGCTGTATTAAAAGCATAAAATTAGCAAAAATTATGTTAGGAGAGAAATTATATCTGCGATAGGACACAGGGTCCCATGGTTCATAAATGTAATAGGCTTCCCACTGTGCATTTGATCTTCTTTAATTTCAGAAACCCATCAAGTTATTTAGTCATAGTTTTGCCTCAGGCACTGGAAAGACTACTAGTAAAGGAAAATCCTCCTCTGAACAAGCTCAGGCTCCAGCTCTCCCCCTGTTGCAAAACACGTCTAAAGGATGAAAACCCCTGCACTGTTCGCACGTTTGTATTAATTGCATGAATCATTACATTTTTCAAGTTCTTTTTTTCTGTCATATATTCACCTGATCCCAAAATTACTTGATCAGACTTGATCATCTGAGCCAAAAGTGAACTTGTGCAGAGGGACATGTAAACAACCACTCTATTTACAACTATATGTGCAACAACAATATTAAAATCATCACAAAGTTACCATGACAATAGTGAAACTGAGTGCAGGTTGAAGTAGCCATACAATACTTTTATTCGTTTTTATTTCCTATAGTTATGTTGTTGTTTTTTTTGTAAAAGTTCTGCAAAGGTTAAAAGCCCTAAGGACGCAAAAGAGAAAACACTGCTCCTGGAGCTCCTTAAACTTCACGTCAGCAGTCTGTGTATGGAACAATGGAACAACATTTTCGAGTAATAACCCAGCATTGTATGTCTTCTTTACGATTCAGTATTTTAAACAAAACTTTTAGTAAAGGTAATACCAGTATTTTTAAACGTGGGCCTATTTTTGCATCTTTGGGTTACTCAGTTTGGTTTACGGTTGCCAATTATAATGTTCATGGTCTATAATGGACCAATTCCAAATATTTACTTAAATATTTCATTCGTTTAATCGTTTGGGTAAAAAAACTTGGAAAATTGGGGTGCAGATTTAATTTAATGGAATTATCCTTTAAAGGGAGTGTGAGCTTGACAGCTGTGCAGCTTATTTCAACTGTGGGATCCATATTGACAGTCCACATGGTAACCTTTTATCAACCAGTGACAGAAGTGTGAGATTTCATCTGTCCTCCAACACTGCCTAAGGGAATTTTGTTTGCCCAAAATTATTGGCCAAATATGGAGGAAGAAAATGAGAGCCAAGCCTGATATGGGTGTGGGTTGTATTTCTTGGAAAAAGCCCAACTCTCTCAAAAATCAGTCCTGAATATATATATATATATATATTTTTTTTTTTAAATTCCACTTCTTTGCAGTTGTGCACAACCACATTCAGTTTCGGTATAGTGCCTCTTCTCATGTGCCATCATCCTCTGGTGTGAGTCTATTATTACATCACATTTTGTGTCCTTAACCATGTCAATCTACTTTTCTCCTGAAGTTTAATCCTACAGCTGGGCTTCGTATGCAGCTTCTTCCCTCTGCCTCACTACCATCGTCTCATGTGCATGTAGCCTCACCATTTGAATACATCATTTAAATGGTGTAAAATGAAAAGTGAGGGGAAAAAAGGCTGGCAAATCACTGTATCCTCTCTCAACCACTTCTTTCTCCCAGCCCTCCCCACAATCCCACATTTTGCTCTTTCACCTTTCGCTCTCAACCACCAGCTCTGACCTCCTTTCCCGCCCCGTAGAGCTCCCGACAGCTTCCACCTGCTTCCTCTCCCCCTCTTTTCTTTCTCCACCATGCCTCTTTTTATACATCTCCACCAAAGCTACAGCATGTTAGCGATGGGAGCTGCTCTGATTCCATCGCCCAAATAAATGACTGTGAGGAGATAAAGACAGGGGAAAGGCAGAAGGACTGCACGGGTGGAGTGGGGGCTCTCGTTCCTTGGAGATAAGCGAGCACATCGAGTGTGTGTGTGTGTGTTTATGAGAGAGCTGAAAAAGGCAGGGAGACAGGGAGCTCCCGAGGGCACAGCAACGTGTCACCTTATCAGCTACTAACACTCAGGCTTCACTGTAGACCACCCCTCACTGCCTCTTCTTGATCAACACTGATAGGCCCCTCTCGCTTCTTGGCCCTCTCTCAAACAGCCAAAGGTAATCATGTGGGGAATCATATTGCCATCAACCTGTGAACTCACCGACATGAAATTGATGCACACCACATTCGGACAGGAAGAAAAGTGGTTCAAAAAAGTAGCACAAAAACATTCACTGCAGCCACTAAAAGCAGAGCAGCACTGCATGGGTCAGCAGCTTTGTTGAATTTTGGATTAATCTCCGATGAATTAATAATTGCATTTTTCTTCAAGAGAATTCGACTTGTTTTCACAAAAGGAATTAAACGTGAATAATGGATCTCTACGCTCCATCTATTCACCAGTTCCTCTGTCGTCTCCCACACACACACACATACACAACCTCTTCCCAACTCCCCAAAGTTCCTCGCTTGCTTTACTCTAACAGTTTGGTAATTAGGACCAACAGCTGCGATTTCTGACTCAACTAGTCAGCATGTCACAGCCGAACAAATCCCTCAGACTTCCTCTCACCCGCTCACTTTACAGTCTGCTGCTGGCACTATCTTTCTCTCTTCCTCTGCTCCCTCCTTCCATGACAAATTGGGATTGGAAGACAAATGCTTAATGTTTTGTTTTCCTCTGTGTTTTTCATCTCCTCCTATCACATTCCAGAAGCAGCCCTGGTTTCAGTGCTACAGTCAAGTGAGCATTCAGTTACATACTTGAGGGGATGTGCAATGTGTCTGAAGGAGAACAGGTAAGACACTGGGTTTGTGTACAAGAGCTCGAAAAGTTTTAAAGGTTTATTGACCTGGTGCTTGTGTTTGTAATTAGTGAGAGTGAGAGTGAGAGTGACAGAATGGAATGGTTCCTAATGCCTTTGTTTGTGGAGATGTATTCAAATGATGATCCAGCCCTGAATAAACATCACATTAGGCAAAATGAGTAAATGCAGCAGCACAGGCTCTCTATTCCCCAAGAGATTTGGTTCAAAAAACAGAATAAGGCTATATCCAAAATCACCCACTATTTACTACATAGTGCATTCACTGTCCACCATTTTATTTCAAAATACAAAATATGACAATGTAAATTCATCCATCAGAACTATTTTCTGCTAAAAATGATACAACGCCTCACATTTTCCACACCCAAAAAATTCCAGTTATAGGCTCACGACAGTACACCTGGCAGTGATGACACAAAATGACAATTAATGATAAATGTGCTTTACCAACTGTCAGTGTCAGCGTTCGATCATGATGTTTCATCCCATTTTTACAGTGTCAAATAACTAAGAGAAATAACAAATTAAAAGAAACGTGAGAATTTATCTGAAGTTTGCTTTGACTTTTTAGTTTTGCCCATGTCCCATCGCTAACGTGGAGGAGGCGGGGTTTATGACTTATACAGCAGCCAGCCTCTAATGGGTGATGAAGAGGATTTGGCTTCAATTTTGTGAACTGTCATGTCATCCAGCTTTATAAACAGATCTGTCCTAAAGCTCATGGTGGTCCATTCAATAGTATGTTTCAGTTTGGACTTTAGTAGCATATAAGCCAGACAGACCGATATTGCTATCCACAGATTGGTTGAGTTAGCATCGTTAGAAATTAACTTCTTCCATCTCTTCACTGTTGTAACAATTAACTTTATACATGGTTAACAAATGATTGACACCAGCTTTTTAGAGCCTTAATAAGGCACGAATGAAGGGAAATGTTCACCAGGCTGGTGTTTGTCAATTTGCTTTGTGTATTGAGATAGCTCTTTAGTTCATCAGGTAGATAATAACCAAGCCAAACATCGTGGGGCATTTGAACCTAAAATGAGCATCAGGAGCAAAAAATGCTAATTTTATGCCACGTTATGCATCATCATGAAATAACCCACTCACCAACTGGAACGATTCATGACTCATGACTTCACAACAAAAGGAACCCGTGAATCAGAGCCTTTGTGCCGTCTCTTTCTTAGTTTGATGACTTATGTGTCGTACGACACAACGTTGAATCATAGCAGCACAGAAAGACAGTTTTGGTGCTGTTGAGAGGAGCAGAGAGGTTGGTCCCTGGATGGTGTAATTGATCTGGGTCCAACATGTGGTCTGCCAAGTCTCCTGGCCGACTGATCACTCTGTGATCACGTAATAAGACACAGTAAACATCTCAGAAGGCAGAAATATTGTGTGATCTCGTCTTCAATGACTTCAGACTATCTGGATTAAAAAAGTGAAGCCAGAGTGTCGGGCCCATCCATGTTGATGAGACATCAATCAAGAGTTCTTAATGTTTGATTAATAACCAAATGAGTCTGTGAGAATACAATAGGAGATTATCTGCAGTGCGTTAATGACTTTTCTAACACATGAAAAAAAACAATATAAATATTTTTGGATAAAAAAAAAAAGAGTAGCCATACACGTAGACAACGCAGGCGAAGATGTCAACTTGGAAGGATAATGGGATTCATCAGCTTTTGGCGATACGGGCCAATGGCAGTGTGATGTGCTGTAAACAATTAAAAAATGTGATCTCCGCAGCAGGATTTACACGTTTCATCCTTCCTCTGCATGCTGTAGGTGCAACCCTCACCTGAACGCACTGGGGATTTCTGTGTTGTTTGAACACATCTGAGAGAGTCTGGAGAGTCTCCTGCTGTGTTTGGACCCAATTTTGTGGATTTTTTTCGTAGTTAATGTCTGGAAATAGGTTTTACTAAAAAATGGTACTATAAGAACAGACTGAGGATGAAGACAAATAAGGTGATGATATTAAAGGTGTACTGTTGCTATAAATGCAAGACGTGCGAGGCTTTCTCATAAACACCTTTCCACAGTCTCTACATCCAGTCAGTGTCTTCCTGCAGTTTGTCCTAAGACTGTCTGATATCACTCCACAGTTTGTTACCAGCATTTCCTCCATGTGTTCTCCCCTGCAGGTGTAGTGAAGCGTTGACCTTTATGTGACTTTTCTATCTGCAAACCAACACACTGTCTTGTCTGTCCCTATGGATGTTGTGGAGCTCTCCAGCACAGCAAAACCAGTCCATTTTATTCCTCCTTATCTCTTTGCTCAAACAGTGGAGGAATAATAAGCAGGATTTATGTCCTCAGAAGTAAATTGTGTAAAATGATACCACATTGTTTGAGGGTGGCCTTCACAACAAAATCCTGCAGCTTCTGTTATCTGTTTTTGAACAGTAATTGCATTAATAAATTTTTTACTCTTTGTGTTATACAAAAGGCAAAAAACCTTTAATTATCTGTCATTGAAGCTTATTTCACAGCCAAATACAAAGGTATAATGGGAATGCTTTCAAGTTATGTTTTGACAGTGAAAAGTCTAAAAAATTTACAAAACGTCTTCCTCATTTGTATGCCTCAGCTTTCAGCTCTAGCCATGGCCATGCAGGGAATTGTGTTTTCAGGTTGTTCGACCTTCTGTCTCATTTTCATTACATGCGGCACAAATGTCCAATCCAACTGAAGGACGAAGCGATTTAAAATTAGGTGGACAAAAGTCAAAAGGTCTATGGTTCAAGAATTCACACGCTAATTGTGACACAATTTCAGAAAAATGTGTAATAGGATAAAATGATGATTCTCCTCGCTGGGTGGATCTTTATCAGTCAGAGAAAGGACAATTATTTCCGGCAGGCTTTGCTGAGGAGGGACCTCGAGAGTCTTTAGGGAGTGTGAGAATGATCCATCCTCCAAGATCAGAATTTGATCTATTTACTCTGAAGTAAACCACAGCAAGCACATCCAGCATGCACTCTGAAACCCTACGAAGGGAAAGTCTTTCTCCTGATCGTTTTTTGGATTGAAAATCCTTCTTCCTGTTGATTGTTGGGAGGTGCGAACAGGAGAGGTAAGCTTAAGTGAGGGGGGGAAAGATTCCTATATGACTTTTTTAACCTTGGGCACATAATGTTCACTCACTGCCTTAATGGGCGTGAAGCAGCACACAGCTATCCTATCAACAGCAGTTGGAGTGGCATGAAATAGAGATAAAAGCAGTGTGTGTGTGTCAGCAGGGAGAAATGCACTGCCCAAACCAAGGACACAGCTGCTCTGTATTTTTTTGATGTTGTTTTTGGAGCTCTGACGTTGTTATTTGCACTGATGGCCATTTATATTTACTCATGGGTACATGTGACAGTAACATAGTGATTCATTAGCAGCTCCAATTAGTTGAACTGAGAGCATATTAAGTAGAAGCTGCAAATAAACCCTGTACCCTGATTGATTTAAGCAGAAAAAAGAAACAATCAGCTGCTCATCGATGCAGGGAAGCTTTAGTGAGCATGTGTGTGTGTGTGTGTGTGTGTGTGTGTGTGTGTGTGTGTGTGTGTGTGTGTGTGTGTGTGTGTGTGTGTGTGTGTGTGTGTGTGTTGGAGGCGTGGGGAAGGTGATTACTTGTATGCCATAATTGGGTTGATAGAGGGTCAGGGCTGGATTCTAATGAAGGGGACGCGGTGCCCTCACATGAATGACACCGTGAAGCAACATGTTTTACTATCACTACACACAGAGTAGAGAAATTATCGGTGGAAATCATCAGGCAAGACGTCTTAAATCACTGACACTACAAAAATATATCTTGTGATGAGATATGTAAGCTTCAGGGCTGTGGTGTAATAACTGACTGGGCTTCTGTTAGCGATGCCAACTCTCAGTCCGCCAACAGCTGCCATGGTTCACACCCAAATAATATGTAAAATATGTAAAAAGAAGCAGCAGCATTATAGTAACACAAAACGTGTTAAAAAAAGAGAGTTTTTCTTTCACCTTAAAAATCTGATTAAAATCCGGTCAGGACACTTTCACTCATTTTTTGTCTTGCCTTCCTATAGATGAAGAATATCTGAGGTGTCACATAATAATGCAACTGTCCTTTCCCTCAAAGTAGATATTATCACCAATTCTCCCTTCCACTCCACTATCACGTGTCCACACATATCGTTGCCTTTAAATCCAACCCCCCCGTCCTTTCTCTTTTCACAGTCTATTCTGTCAGTCCTGCCTCTCTCCTGCAATATCAAAATGGAAATGATGGATAGGCAATCTATATGGAAATGGTACACAGGTGCACCAACATACTGTGTTCGAGGAACATGGACATCCCTGGTTTTCTCTGCGGTTCCCCTGTGCAACACAACTCCATGTTCCCCTAGGAAATTGCTGTGCTGTTGTTAAGCTTTAGTGTGTTTGTCAGCTTTAAGGGTTTTTTTATTTTTAGCCTGACACTGGTAAGAACAACACTGCACAGAAAATAGCAGTTATTGAATATTGATGTTGTGGGCTTGCAATGACAAACAAGAGTCTTTATAAATGGAATTAATTAAACACTATTTACTCAATAGCACTGATTGCTGTTACTAATTTATCTCAATGCACACAATGTGTGTAAATGTTGTAACACCATTATGGAAACAACAATGGCTAGACTGCAAAAAAGACAAATTGTATTTATTTGATTATTTTATTTACGAAAACTAAAAAAATGGAATACATACAACTTATGTAAAAGTGCTTGGGGAAAAACATTTGAATGAGACATGTAAAAAAGTGATCTAAAGGATATAATCACAATTTTAAGCTTAAATGTTGTTATATTTCATGTTGGAAATATATATCACACATGAGTCCATACACTGTTGGAGATAATCTAACAGCTATTCCTGTTTTCATAGCTTCTTGCTTTTTTTCAATTCTTTTTAAAGAAAACACGTTTTTCAAAACCACCCTCTTCTGGGGTTCAGGAGGTTAAGCATAATATGATGTGGTAAGTGACGTGAAATAAAGGAGCCAATTAAAAAAGATGACTCAATAATAATGAAAACACATTAATCTTTATCTTGGTGAGTGAAACATCTCTACTATCTATAACTATGCTGTATCATTGCCACGGTGCAAAGAAAGTCTTCTGAACGTGACTGAAACCCCAAAATCCCCCCAAGTATGTTTATACACTGTTAATCTGCACCTCCGCTCCTTATACAGAGTAGTGTCCTGAAGTTGTGTTGAAATCAAACGTGATGTAATGCACTAATGTGTATGATGTAATGTAGATGTAATTTCACTCAGTATTTTTAGAGGAACAAAATAAAAAGTAATAATATAACTGGATATTATTTAGCCCTGGAATTGTGGGTTTAAATTCCACTTTGTTGTACACAATGCCCGGCAATTCTGAATCGTCTAAAACAGTGGAGGAGACAAGGAAATAATATTAATGAAGTGTTCTGAAGTTTATTCCTGTTATTTCAAAGAAATAAAAAGTAAGTTAAATTACACAAGCAGTCAAAACTCAAACTAAATTGAATCCTGAGGGCCCTAAAGTGTTTCTGCATTGTCAGTGGGAAATCAACAAGATAAATAGTTCTTCTTCATAACCCACTCTCTCCCACAGATTTTGTACACAGAGGACTTTATTACATTCACGTCCAAATAAAGCAATGCAATATTGGTTTTGAGAGGAAGAAAAGGGGAAATTAAGGGAGTCGGAGTGCGAGAGAGACTCTGCGAGGATTAGGCAGTGAGGTAGGTTGTGGAAAGAAAGTAAATGGTAAGAGAAACACAGAGGGGCTGACTGGAGTCCACTCCTTCTGGAAACATTCAGCATTTTCTGTGGCTACACACAAGTTGTTGTTTTCCCCTCTGGGACCCACTCTCTTGCCTGCAACCTAGTCTGCCTCCTTAACACGCTGCTTGGAAAGGTCAGAGCAGACTCCAGAGTACAGCTTCCTACAGCTGGACCAAGACTGCTGATAAGTATGAAGACGTAGCTACAGGTCCCAGGTGGGTTCCTGGCATTAGTGAAGCATGAAGCTCAGATGGAGTGCACAGAAAGATCAAATGGAGTTAATGCAGTCAAGTACAAGTGGGGCAGCTGCAACTTTGGACTCTGAGTGAGGCTCGTGACCAAAAAGGTGCTGCCTGAAATCCCCAAACATTCAAGAAAGGACATTGACGTGTTAAGGATCAAGTTGTTATTGTCATCCCATTTTTTGCCTTTGGAGCAAAAGCTTCCTTCTTTACTCCCCTATGAGCTTGTTAAAATGATCTGACTCCACACGGTGTGGGCTTGTACCACAGAGTTTTTATCATATTTATCATATTTATCATATTTATACGATGTGTCTCCACTCACTCCCACTATCCAGGAATGAAGCCAAAATATCCCAGATATGAACGCTGCCATCTTGTGTATTTTAACACTAAGGAATTTGGGATGGAGCCAAGGTATTGAGTTTGTCATCAAAACACGCTCTCGACCAATCATGAGCCTTGAGTCTCAGCTGTCAATCATTACATTTAACCCCTTTTTATAGCATTGAATAACTAATCAATACCAACCTCACCAGAAAACATTTAAATAAAACCAAGTGAGTTCAATTAAATTCACTCACTGCTTTATGCCTGGTTATAAAAATTACCAACAACTCAGAGATGAAAAGGGATTAAGAATGGGATCCTCTCTGTCCTGGTAAAATAGGTAGATCCATGAAATATGTGACAGAAAATTAATTAAATAAATGGCAAGTACGGGTGAGATGGCAAATGATGTACAGCTGTTTGTGGTAGACTGACAGCAAACAAACGGGCCCATTTTTGTGATCATGACAAGAACCACTGCTTCCGTGGCAACTGAAAATGATGTGGGCAGGACTGATGCATCACCTGGCTATGGTTGAAAAACTAAACACCAAACTGTAATCAGCCAACATGAAACAACCTAGCTGTAGATTTTGGAAATGACTCCCGCATGTCGTATTTATGAAGAAACTAAAATAGGTCTAGTGTTAGGCCCATTTCCCCTCGGTGGAAAACAGTTAATCAACTAGAAGGCACATGTGAGCTACTCATACCTCTGACAAGGCCCAACAGTGCCCTTATGAAACCCCAGTTCAATTCCTTGGTTCCGGATTTTTATTGGGATCTGCACCAGATATTTTAAAAGGTTTTCAAATAAAGCTCTAACAGCATTTGATGAATGACGTCCCACAGCCTCTGCTCATCATGAGGTTGAATCCACATGTATGAAAGGCAGCGAGCGCTGTGGAATATCTCTGTATGTTGTTGAAGATGCACATACAAATGTAAGGAAATACGAAATATAGATTTGTTGTGTATCTTGAAATTTGGTCTGTATGGCAGGGATATAAATCAGTCTGATGGCAATTTAGATTCCTGCTGTAATCAAAGGGTGAGATTTATTTACACAGACCGTATCTGTGTTGTGTCCATGGCAACGAAGAAGAAAAGAGGGCATACGAAGTGGTTTCACATTTGACAAACTTCCTTTCCTCGTATTTCTCTCTTTCACTGTGTATCTCTGTCTGTCAACAATACTTTCTCTCCCACTTCTTAGCTTAATCTGCTCTCTCCCCCTCCCTTTATCTCCTTCCTTCTGTCTAAAATAACACACACATCTGTGCCGAGTGTCTTGTGCTTGATCGTATCTCAAACAGCTCATCTTGAGCCCCGGTTTCCCTTCAGATCAGACTCCGCTGATGCTTTGTTCTTTCTCAGTGTGCTCTCTTCACCGCTGACTGGATGAATCAAAACGCTCCTGGTCTTTCCTGGCTTTCAGGGACAACCGCACAGAGAGAGAGTTGCTTTGTAACGACAGAGTCAGTAATGAGGACCTTGTTTTTCCTCTGACTCCAGTCCTTTCTTTAAAATTGTAAAGCAGTCAAGGGTCATTTCTTTCGACTTTGTCAGTCCTAATGAGAAGAGTGGACTCCGAACATCCACTGCTGTTTGCTTCCACATGATGCAATTATTTATCTATCTCCAACTTTTGATATGGTACCAAACATCATTTGATTCTTTACAATGTAGACACGCAATTACAGGTAGAGGTTCCTGTTCTAATCTTGATTTTGGTGGTTAACAGTTCATACTTATACTATGTAACTGTAGGTGCCTAAAGTCACCTCTTAGTAACGTTTCAGAATTTCCATGATACAATTTAAAAAGTCAAACCATAAATTCTGACCAAAAAAAAATGAAATGAAATAATGCAAAAATGTCTTTACACTTGGCTGAGGTGCAAAAGTTGCTGTATTGATAAAAGTGCAAAGAGCAAGATAAATAGATGTGTTGACCCTGAGTGGGTCTATAAAAGACAAACGAATACTACAGCTAATAGACAAATAGAGTCGACTTAAATAGACACAGACAGGCCCGCTATCTGTTTGCATGCACTGTGTCAATAATAGCCATTTACTCTGTCGCTAGGCAACGATTGATTAAATGAGAATAAATGACCTGAGTGAATGTGACAAACCTTTGAGGAAGGATCATAATCATCTAAAGTTCCAGTTGTGACACAACTGTTTCTGGTCTAGTGACAAATGGGAACATTTAATTCGATGTCAGTGGAAACTAACATTTTAGAACACAACATTTTGTGAGGGGACAGGGTTTCGGTACCAAACTGTGATCCCAGAAAACATCTCAGTTGGCTTGTATAGCTTTCTCCGAGCCACTTTATATCCGATCACCAAAGCTGTGCGCAAACTGGACTGTGTGTTTTTGAGCACACTTACCAAATGGTCATGTAGAGGACAGTCAGGAGATATTTTTCAAATTAGAAATAAAAAAGTGTTCAATCAGAAACTGCATCTTTAGGTCTGCCGGAAAAATAACTGAGCAACAATTGAGCAGTTGCGGTCATGCCCAGAGTAGCACCCTCTGTAAATCTACTTTCTAATTAGTAGTACTGACCTTTTATTGACTGGCAATTTCTTAGATTAATGGACACATCAATCTACATTGGAGGATAAAAATCTGTGTGTGCAAACCTCTTCTAGAGACCCAAACTATCCAATAGCTCTTTAAAAACTAAGCTGTTTTAATGTTGTGGCTGATCGGTGCACGTGTGCAACATTTATGATTTATTAGTTACTGTTATTAACATAAAATAGTTGCTGTTTGCAAATTACAAAAATATTGTTGTCACTGCAGTAAATATGCTCTCAAAACTGATAAATGGGATGTTTTGTCAAAATACAGTGAATTTCATTGATTA